>NC_072430.2:79590000-79907500 GCF_028878055.3 Symphalangus syndactylus
AATGAATAAGACATACTATTTGATAGCACAACAGGGTGACTATAGTCAATAATAAATTAATTGTATATTTTAAAATAACTTAAAGAGTGTAATTGGATTGTTCGTAACTCAAAGGATAAATGCTTAAGGGGATGGATACCAAATTCTCCATGATATGCTTATTTCACATTGTGCACCTGTATCAAAGCATCTCATGTATCCCATAAATATATACACTTACTATGTACCCACAAAAATTTAAAAAAAATTAAGTCCTTCTTAGAAAATATGTAGCTGGACCATGTTGTTTTCAATCTATTTATCCATTTCATCCAAAAGGCCAGTATCTGCCATTTACCTGTAGTTACCTATTTATATTTAATGTAATTATTGATGATAGGATTTATGTTTGCCATTTTATTTGTTTTCTATATGTGTATGCCTTTTTTCCCTCTATTCATCCACTACTGCCCATTTTTGTGTTAAGTAGATATTTTCTACTATACCATTTTAACTACCTTTCCTTTGTTATTATATATTTAAGCATTTTTTGGTGGTTGCTTTGAGAATTACCATTAACATCTTAATTTATAACAATCTAGATTAATATCAACTTAATTTAAATAGTATATAAAGACTTTTCTTCTATGTAGTTCCATTACCACTCTCTTTTATCTTGGTTTTGTCACAAATTACATCTTTATATATATTGTGACCATCAACATAGATTTATAATAATTGCTTTATGATGTTGTCTTTTAAATTATATAGGAGAAAATGGGAGTTAGAAATGCAAAACATACTTTTATCATTCTTTCTTTATATTTATCTATGCAATTACCTTTACCAGTGCTCTTTATTTCTTCATGTTGAGTGGAGTGTTGAGTCTAGTGTCCATTTAATTCTGCCTGAACACTTGCCTTTAGTATTTCTTATGAGGCAGGTCTGTTAGCAACAAACTCTCTGTTTTTGTTTACAGCAATGAACACTCTCAGTTATTTGTTTTTATGAAAACTCTGTTTTGGTTTGTTTATTTTGTTTATCTTTATTAAATCTTATTTTTGCCTTCATTTTTAAAGAACAGTTATACTGGTTATGAAATTATTGACTGACAGCTTTTTGCCTTCAGCATTGCATATGTCATCCTGCTGTCTTGTGGATTCTGTTTTTTGATGAGAAATAAGTTGTTAATCATACTGATGATCTCTTTTACATGATGACTCACTTCTCTCTTGCTGCTTTCAAGATTGTGTCTTTGTTTTTAACAATTTGATTTTAATGTTTCCATATGTTACTCTCTTTGAATTTACTTTATGTGGAGTTTTTTTTAGCTTAGATGTGTAGATTAATGTTTTTCCTCAAATGTGGGAAGTTTTTTGCCATTTTTCTTCATATGGTCTTTCTACCCCTTTCTCTCTCTTCATCCTCTTCTGGAACTCCCATTATGTGTATATGTATATTTCTGTGCTTGATGGTGCTCCATGGCTCTCTAGGCTGTGTTTATTTTTCTTATTTTTCTTTCTGTTCTTCAGGCTGAATAATCTCTATTGGCTTATCTTCAGGTTTGCGAGTTCTTTCTTCTGTTAGCTCAAATCTAATCTTGAGCCCTCCTGGTGAATTTTTCATTTCAGCTGATGCATTTTGAAACCCAGATTTTCTACTTTTTTAATTTTTATAATTTCTGTCTCTTTATCAATGTTTCTGTTTTTGGTGGGACATTGGTCTCATATTTTCCCTCAATTCTTTAGATATAATTTCATCTAGTTCTTTGAATATAGTTAAAATACTCTAAAGTTTTTGTCTAAAAACTTGGATTTATTCAGAGATTATTTCTATTGATTGGGTTTTTTCTGTGTATGGTCATAATTTTGTTTCTTTGCGTGTCTTATAATTTCTAGTTGAAAATGGGACATTTAGAATACAACAATGTGTGCAACTGATTTGTACAACCCTACAAATCAGGTTTTTTCTTCTTTCCAGGGCCTACTGATGTTGCTGCTTGTTATAGTTGTAGTTATCTGTTTAGTAAAATCTAAACTAAGTCTGTAAAGTTTGCATTATTTGTCATGGGTGGCCCCTGAAATCTCTGCTTGGTTAGTTTAGTGGTCAGCTAATGAGTAGACATATTTTCTTAAATTTTAGAACAATAAACCTCCCAGTCTTTGCCAAGGGGTGCTGAATGTGTGTGTGAACACATCTTCAACACCAAGCCAGGCAGCTGACATTTATTCCTTAGCCTTTCCTTCCCACTTATGCAGACCCTCAAAGGCAGCCAGAGATAAGAGGTTAGGGTCTTGTCAGGTCTTCCTGAATATGTGAACAGTCCTGTGTATATACATGGACTTTTAGATTTCCAGGAATATGTTGGAAATTTTCAAACCCTCATTAACATTTCATTCTTCAACTCTTTATTTTAAGCTTTTTGGTTAGTGTATTGTTTACAGTGACTGTAACCCACTTCTTCAGGCAGTTATGAAGTCAAACAATTGCCTGCAATTATTTTCAACACTCATCTCCATGGAAAAGGCTTTTTGCATAGAGGGAGCTCTGATTCAGGTCAAATAATGACACCCTTGCAAAAGTGGTCTTCCAGGGAACCACAAGAAAGGTTAAATAATGACTCTACTCTGGCAATGTGGCTTTGAAGAAACTCTAAGTTCTGCCCACTGCAATGACTGCAGGTTTTTTATTTCAAGGCTACCACTGAGCTGAAAATCGGAACTGGGACTAGAGAAAGTTAAGAACACCTCAAAGCTCATGGTTATTACCAAGATTCAGCTGTTTTTCTTGCTGCAAGCTTTTGCTTAATTTTCAGAGTTTTTAAAAAGTTGAGTTTGACCATTTGCCAGTTTTCAATTTGCTTTCATGGAGAAGAGAATTTTCAGTGTTTTTTTTTTCTCTCTGCCATTTTGGCTGACATTACAGTTTTTTTTTTTTAATTTTAACTTTTTTTTTTAACTTCTGGAATTTCTATTGGGTTTCTTTGAATTCTACCTGTTCAAATTTGTCTATTTTGTTTTTAATAATTTCTTGGGTTTTTTCCCTTTCATTACATCATTATTTCCTTAGTTCATTTCAGAATCTTAAACATACTGTTTTTGAAGTTTATCTTCAGATTACTATATTGATCTGAGATAAATTCCTCTTCTGATTTATCTGAAATAAATTCCTCTTCTGATTGTTGATTTAGATGTACTCTTTCTTAACTGGCTTACTGACCTTAATGTGTTTTGTAATTTTATCTTGGAGGGCCAAGCTGAGTTTGCATCTCTCTTCCTCTCCTTCTGCCTCTACCTTCTCCTCTCTCTGGTGCTCATGCTCATGCATATGTATTCCTCTCTGTCACCTCCATCAAGTTGTCCAGGTGTTGAAGTCCACAACCAGATCTTATATTGCAGGCTTGGTTTCTCTGTCCCATAGGGATATTAAAGTTATAACAGATACAACCAGTAGGGATGGTTAACCCACGTCCCATTTGTCTGTCTCTTTCCCCCTACCTTTTTTTCTCATCTGTCTTTTATGGCTTGGCATTATCTTCTCAGTTTCCACCTTTCCACAATGAGACAGGCTCTGCTCTTTCTGGGATATAAGCCAGTTGCCTCTGCCTTCTCCTAGACTTTATCCCCAGTAAACTTGTGCCTTCAGCCTTGCTGACTGCATTGTGTTTCTGTTTAGTTTAGTTCTGCGGATACTTATCTTAAGTATAGGATATTTTGTACACCTGTCATTTTTAATATTTCATCTGTTGTTACTATGTTTGGGGTATTGGCATGGAAAGACAAGGGACAAAAGATGATCTTGTGATGTCATATTGACTGGAAATTTTCTGAGAGAGTTTTTCAAGTTTGTCTCCTATGGCTGCGATTTAATGTTCTACAGGTCATTTTCCTTTGCTATCTTCAAAAGAGATTTTAATTTTGGCATTGCTGTTTTAATTTTCATGAAATACATTATTATTTTATCATCTCCTCTTTGATCTTAACATGTTCTCTGTTCCTGTTTCATAGATGATATTTTCCTTTCCTCTTCTTCCTCTCCCCTTCCTCTTCTTGTTTACTTTTGGTTTTTCTTCCTCCTCATCATCATTCTTCTACATTTTTAAAAAAATTGAAGGTAAAGTGAATTTACTTCTGACTTTCAGAGTAAGATGTTTTTATAGATCTGCTGTTTACCTTGATCATCCAGACAATATTCTTTTTTCCAGATTTATAATATTTTCAATGGCCTTGTGTTGCTTTGTTTTTCTGTTCATTCAACCTCAAACAAGAAGAAATATTCCAGATTTGGTGTATGTTAACAGTTTGATTACTTGGATTGCTCTTGGCTCTGTTGTTCATTTTCTTAAACCTGAATATGTACAACTCCTAGACCAATTATTAATGATAAGCAGGTTTTCATCTCATCTGGCAATGTGGAAAGATAAAGGATCTTCTATCTCCGTTTCCTAATTATCTTGTAGTCTTAAGCTATTTAGCAAATTGAAAACTATTTTTATTTTCATTTTATTATTTGTTTATTTGAGACTGAGTCTTGCTTTATCACCCAGGCTGGAGTGCAGTGGCGCGATCTTGGCTCACTGCAACCTCCGCCTCCCGGATTCAAGCAGTTCTCCTGCCTCAGCCTCCCTGAGTAGCTGGGATTACAGGCACCTGCCACCATGCCTGGCTAATTTTTGTATTTTTAGTAGAGACAGGGTTTCCCCATGTTGACCAGGCTGGTTTCCAGCTCCTAACCTGAGGTGATCCGCCTGCCTCGACCTCCCAAAATGCTAGGATTACAGGTGTGAGCCATCGTGCCCCACCCTATATCAATCTGTCTATCTATCTATCATCTATCTATCTATCTATCTATCATCTATCTAATCTCTCTCTCTATATATCTATATATAGAGAGAGATATAGATATATATATTTTTGAGCTAGAGTCTCTGTCACCAGGCTGGAGTGCAGCGGCACGATCCTGGCTCACTGCAACCTCTGCCTCCCCGATTCAAGTGATTCTCCTGCCTCAGCCTCCCAAGTAGCTGGGACTACAGACGTGTGCCACCACACCCGGCTAATTTTTGTATTTTTAGTAGAGACAGGGTTTCATCATGTTGGCCAGGATGGTCTCGATCTCTTGACCTCGTGATCTGCCCGCCTTGGTCTCCCAAAGTGTTGGGATTACAGGAGTGAGCCACTGCACCCGGCAGATGCCAGGTCCTATTTTTAAAAAAACCTTTTACACACTCCTCCCAGTATTTCCCTTCTTGGATCTATACACTTTATTTTTTGTATTATGTCTTCGAAAATGCAAAGCACCACCTTCAGTATCCCCAGGATGGCTACTGAGTGTTTCAATTGGTATAGTTTTCGTGTTTCTCAACCATGGGACGGTCTGATGAAGGGGATTATACCATGTCCCTATTTACTTTTTTTGATGGCAGGTGTCATTGGTTTTCCGCTGCATAGACCTGCCATGTCTTTAGTTTTGCTTTTCATTGTATTGCCATTGGGGGAGCCACGGTTTTGAGGCTATTACCACATGTGCTAGAAATAATAATCTCTCTCCTTCTTAATATTTGGGAAGCATAATAGATTTTAGTCTTTTTTGTATCTTCATGGATAATCATAGAGAAGAAAATGGAGAAACCAAATCAGACCTGAAGCCATTTAATTTGGAAGTCATAGAGACGAATCCATATTTCTAGGAGCAAATTCTATTTTCTTAGTGGTGGTGCTGGGGTTTTGTTTGTTTTCAAATTTTAAAGATTCTTATTACCTACACACACTCAAACTTCAACTCTCCTTGTGTATAGAACTCCCAAGGAAGTTCTATGTGGGAAAACTTTGAGAAGTTATCCTTTGGAGAAGAATTTTGGAAGAGTAAACTTGGGAAAGTTTACTCATCTAGAAAGTTTGGACATTTTTCATAATTTTTAAAATTACGAGCTCCACCAGTGGTGATGTTTAAACCCTTTCACAACTGGTAGACTTAAAAATCAGAATGGATGCTGGACAAAATGCTGGGAGGGAGACCTGTTACTCCAGGCATTCATTCATTCATGCTAGATCATGGGGAACTTGAAGGAGTCATGAGGGGGAAGCTAGTGAAGCAGATGGGGGAGGGAGGTTAGGATCCACTTGGGACTCAAAACAGCAACTCTTTGCCTGCAGAAGTATGTCAATACATTAATAGATAATATGCTGGTAGCTGAACATCAGTCCCAGCCCTAGATTCTAACCACCTACCTAAGTACCTGTCTTATAATAAGCACAAAATATGTGTGGAATAAAGGAATGGACAACAAATAGATATATGCGTAAGGGTGTGCCTAACCCAAATGGGAGTGCACAGTGACACTAGGAGATGTTTTTCTATCAATAAAACAAGATTATGATACTTGCCCTTTCTCTATTTCATAGAGAGAACTATGGAAAGACACTTAGAGAAACAATTCATTTTGCTGCTGTTAGGAGAAAAACGCCTGCTGAATCAATTCTGGGTGTTGTTGTTGACAAAGTGTGTGGCACCTTGTGGGAGCCAGTTCAGTCAAGAACAGCAGTGATACTAATCATAGTCATATCATCACAGGCCTAATTTACTTTTCAGTCAGAGTTAATAAGCAAAGTGGTAGTCTGAAAATTACCATTCATTTTCTTCTGCAAAATATTTTCAATGCCTCTTGATGAAGAGTGAACCAAAGGCAGGCAAATGTTCCTTTCAGGTAGTTTGTACCCAGTTCTCCAGAGCTGCTTACTGTCCACCCCACCCGCCATGCAAATACAATTAATATGCAACTTTGAGAAGCCTCCCTGCCCCCCAACACCCAAATGAACACACCACCAAAGGAAATTCCTTGAATGGTTGCACACTGGCCTTGGAGAATCAGCTTCTGTGTGCTCCTGCTCTGCTTTCCCCATTTGCCTCCAGTCTTCCCAGCCCGTATGGGCAATCATCGCACTTCATTGTCCAGTACCATCATTACAATATTGTTATCATCTGAGCTGGAGTCTGACACTTTCTCTAAGACCTTTCAAATAACCCCTTTACTAGGCTTCAGTACCAAACCATTCAGGGCAAATCTCTGCTTTGTGCTTGTCAGCCTTAATAGACTGGATGTCACTTGAGCCTGTAAAAAGTGCCTGCTCCTCAGCTGTCAGTCAGTCCTGGTGGTGTCAGCTGAGAGCGTGGCTGGAGCTGGCTGGATTAGAGGGTAGTTACCATAGCTGTCAAATTACTGACAGCCTGACACCCACACTCCCAACTTCCTCTTACTGTATTTGGTTTCTATCAAGCTCTCTGGACCTTTCTTAAGGTGGATCTCTCTGTTGGAAACAGATCATAATTTGGTTAGCATCTCCAGAAGTTGGGCTCTTTTCTTGCCTGCTCTGGTTTTTAGAAAGACCCTTACTTTGAGCAGCTTTTATATTTCAGTGAATATTTTTAACCTCATTTCAGCAAAGACTACCACCTCCCTACACTTTCCATGTTAATGGAAACTCTGTGTGTGTGTGTATTTCAGTTTCATCATCCTAATTCAAGAATATATAGCCCATGCCCAAAATGTTTCCTCCTATCTCTTTTACATCTATAGTATTTTCATCCCCCTCTTCGGTCATATCTTTGCTCCGGTCCTTTGTATTAGATGTGAAGCTCAGTTTGAGTGTGTGTGTGTGTGTGTGTGTGTGCATGTGTGTGTGTGTCTACGTGTGCATTGTGGGGTGTGGGTATATATAGAACTGTTGACTTATCTATGAATATTTGTGGATATATATATATATATTCATACCTAATGAAAGGCAGTCAGCTAACAGCCAAGGCAGGAAAAACAAATTGGCACCTCTCCAAACTGTGCCTTAGTTAACATTCACCTTCCATACAGCCAATTAGTGAATGAAGTTTACCCCTCTTTCCTTCCTATTCTCCTTCTTCCCACTTTTCATTCATGCCTTTTCCTTCTCCCTCCTTTCCATTTCCCCGCTTTTACTCATTTTCACATTTGATATGGGTTTACTATCTTGTAGTCCCCAGGCTGGACAGCAGGCAAACAAAAATGAATGTGACTATACCCGTGTACACAAGTTCACAGCTGCCTGCTCACATTCCTCAGGTATGTTTGAATTTCACAGCCTTTTATTTCTGACCAGGGAGCTGAGCTTAATTAACACTTTCATTTTCTTAGCCAATAATCAAGGCTGATTTGTGTTTATTAAACCAGGCTTTGGGACCAGAAATGCAACTATTGCACAATCTTAAATTTGCTTACTGTTCTAACCTGCCACAGAATTAAACTTGAGTCTGCATTCTGAGCACAGCTTTCAGCACACACAGATACATGCACGTTTAGTGTAGTTTGGCTATAGGGAAGAGAAAGTACTAGGCTTCAGATAACCTACTTGTACTATGGGAAAGTCACTATATCTTGCTGAAACTCAGTTACATTTTCTCTAAATTGGGGATAATGATTCTTGCCTGCCAAACTTACAGTTTTGGTCCATGGTCCAAGTGAGACTGACCATATATATAAGAAAAACAGTTCCTAAAATGCAAGGTATCACAAATGCAAATTGTGATAATAATAAACATTACTCTATATGGTTATATATAAGATTGAAATCAATGCCAGATTATTTAGGCTGTTTTACTATTCTTATTTCCTTGGCCACACATACTTTGCTCTTATTTTCCTAGCATGCAACCACAGAGCTGAAAAATATGCTCCCCAGTAAAAGTAACGTTACATATTGCTTAAACTTACGAACTCACGCTCAAATCAGGAGCCTTTAGAGGTCTTCTCTGGTCCCTACAATGTGTTTTAAAATGTTGTGGCTTTTTAAGACCATTGTTTTTCAATGAGTCTAGCAAATGGTTCAACTTTAAATGAGCTAGTATCTACCTCAATTGCTCAGTAATTTTGTATTCCTTATAATTCTGGAAACTTGACAGAAAAAAGTTCAAACCAGAGACTGAAAAATGTAGTAAACATATTAGAGAAGGTGGAGGGGTGGGTGGGAGAGGAGGTACAAGAACTTTATGTTTTCAGTGCCAAGGCCAAAGACATATTTTTTCCAGCACTTCCTCCCTATTCCAAAAAAATTTTTTAAAATAAAAAGACCCTTATATTTCACTCAGTTAAATGCTGGGAAATAGCCTTTCAATATTATTTACAAGCATTCAGAAGTTTTAAATTCAACCAACTCTCCCACATTCTCGCTTTCCTCTAACACACATTCTTTATACTGTTTGCTGTTGAACTTGTCTACTCAGTACCACAGTAACCATAGGCAACATTATTCAACTAATTTAGTGAAAAGCATCATATCGAACAAATAATAAGTGGGTTGTGAAAATGTTTATTTGCAAACCAAGTGTTCTCGCCACATTTTTGCTGAACTTCCTGGGCAAGGGTTCCACTCTGCGTTAGTGATTTACATGCTGTTTCAAACCCGATTCCTTCCTGAGTCCAACTGATGAATGAAGGCTTGCATTTTGCAAGGGAACTGTCATAGGTGAGGGATGCATCTGTGGCCCTAGGGCTGAGAAAGATGGAGAAATAGAACCTCCAGCATAGCTGGGCACCGTAATTAGCTGAAGTAATAGATTGGCCAGCTTTTAGGAAAAACCTCCATCTTTTTTTTTTTTTTTTTTTTTTGAGACAGGGTTTTGCTCTGTCTCCCAGGATGGAGTGCAGTGGCACAATCTCGGCTCACTGCAATCTCTGCCTCCTGGGTTCAAGCGATTCTTCTGTCTCAGCCTCTTGAGTAGCTGGGACTACAGGCACATGCCACCATGCCCGGCTAACTTTTGTATTTTTAGTACAATATGGTGAAACCCCATCTCCTGACCTCGTGATCTGCCCACCTTGGCCTCCCAAAGTGCTGGGATTACAGGCATGAGCCACCGCGCCTGGTCTTCCATCTGATTTTTGACCATAAAGTAGTAAGGTGTTCTTCATACCTCCTTTTCATGCACTACTGTGGCCTAAATTCCCAAAGTGCAAAATTCGCAAGACTGTAGACAATGTAGGCAGTGTGAGCCTGGTGTTTTCTACCACAGACTTTGAAATAAAGCAGGCATTCCTGGGTTCATATCCTGATCCTATGACTTACTAGCTGTGGGACCTTGACTATCAATTTCTTCATCTGTAAAACAGATTAAATTATACTTATCAGATTCCTATTGATTAAATGGGTTAATTTATGTAAATTTGGCATGGTGCCTGGCACAAGTGCCTAGTGAATCGTGGTTATTATTATTACTATTATTATTATTACTACTACTACATGCAGTCTCATTCTGATTTAGTCTCTCAGTGTTCTAAGACTTTGTGAAAAGCTAAAGAAACCTTCAAGATGTTAGTTTTCTTCCTACCTGACCCTATGCAATGGTACATTCCTATTTATTCATTCATTCACTCCTTCATTCATTTATTCTTGCATTTATTTATTCATTCATTTAATAAATGTTTAAAGGTCTTCTGTGTGCCAGGCACTAGGCCAGGTAAAGATGTCCAAAGATGAACATTACTTGCCCTCCAGAGATTCCCAGTCAAGGGAAATAGACAGATATGTTAAAATTCACAGAAATGTAATTAGAGGCCGGGTGCAGTGGCTCACACCTGTAATTCCAACTCCTTGGGAGGCCGAAGCTGGAGGATCTCTTGAGGCCAGGAGTCTGAGGTTACAGTGAGCTATGATCATGCCACTGCACTCCAGCCTGAGTGACAGAGTGAGACCCTATCTTAAAAAAAAAATGTAATGTAATTAGAGTTATAACCAAAATGTGAAAATGTGACTCAAAGCATTTAGGAAGCAGCACTTTCTTCTGCTAGGAAAGACTTGCTAGAAAAATAAGACTTGTGAGCAGAGTCTGGAAAGCAGGGCGTGGGTCCAAAAGAAAGAGCCTTACCTGCCAGGTTTTCCTTAAAGTTTAGCGATCTCTTCAGGTTCTGAGCAAGGGAACAGTAAGATAAGCTTTGCGTTCTAGAAAGATCACTCGTAGGATAATGGATGTTTTTTGTAGCAAGAATTAGCCAAGCAGGGAGATAACAAAAGCTTTTAATAAGGCAGAGACTAATGAAATGGAGTGGAGGGAATGAATCCAGAGATATGAAGAACACAACCAAGCTTCCTGAGAGCCAGGGTTTGGGAGCCAAGGAAAGCAGGGGTCCTGGGTGGTTTCAGGTTTTTTACTTAGGTAACGCAAGTGGAGAGTGGAGTCCTCACAGAGTTGGCAAATACAAAGGAAGACTTGGGTTAGAGGGAGTTCCTAAGAGTAAGAAGGGCTGGGACGCAGGTGAGTTTATAATTTGGGGCAAGTTAAATAGAAGATGTCCCTGGGATAGTTGGAGAAAATGTTCAATAAACACTTGGAGCTTAGGAGAGCTCTGGAGGAAGATTTATATGTCTCAAGAGTGGGCTTGGTTTAGAAGAGATAGGTGTGGATGAGGTTATGCAGGAGACAGTAGCTGAGAAGGACCCTAAACAAGGACTGGGAATGGAACTCTCGAGCGTCGAATGTTAGGGACAGCACATGGAAGAAGAGCCTGGGCAGAGCCCAAGAAAGAACAGCTGGGGGAGCCAAGAGTATGCTGGAGAAGCCATGGTGTGGGTGTTTGGAAATGGTGGTGGAGTTGGGGGGAGGGCAATTTTTATTTACGAGAGAAGTCAAATGAGCTGAAAGTCCTTCAGAGAGTAGGATTACCAGCAACCCCAGCGAGAGAAGTTCAGTTACTCTTGAGGGATAACAGGATGCTAGGTAGAAGGGTCAGAGAATAGAGGATTTCTAAGTTCATGGGGTGGAGCAAGAGGCCTAGCTGAGAGGGAGAGGTTGAGGATTATTGGGTTATCAGATTCCCACTTTAGGGCTCAAGTCACACCTCTTTGCATGCTGCTTTACTTTCCTTACCACATCTTTGATTGTGGCTTGTAAATTTTTAACCCTGTTCGTTTAGCCCTCTCAGACACCCAGTTCAAAAATATGTGATGAATTAAAAGAATTAGCATTTGTCATCTCCAAGAATCCCAGGTGGCTCAGAAAAGTCCTGAGTAGCTTCAGTTACATGTTTTTGTTCTGAAACCTCTCTTTTCAAACTGATTGCATCACTGCCTCCTGGAAAACCCGACAGGTATAATACCCCCCCTTGCCTAACCCTGCCTTCTTCCTCTCAGCAGGCAGGAGTGACGAGCTGCCTGGAACCAGCAGCTGAGGCACCCAAAGACCCGGTGTCTCTAAACAGCGTCTATGCTTCCTTCCCTAAACTGCACCAGTGCCTGCCTGGGCTGAGCAGCAAGAGAGACATCTGTGATATCTGATGACAATCATCTCTGATTAGAGTGTCACTACATAGCACAGGCGAGCAGGGGCCACAGCTAATTAGCTATGTGAGGCTAGCACTCTGTTTACTGAAACTGTACTAACAAGTTGCAGCTTTTTCCAACGCGGAAGAGTCATCGCACAAATGCCAGCCAGGAGCCCTGTACTCCAACAGTTTAGGGACAGAGGTGCTACTTCCTTACTACACAAAAACCATGAAACGTGAATGTCTTTGTGCTGAGAGCCAGTTTTAGTCTATGTTTCCACCTTTCGTAAGCTGTCACTTCAAGAGATAGTAAAATAAGTTGCTTTATAGAATCTGATATTATTCTAAGTGGATTTACACTTTTAAATGATTATTTCTTTTTTCTTTTTTTTTTTTTTAGCAGTCCTTGGGTTGTATCAGGGAATCAGCTAAGTGTGAGAAACATAGCTAAGATAGGCCTTCTCATCTGAGTTTAAAGGGTGACAGAAGCAGAGGAAAAGACTAGAAGTTTAGTGGGAATTAAAGAGACAAGCTCTGTCTTATCCCACTGATATTTGATAGATTTGTTGTTCACAAATATAATGTGTTGAAGGATATATTTGCAACTTTTGCTATAGAACCAGCATGGTTGAAATAATTTTAAAGGTATTCTAAGCTTTTTTCAATATAAGGGAAAATTTCCATGTAAATTTTTATTCACCTATTAGAAGAGCTTCTCTGATACCTTCAAGAAGTGATAGGCCGTTTTGTAGCTTTCATTTACTTTAGAAACAAATGCAGACATTTCATGACAAATGAATTCGGCACATTTAGGGGAGCAGTTAATGCTGATATGTCTCATTATTATGGGAGCATGATCTCAAATACTTTTACACCTTGGGAATTGAGAAAACTTTGAAGTACTTTGCAAAGTTAATGAAAATTAGCAGTATCATCCTCTGAATTACTTCTGCCAGAAGCCCAAATTTCCACAAATGGACCCATTTTTTCATATAGCAAATCTACCGTCTACTCTTACACAGTCTGCAATTTTTCGCACATAGACCAGTACTTTGCTGAGTTCCTACTCTCTTTCTTAGTCAAAAATCAGTTTGCTTAGAGACTTTCAGGAAACAGGATTTCAAAATAATTCTAAAAGCCTGTCTATTGTTATGTGAGTGGATGACTTTTCATGGGCTCTTACATTTGGAATTGATAAATATTTTTATTCATTTTCTAGTGAAAACTATGAATTATACATCTTGAAAATATGTGCAGTGCTCCTAGCACCATTGGATGAAATGCAATCTATTAGGAACATAAATATTTTCAGGAAAGTCTATTATGAATGTAGTATTTAATTTTGGCGCTGTTTAAAATTCATTTATTTATATTTATCATCAAAAGCACACTTCAGAGTGGATTTCAATAAACATCCATATTTAGAAATTCAAAAATGTATTAAACATGTTCATTCATTTCTTGTTGGTAATTTAAAACAAGCAAACTTTTTTTCTTAATAAAAGTTTTTTTAAAAATTTCTTTAACTTTAAACAAAATTCTCTCTCCAGGTGGAAAGTTGATTACCAATCTTTGGTCTGGAGGAAAATTTTACAGCTGTTTTAAACCCATGAACGTGGGTCTTATATTGGAAGTGCTGACACAGCCTTATCCACCGTGGATCGGCATGAACTATACCTCTGTAATAAGCAGTTATTATGTATGTGTAAAAATAATGAGAGGCCGTGTCTGAAGAGAGTTAATGTAAAATGCTAAGCAATTATAGTTGGTTACACAGTATAGGTTAATATTCCTTCATATAGCTGCATTTTTTCTTCTTTTGTCCTCCAGAACTCCTAATGAAAATTTTGAGACCTGACTGTAATGATAAGCAGCCATTCACACGTCCTTTGTGTCAAGGCTGTTGCATTAATGCTTCCCTTCATATAACATTTTGCATAGCCTAAAGCATCTATTAAAATCCTTTGTAAAATTCATGAAACAAAAGTGGTGGGTTGAGTCTAGGGGGAGAGAAAGTAAGCTGCTTATTAGCAAAAAGTCAAAAACACAGGGCCAATTACAGATCTGAACAAGAAGGGCTAAGGAACAGCGTGGGGAGTAATTCTTTCTTCAGCCCAATGGGCTCAAGCGAGGGGCAGGTTAGATGAAAATAGAGCAACAGTCTGAGCAGTAATTAAACGGAAATGTTTGGAGTTAGAAACAGCTCTATAACAACGGGAAGAAATGCTCAACTAAAACAATTGTCTAGCCTCACGAACATGCTAAATTGGAAGGATTTAGGGGTTGTTCCCTAAAGGAGAGACTGCGGGTAGTGAAGGGGAGCAGGGGCTCAGGAGATATGTAAAGAATCTCTTTGGTATTTCAAATGTTATAAATTAGATTTATAAAGAGACAGAGAGACAGAGAGAGAGAGAATGCCCTCCTATTGAACCAGCAACATAAAACTGAATAAACCACAATAAGATTGCCCTTTTTCTGTTATAAACTTGGCATTAAGCTTGTCATGTTCAATGACAGCCTACTAGGCCTCATGCTTTACCCTTTGGAATTTGAAAGATTGGCAGGTGTCATGATTTCCTTAACATAAAAGACCTTGCAGATAATGTTCACCATGCACATTTATACTTCCATAACTCCACTTCCCTTGTTTCGGTATTGTCAGGTGAGCTTTCCACGCAGGCTGTTGGTGCTGGGGCTGCCCAGAAGCCTATCTGGCCTGAGGACAATGTTTACTGCAAAAGGAGCTTGCAGTAGAGGCCGTACTTTTATGATTCTCCTTAGCAGTCTAAACATGCCCCACATTTACAATAATGAGCTGCTTTGTAGAGAGCGGCTTTCTGAGAGCATTGTTACTTTTCTTTGAAATGCTGAATGCAACCAGAATGGCTCTTGTCTGACTTAAGGCTAGAAACAGGGTCTCGTTTAAACAATAATCCCCTCTCTTTGCAACCACCCACCCCAGCCAGATCCTTCCAATAACTCCAAGAGAAAAAAGTAAAATCAACGTTGAGGGAAATACAAACTCCCATTGAAGGCTAAGAGTTCCATTTCAATTGGTATCACCTAAGGGCACCTGTTTGCTACCAACCAATGCCACTTGAAAATAAACAAATGGATCTTTTCAGAAGAATTAGTGTCAAGAATGAGAATCTTACATTTTTTCCAACCCAAAGAGAAATTCTGAGTAGTTGGCTAGGAATTAACCATTTACAAAATAGTTTCATATGGGATTTCAATAAATCTGGCCCCATACATTTTAATCTTTTTATTATGGAAAAAATACATATATAAAAGAGACAGAATAACATAATAACTCCGTGTATACTCATCATTCAGCTTTAACGAATATCATCTCATGCTCATGGTCATTCTGGTTTCACTAATGCCCCGTCCACTCCCCAACTTGTTTAGTTTTGAAGCAAACCCTAGGCATCATTTAATTTATCACATCTGTAAACATTTCAGGGCCTATGTCTAAAAGAAAAGAATTCCTTTGCTTTTTGTTTTAACAGATCAAGGAAATATTTTGAACCTCCAATCCTTTGACAGTTTTGTGGACGTTTTTTTTCCATGAGCTGCATTTCTCAAAATAATATAATCATATCATATATTAGAAATATAAAGAAAATCTCAAGAGCATCACTGGTCTCTGGTTTGCTTTGGAGGCGTGTTTTCTCACTTATTTCGAAGATTTGGGTAACTGAATTTTTCTTCTGTTAGCCATTGTCATATTATTTGTAAATTTTCACTCTTGGCATTCAACTCAATAACATATTTTAATATATCTATCTTCTTAGAAATTGGTTTAACAAAAATCTTGACTAAAAAGTACATATTGGGCACTTACTGTGTGCCAAGTTCTGCATTAGGTACAGGAAGCCAAGCAGCCAGGCAAGGGAAGCAAGACACAGAAAAATTAATCTCCCCTCTCACTGATCCCCAAACTTTGCTGGACATCTTACAGGGGTTGTGGCATTTGATTGCCTTCTATATTGGTAGATGTTGCTAGATAAGAAATAAATGTGTTTTTTGAAAAAGGAATAGGAAATTTGTCCTTTCCCATCCTAATACTACTGTTGTTTCCTTAATGGCCCCAAAAGATAAATATTTTACTCAGATGTAAACCATGTGAACTCCTCAGTCATTGGTATAAGGTTTACCTAAGTCTTACGAAGAAAAATATCCCTATCCTTATGAATACATTGTAAATATACAAGAGTGAATTATTATATTTTTAAAAATCTAAATAGATTTCTTTTTTAATTAAAGAAAGCATTTTTTCTTTAGTTTCTTACATTGATATTTTCAATAATTGGCAAAAAATATATAGCAATTTTAAAATGGCAACTTTTTTTCTCTGATTTCCTTAGAACATCAAAGGGGTAAGATTTGATCATTTGACTGGAAAAGATGATGTACTTTTTTTTAAGGAGTGGAAGATAACTGATTCTTTAAAACTTTTTTTGTTGTTATGTACAAAAGACTATTTGCAACATAAATTTGAACTACAAAGCATAATATTAGAATGAACAGTGTGACCTTCCACTCAATTCAAAACTACGACACCAACAAAGCCTTTGACACCTCCACTCTGTCCCCATTTCCAGCTCTTGAGGTAATTATATCCTGAATTTTCTATGTATACTATTTTTTAGACTTTAAAAAATAAATTTGCTATATATGTGTATATTACTACGATTGTTCAGTTTTGTTTGTTTTGAGACTTTATAAAGTAGTACCATATCCTATGTGGTCTTTTAAAACTTGCTTTTCTCATTTCACATTATTTCTCTGAGATTCATTCAGAACAAATGTGCCTATGTTTTTATGTGTCATTCATTTTCTCTATTGTATAATACTCCATTTTGTGAACAGAAGATAATTATTTCTCCATTACTTTGTCAATGGGCATTGAGTGGGTTCTGGTGTGTTGGCTTGTTCATTTGCTATTATTACACACAACAGTGCTGTGAACATTCTTGATTTTGTCTCCTGGTGTGTATAAGCAAGAATTTCTCTAATACTGATTTTTTTCCTCCTAAAAATGTCACTAATGGCAGTGGGGGATATATTGGTACCCTTTTTCTATTAATAAAGGCATATTAAGTTCTACAAATTAATTTAAAGTGAAAATGATAGTTTTGAAAAAATAGTTTTTATGTATATAGGACAATGGTATCATGACTCAACAGCTGGAAGATATAGCATGGATTGGCTCATGAAGCCCTTGAACTGGGAGAGTGAACCAAGATAAAAATGTCAGAAGTTTCTGAACTGAAGGACCCAAAAAACTGCTCAAGGAAACCATGCTGAAAGTAGGTTAGTTCCGTTTGCTAAAAGAGGTTGCGTTAATAAGAAGGGGGCATAAAAGGAAACAGAGTCATTTTATGCCACATGATTGTGGGAACTTCATTTAAGCTACTCTTTTTGTTTTCCAAAAGAGCATCATAAACAAAACAAAACAAAAGGAAAAAAATACTCATATGGCGTCAATCTCCAGAATATTAAGTGAAAATGCATGTTTGGCAAAATACCTCAGGATTTCCTAAACTATTATCTTCCTATAGTTTCACTAACATGTTAACCTACTTAGAGCAATTAGTGCTTCATTAGTAAGGCTAACTAACTGTTGCCGGGCCCTGTAATGATTTGCCAGGCTTTCCAGATACAAGTGCATAATCAATGTTTTCCAATTACTTCTATAGTGCAACCACTATTTCAAATAAACTAGATAATAATACAAACCCATTACTGGAGCTGAAGTAGCAGAGGCATTTAATTGCAAGGCAGTTCTTCTCAGCTTTTAAAATTTTTCACACTAATGAAGTGTCATACAAAAAAGTTGTATTGATTTTTCCACCACATGGCTTCAACCACAAATATGTAATTATCCCTTTTATATCTAGCTGGGGGATTAAAATAATCTATAGTATATAGCCTTTACTTATCCCTGATGGGTTTAGTAGTACTTTTACCCTTTTCAAAATATGCGGCCCTTTGATGAATGAACTTTAGGCAAAATGTTGCTTTATCTGTTTCAAATCTTTGCTTTTTAAAGTCAGTTTGTGTGCAGGCATTAAAGTCTGAAATCTCGAGCTTCTGAAACCTCCTAAAGAACACATTCTGATATAATTTAATTTACTGACTGCATCATAGATATTTTTCTCCACTAAAGAAATCAACATGGGTATACAGTATTGCACATTAGCCATGCCTACATTTGCATTTCACTGTACTTACATTTTTATTCATAGCTAACATTTTATTAACCATGTTATATTTTTACACAAATAAAGTGTTCTCAGCATTAATTGGAGCCAGTTCTTTCCCAGGTTTTCAGAAAAAAAAAAAAAAAACGTAAGAATAATCCACTGGCATTAAATTTCTTATTTTCTCATCACAGTTTGGTCAATAAACGAGGGGGAAAAAGTATTTTCTTTATGAAAAGAGAAAGTCATTATAAGTATAAAATGAATTTTGCAGAGATCAGATATTAGTGCTGGGAGCATAGGGCTTTTTAAAAATTAGCCTGTCTTTCTTGATCTTTTTACACATAAATTGGTTCCTTTCAACATTTTTGCTGAAAATTCTTTGGTTACACTTTAACATTATTTCAATTATGGTCAGTGTAAAAGTAGATTCAAAAGGGTAAAAAATACAGCTTAAATGTCTGCAAGACCTTGTTCGTAACATTCATATGTCAAAAACTGTATCTCCCTATAGTTTCAGTAACATGTTAACCTACTTACCACCCTGAGTTTTCCCAGATGCAAGGATTTTTTAGATTTCTTGCCTTCCTGTGTTTTGTGGTTTGAGGAAACATTCACAGTCAAATTATATTCCAAAGTCTGAAAATTCTGTCAAGGTGACTGTGGATATTTTTTTAAATAAGTCAACATTGGAAAATGGCAAAAATTTAGTGGTGTAGAGATATAAACTTAATTTTTTGGGTGACATTTTAAACCTGGGTATTTCATGTTAACTTTAAAATTTTTCCAAGCAGAGGATTTATGGAAAAATAAGTGACTATAAAGAACTGCTTCATACCAAGAAGAACAGGCTAAAAATAAAAACATCCAAAGTTACCATGGATATGTAGATCTCAATAATAATTACAGTATGTTTAATCTGTTTTCATAAATGTTGCCAACATTCCTTTTTTAAGTATCAATTTTATATATTGTGCTATCATACCAAACTGTAAAAGAAGCAAACATAAACAAGTATATTTTTAAAATAAATAAAACTATGAATTTAAAGCCCAGTTATGTATAATATTTGCATCTAACATCTATGGAAAATATCTTTCATGGTAGAGGTGATATCTGCAGATGGAGGGTAAAGGCAAATGAAAAATGGGTAAAGTAGGGCAGCTTGGATACTAAGGAAAGCTACGGTTTATTTTTAAATTAATTCACACTCATAATGTTTTAATATTGATTTCTTTTTAAAAATGCCCTTGAGATTTATTCTACATGATTCTTCCTATATAGAGGATTAGTGTCCCTGGCCTTCTGTTGTTTGCTTTTCTTGTATTTTAAAACATTGGTCTAATCATCTTTAGGGATCCAGAAAAGCAGTGGTCATGTCCACGCTGGAAGAGGTCGAGAGGTGAAATATTCCTTCTAATATAACATACACTATTAGTTTCAACCTTGATTTCCACATGCTATGTACAGTATACATGCAGCCTTATGTGGTGGGTAAAATACAAGTAAGAAATACGACTGTATCAAAAACAGATTATCATCAGGAATTGTGAGAAAGATAAAAAGTGGGATTTCTGTCAAGAAGAAAGAATGAGATGAGCTCCGCACTGTGGATTTCAACTCTCCAGTCTGCATGTGACTGGGAGTGGTGCATGTTTCCAAGATACTAAAACGCCATTACCTTGACCGTCGACATGAAGCGATCAGAGTCATATTTATTGATGAAACTCTCAGCTCCCAACCTGCCGCACTGAGTGTGCATCATACAGCTGTCAGCAGAGCCAGGGCACCACAGCGATGAGTGCTTGTGACATTTCCCTTTCATAATTTATGAAAACAAAAGATCTTGAAGTTTGTAGGACACCAGAGTAATTTTAAAATAGTCTTCACGAAGGCTATACTGTGGTCCGTAAAATAAGCACTTTCCTGGCTTATGGTTTTTAGGAGAATCAATTGCAAACCAAATTAGAACCATAAACACGGCCATTATTTAAAGGATTCTAATCCTGACATGAGGGTTACAAGTACAATCAGCTATTTAGGGTGGTGGTTAATTACCATTATACCAGAGCATAATTCTCTTCATGGTGTGTGATGGTTTCACCTACACGTGATTTCACGGGAGTTTTATGAATTTAAGACCCTAAAAATCCACTTAAGTATTTTACTTCTTCAAGTTAATATTTTTCATCTGTGACACTGCTTGGTAGCTAAAAGAGAAAGCATTATTTAAAACTAAAAACTTTAAGCAAAGAGCAAAAGGATTGAGTCTTCCATACTATTATATTAGATTTGATTGAACAAGTCAGTAAAGACCATGAACTGTAATTTCGAGGGGGGAGATCTCCCCAGTAAGAAATTACCCCTGAATGAAGAGTAGCAAATTGTGCCATACTGTGAGATTTTTTTGAATGTACACATATATTTTTAAAAAGTACAAAAAACACCATATGTGACGTGTGTGAATACATGCATTTTGGAATCAAGTGACCTTTATGCTCAAGTTGTTCAAGTTCAAACTTAACCAAGAAAACATCTTACAGAAATGCTAATCAATTGCTTGGTTTTGTTCATTTTGTGGTGTTTATAGGTGGAGAAGAATGGGAAAGAAGACTGGGGAAAAAGATCACTGGACATATCCCATGTTTAGACATATATGATTTAAAAAAGTATGATTTTCACATCATCATTTCATTCTGCCTAGAATACTTATGCACCTACCTATGAAATAGAATGTGGCTTATAACTATAGAATAACAAAATTACATCAAATAGGAATATGCTATCCTTATATACATAAAATAATTTCATTATTAAAATTAATTTTATCTTAGTATCTTCCATCATCTTTCCAAACAGGAAGAAATTTATTTTTGTATTCTACCCACTAAGGTAGAAATGCAGTGTACACTTCTAAAGCTAATTATTCAAACATATCAGAATTCCTGAAAATGACCTTGAAGCAATTAAGGGCATGTGTATTATATGTTTAAGGCTAGTATATCTTCCCCAGAAAAGGCCTCAATCCTTATTCAGGGGGAGAAGCTGGGGAAAAGATTGTCTTGCATTACGTGTATGGAAAATGGGGGCACACTGGCACTAGGGTCTCAAACTGATGCAAGCAGCTCTTTCTATTATTTAACAGGCAGCCCAGAAAACATGGGGTGATGCCTCCCAGGCTGCAAGATCAGGAAAAAAATGCCCAGAACCACCCTTCCTCCCGTGCATTGGCATCCCTGATGGAAAGGCAGTCCTTTTGTTCCCACACTCTTAGCTCAAGGCCACAGTTTTTATCCCCCTCACCAATACCCACCTGGAAGAAGATGCAGGAATGAAGAAGAGCATTTTGGACCCGAGTGTGAGCAATGCTGGTCCTCACACCTGAAACACAACCCCAGCAGGCGCTACTGGTCCCTATGTGACTTCTCCTAAACTTCCACTGCTGACAGTCAGCGTTGAGAGAGGATTACAGTTTGTAGATAAGACTGATATAAAGAGAAACTGAAAGCAGGGACATTTTGGCCTGGAGGCCGTGGGCCTCTGAGGTTGAGCTCTTTTTTATTCCTAGCTGTGACTTAGATCAGCTTCCTGATCTCTACAATGAGCCTCACAGAGATGATCTGAGGATTAATTGAGATAATGCACAGATCATAGTGACTGGCAGATAGCCCTCAATAAGTAACAGCTACTACTATTGTTGTTCAATGCACGAGATACAAATGCCCCTGTGAGCGTACGTGTGTGCGTCTCTGTGTACATATGCGTGCATGTGTGTGTGTGTGTGCACCTACTATACTTTCTCCTGGATCCAAAGTGTGCATGCCTATTATCCAAAGGAGGATAAGAAGGAGATAACTGGGTTTAAAACTGGAGAGCGAGAAGAGAGGAGGAGGAGGAGGAAGAGACAGAATAAAGAGAGAGGGAAAGAGAATGGAAGAAGAAGGGAGGGAAAAAAGGTATAAGAAAGAAAAAGAAAAAAATATAAAAAGTCTTAGCACCTGACCCTCCTCCATGACGTGGGCATTCTTTCAACTCTTCCCCTTCAGACCCTCCAAACTGGGGTACCAATCCCAATAGGTAGGTGAGATCCCATCCAATTTATGCTGTCAGTTCATGTTCCAGATCCCCTCCCCCTTATTTGTATCTCTCAGTGATGAAGCCAGAGGAGCAGGGTAGCACGGGGGTTGAGATGAAGCCTGTCAGACAGCATCAGAGCTGAAAATTACAGCTGATTAAAGGAATAAAAAAACCTCCAGGATCATTTGGTATTCTCAAAATTGACAAGTTAAGGTGCTACCCCTTTAAATGTCTGGTTGGTCTCCCAGCTCTGAGATGGAGCTTTTTCTGGACCCCTGTTTATAACCCTGAGAAACAGAAAGGAGTGAACTCCCCACCTTTTATGAAGCTTTAAAAGCTTTGTTTTCACTCTCCAGTGTTTTTTAATCTTAAAAACAAAACACCAGGAAACTTCAGTTTGAGCATAAACAGCCCATTTTTCCTAACAGGAGTAAAGCTTCAAAAGCCCAGGAAGCGGGTGAATGTGAATACTGGCAGCTGCAGTTTATTTTCCAGGAGGTTAAAAAAGCTGCAAAGCCCTGTTTCCCTTTCTAAAGGAACGTAGGAAACGATCTCCTTTGCAGTGGAAATAAAAACGTGAAGTTGGTACTTACCGACGGTCACACTAATATAATGCCCTCTAAACAGCCTGCGATAACCGTATTCACAGCCATTAAATTCAGGGATGCAATGGAAGCTCGCAGTAATGCCGGCCTTATGGAGACTAGCGGTGCACGGCCTCAAATCTTCCTACTACTTACTGTTTTTCTGTTTGCTGCTCTTTATGGGAGCACACATTTTTATTTTTTTATGGATGTTAAAACATTTATAACTGTGCAAGGTCAATGTAGAAAGCCTTGCATAGAAACTGAAACTGTACAAGTAGCCGCAAGGGATGGATTAAACCTAGAAGAAGCTAACGTGAACATTGAAAATGTGTAATGGCCATTTTAGGATGCTCGTATCAAAATGGCAGGCTGGAATAGACAAGCCAACGACCATCAAGACTGTCATAGGATCAACCTGTGTCCATGGCCAAGGTGGCGAGGAGAAGTTCTTAGGGCCTGGCCTGGTGACCTATGAGGCCCTCCATTCTGCCTCTTTCTAGCCTGTTCTACCCTCAGTTTCTCTATCCCACCCCCATTTCTTCACAGGCTACCCTACGGGTACCCCCTACCTCCCTATATGGTGTTTGCCTTGTCCCCGGTCTCCTACCTAGGACCCAAACTGGCCACTTGCCTTAAAGATGCATGGGTTTTTACTTAAAGACAGCTACTCCGAGTCTCCTATCGTCTGGTATGTGTTTGATAATTAACAGATTTCTCATGAAAAGATGAGAAAACCCATTGCATTTTTTTTCTTCAAACATGGGAAAGAGTCGGCTTAGAAACCAGCTGCACACGGTTATCTCTGATTAGCCTTCAACCCTATTTCACAGGTTGTAGGGCCTCAGTTGTTGCAAGTTAAGTCTCTCAGAGAAAATCAACAAACCCAATGAGTTAACTGACAGGGTTGCTTGGAGCCATGAGAATGCAGGGAGCTGAATAGGAGGAAGCGGAGCAGGATTGTTTAATATGCCAGGTTTTCGTGGCCAAGGCTCTTGGGAAGAGCAGGAGGTTCTGTCCTTGAATCCCACCATTTACTAGCCGTGCAACCACAGACAATTCACTTTACCTCTCAGGTCATTAGTCTTCTCCTCTATAAAATGAGGATAAGCCTACCTGCCCTGCTGTCCAACTGTAACAGGCAGCACTACATAAATGTTAGATTTTGCCTATTTGGCCAACAGAAAAATAAGCAAACATCTAGAAAGAAGACTGGTCAAACAAGCAAAAGGCCATCACTCTAATATCTGCTTCTTCACTGATTGAGTTCGTCTGTCTCCGTTTCTTTATCTGGAAAATGGAGTAATAAGCCAGGCTTTTTACTTTATAGAAGATAGCATAATGTACTATTTATGAAAATGCTTTGAAAAATGTCAAATGTTATATAAATATGCAGTATTATTATTTCTATTTTACAATAGAAGCACTTTAAAGAAGTGTTCTCCTGATGTCTGCATCTAATCTCTTTAGGCATGATTCTGTTTAAAACCTGATATTTCAATCAAATAAATACATAAACATTTAACACATTCCCATGAAACATACAAAGTTTCAAAACATTGTTGTTTATTAACAGATTTCTTTTTTCACAAGGGCATATCCTCCCATAGTCTTCCTTCTGATTAGTCACAGACTTCAAAGCAATGTCAAAAAGTAAAAAGTTCAAATTTTTGTCTATGTGACTGGAAACAATGAGTCTGGCTGGTTGTGGTTATTAACATAGTCAATTCAGTAAGTTAACTGGACCAGTGACTGATTCCTTTGCTGAAAATCAAAATGCATGGCCTCTCAGATCACAGCAATGCTTATGCCCTCCGGAGGATTTCAGTCTAGTTGGACAGAAGGACGTGCACACAAAGAAGAAATTCAACATCTCTGTCATGTGTACAGAAGTGGTCTTCTGCTGGATTTCTTTCTTTTTCTTTTTACTACAAACCACTTTCAGAAGGATAAATTTGTTTCAGCCCTCACGATAATTATTGGCAGTATTTCTAAATCCTCTAACCTTTACCTGTTGCATGGGTAGATACATAAGGGCTTGAGGATAATAATTTATGCCCAGCTTTTTTCCTCTTTTGACTTTAGTTTTGATATCACATCATGATTCAAAGCTTGGTGCACCATAAATTTTCTCCAAATGTGTAGTAATTCCTATGTGCAGTCCAAAGTTATGATTCATTTATACTGGAGTGACAGCATAATACCTAGGTGTCAGAATCCATTAAAACTGTTCAATGTCTTCTGTTTATTTTTAGAACCAATTGAGACTTAACTGATGGTGAAAAATATACAGTCAAGTGTGTTTACTTCACCTTTACAAAGAATCCGTTATAGTCCCAATTAATTTGTTATTCCTGTCACAACAGGTACTGGAAATTTCGAAACTGTCATTACTGTTTCTGCCTTTCTTTCGAGGCCTTGTGTTTATTTTTAACCCAATCAGAGATGTCTGTCTGTTGTGAGCTAAGGATTTCTCTCTCTCTCTCTCTCTCTCTCTCTCTGTGTGTGTGTGTGTGTGTATGAGAGAGAGAGAGAGAGAGAGAGAAGAATGATAGGATATAAGATAGGTAAGGCTGCATGTTATTTTCATTTGGTTAAAATCACCGAGTATGTACTCAGAACAGCATAACTTGATACAGATTCAGCACTAGAAATCCCTTCCCTTCTTCCAAAGTATGATGTTCTTTCTATTAACATTAAACGTTTCTTTCAGAGTATATGGAGACTCAATCTTGGTAGAATAGACAATAGCAAAAATTGAAATATTCTAAATGTGATCATCATTGCCATCGAGGTATATTTTTTCCTGCATAATAAATATTGTTCTTACTTATTTCTGAACATTTTATATATGTTGCTTCTAATGGGGAAGTCTGTAGTGCATGGAGAGGAATGGCTATTAGTTCTTCCAGGCAAAAATCAAGTTTCATTCACTACTTTTTGCAGGCATGAATTCTCTTTTGTAAGGAATTATTTTTGGTAACCTGAAAATATAAAACACACAAAATGGGGCCTCATAATAAGTCTGGAAATTATCAGAAAAATGTGCCTAAGACAATTTCATCACAAAAAAATTCCATCTGTACTCAAGTCAATAATGACAAAATAATTAAAAGTAATTTAGACATAGGCATGTGAGAAAGCAACCCATCTCTTCCCTGTTACTATTTCAGGAAGCTGATGGTATACTGACATTACCAAACGGTGAGGATTAGAATTCGCTATGCTCACTCCTTGTCATGGCATGTACCTGAGGGTAAAGAATGCTGTGAGGCTTAGAAGTACGCACACAAGAATCAGACTGGCTTGGTTTAAACCTCAGTTCAACTTCTGGCTTGAATTCGATCTTACTTAGCGATGTGTTCTTGAATAGGCTACTTAACCTCTCTGACTTTCAGGTTTTTCTTTGAAAATGCGAATTATAATATTTCTAAGTTCCCATGCCTGCGGTATGAATTAAGTAGATAATGTATCAGAAGCACTTAGCACAATTCCAGGCATGTGGTAAGTTCATAGTATGTGCTGGTTTTAATGTAACACTGAGGAAAGGCAAGATCTGAGTAACCTAGTCTGGAAAGGTTTGAGGATTCACTGGGCTCAGAGGAAGCCCAGTTCTAAAAGACAAGAAAAGAACTAGAGAGATCTTTTAGGATGAAAATGGGAACGAGGAGATGTAGCCAGAGATGGGCTTAGAGCAGGGAGCAGAGGCACCTTCAACTGGCTGAGAGGGGCACTAACGCAAGGTCAAGAGGGAGAGGCTGCCACCTCCAAGGACCCACATGCCCTGGTTATGGCCAAGTTTCTGCCCCACAGTGGACACACTTTCAAACTTTTCTAGTGAATGTGCCATAGACAGACTGAATCAGACAGGAAGGCAAGGAATGGTGCCCGACAACTTGTTCCAGGCAGGCAAGTCAATGTGCACAGTGAGTTCAGCTGATAAGAATTTATTATGGAAAATGTACCCATAGCCCACTTCTCTGAAAGGATTTAAGATGACACATCATAAGCTTTAAAAAACAAATTTTTAGAAAGGGACTGAAGGAAAGGGGAAATTGGAGTATAGAAAACCAGAGTAAGCTCTAACATTTGTTACACTGAGTGCAAAATTTGTCTATGAGCTTCTCGATAGCCAAAGTAAAAAGTGTAGCCAGTCACATGTTAAGAAAGATGATAGCACAGTCATTCTTCCAGGAAGCCAAAATATTTTGACATTAAATTCTGGAAGCTATGCCCTTCATAAGGAAATCTATGGGGCTACTTCTCATTGATATATGACAAGAAATCTGTCCTCTGTAAAGTTTCTTTTGAACTTTCCAAACTTATCTCAACCAAACTAAAGAGGTAAGAGAACTATTAACGCCAAATCCAGAAAAGAAGAGAATGTCCCAAGAAACAGCTAGAGAAAGATAGGAGGGAGGAATGGGGAGCTGGTGAAGATAGATTCAGGCTGCTACAGAATTAGAGGCAGCTTTGACTGTTGATCTCTCCTGGCCTGTTTCTTACAACAGCAATGGAACTAAGAAAAGTCTGAAGAAATGTATACATGAAACTCAAATATAATAGGAGGTAAACTACTCAACAATCCAGTAACTATGGTCAGTTCACATTGGCAACTGGAGAGCTCTACATGTGAACAACAATCTAATTGTACTTATTTATTTATTTATTTATTTATTTATTTAGAGACAGAGTCTCACTCTGTTGCCCAGGTGGGAGTGCAATGACACGATCTTGGCTCACTGCAACCTCCACCTTCCAGGTTCAAGCGACTATCCTGCCTCAGCCTCCTGAGTAGCTGGGATTACAGGCACCCACCACTGTGCCAGGCTAATGTTTTGTATTTTTAGTAGAGACAGGGTTTCACCATGTTGGCCAGACTGGTCTGGAACTCCTGACCTCAGGTGATCTGCCTGCCTTGGCCTCCCAAAATGCTGGGATTACAGGCGTGAGCCATCGTGCCCAGCCCTAATTGTATAATTTTTGATAACGAAAAATATCTGAAGAGTATCTATCATAAGCTAGTAGGGAAAAGAATTGCTTAATGTTTTTCAAGAGGTTGTATTTACATATAACCGGATAATGCACAGCAAATTTCCACTGTACCTCTGGATTTACCTCTTAAATTTTGGTTATAAATATCGAGACTCCACTCTGACTTCTCCATCTCCGTACTTGGTGTTTGAGTTCAGGTTCCCAGCATTTCTGTTCAGATCTAAAACAGTAGTCCCCAGTCTTCAACCTGTTGGTTCAAATCTCTGGCCTTCCTACCATTATCCTTCAGGGACACAAATATTGTCATGTTGTTCCTGGGCTTCAAGTCCTGCAGGCAGCATTTCTCAGAAAGGCAAAGAAAGCTCTGCATGACTTGGGCTTTGGCCCCTTTCCCAAATAAGACTTTAGGTTCTGTCTTGCTGTGGTTCCCCATCCTGCCTCCTTTACCCCAGCTACTTGGAACCCCTTGCAATACTCCTTGTGAACGATGGCTTCTAATGTCACTATGTCCTCTCTGCACATGCCTGGAAGGCCCTTCCTTTAGGACTTTCTGATCAACTGGCATTTATCCTTCAAGACTCGATATTTCAACACCACCTCTTCTCTAATAGTCTCTGACACTTTCCAATCTCCTGGATCCAACTTTCTGATAGTAGTCATATAGTATTATAAACGAATATGAGACTGCGCATTTGAATTGAGCTTTCAGTTCATTGTGAAGAGACAGGGTATAAATACTGAATATTTCTAATATAGCTCTCCTAATCATGGGTGTCAGAGCTTATCAGCTGTTCAAAGTCCTCAGGTAACTTGACATAGTCCTCAGGTAACTTGACATACTCCTCAGGTAACTTGACAGAAGAAGACTTATTCTGTAAGGATCAGAGGAAGTATCAGCAGCGTTTCCAGTCTGGCCATTTCTTGGTATGTTTGATATTTCAAAGAGATTAATTGCAGCTATGTGACATTGGGCAGGTTGTTAACCTCTTGAGCCTCAGTTTCCCCTTTTGTAAAATGGGGATAATTAGAGTACCTTCCTCATAGGATTGTGAGGATTAAACTATCTAACATCTACAAAGTTCTTAAAACAATGCAGGCATATAGTAAGAGCTATGGACTGAATTATGTCCCACCAAAATTCTGATGTTGATGCCCTAACTCCCAATGTTGTCTGAATTTGGAGATATGGCCTATTAGGAAGTAAGAAAGGTTAAGTGAGGTTATAAGGGTGCCACCTAGATCTGATGGGATTAGTGTCCTTAGAAGAGATCATATTTTTCTCTCTCTCCTCACCTCCCTCCCTCTCTTTTTTCTCTCTCCCTCCTTCCATCTCTCTCTCTCACATACATGCCTCTCTCTCTCTCCTTCCCTTCCTCCCTCTCCATGTGCAGACACAGGGAGAAGGCTGTCATCTATCTATAAGCCAAGAAAAGAGCCCTCACCGGAAACCAAATCAGCTGGCACTTTGATCTCCAGATTTGTGAGAACTAAGTTTCTGTTGTTTAAGCCACCCAGTCCATGATATTTTGTTATCGCAGCCTGAGCAGACTAAGGCAGTAAGCACCTGGCAGATCTAGTCGCTGTTGTTGTTATTTTTATTATTCACTATCATATGTCTCCCACCAAAAGTGTCTCAAGTTCTTCTAATGGTCTTTGGGTGTTTTTTCTTTGCTTAGAAAACTACCAAAGCAAAAAAAAAAAAAAAAAAAAAAAAAAAAAGCCAATCAGACCTTTTTATTGCTATGGTTTCAAAGCGAAATTTAACACTGGGGTTTCTAATAGTGGAAATGACCATATGCAGAGCAGCGCGTGTCATGCTTCTTTCTTGAGGTTTCCAGCTTGAGACCATCAGGCGGGTGATGAAGGTTTCGGTTTCCTGTGCAGAGCAAAGTGCCCCAGCTGACGGCAGACTATTCTTTCAGTTTTGAATAAAATAAGTGGAAGATATCTGAGAAATTCTGCTCTTTCTGCTTGAGTGAATACCTGTCATGCTTCTTACATCTACTGAAGCAATTAACACACACAAAGCTATATTTGCTAAGCCAGTGCTCCCCAACGGGGGTGTTAGCTTATACCGGTGAATAGCAAAGACCTCTCTGAATTTTTCAGCAAGTTAGCTTTTCCCTGAGCTCCTGTTCAGACAGCCACGGGGCAACTCCTGCATATCTGCTTGGCACCCTCCTCCCTGCTCTCTTCTCTTTCATGTTTACTTTCCCCACAGTTGGAGCTTCCGGTTTTCACCTGTAGACCCAACCAGACCTTGGCTCTGCTACAGATTTTACCCCCCACCCCACCCCCAACAGAGGCTTTGAGTAGCCCAGGGGCTCCCAACCCTGGCTGTGCATTAGCATCACCTGATGGAGGCTTTTTTTTTTTTTTTTGAAACAGAGTCTTGCTTGCTCTGTCACCCAGGCTGTAGTGCATGGGCTCAATCTTGGCTCACTGCAGCTTCTACCTCCCAGGCTCAAGCAAGCCTCCCACCCCAGGCTCTGGGGTAGCTGGGACTACAGGTACACACCACCAGGGGCAGTTAATTTTTGTATTTTTTTGTAGAGACAGGGTTTCACCTGTTGCCCAGGCTGGTCTTCAACTCCTGGGCTCAAGTGATCCACCTCTCAAAGTGATCTGATAGAGCTTTAAAAAAACCACTGAAGCCTAGGACCAACTCCATGACAATTATAGGAGAATCCAGTGGCTGAACATGGACAGTGATGACTCAGATATGTGGACCAAAGTTAAATTAAATAAGCCCCAGGAGCAGGCCGAGTTCAGAAGCTCAGCTTCACTCTGATCTTGCATTCCAGTTCTACTCTGGAACCTCATCTTGTTTCCCAGTTTGAGTAACTGCTTCTTAGTCTCATACCTCTGTGCCTGATTTATCAGCCTGCTAACCAGGATTTTGTTCATAGTTCTTTTGGAACGGGCCCTTTCTTATTATTCTTACCCGCCATCAGTCTCTCCCTCTCCAGGACCAACAGGGTGTTCTTGAACCCCCGTCCTTATTGAGATAATGTCCAGCTGCCAGATCTTTCTTGGCAGGCCCTAGGCCTGCCTGCTGGCTTAGCCACAGCTGCTTTCCCTGGGTGCCTGCTCTTCCCCTCGCCTCCACCCCACTCACTCAGCAGCAGAATTTTCTCTTTCTGGATGGACTGCTGTAATGCAGGCTGCTTGCCTGGGCCCTCCAGGGTCACCTGCCACCTATTATCTGGACACCATACTGTGTCTACACCCGATGGAGTTCCTTCTATTAACTGTGGGTTTTCCTATCACTAACCTGAGTGCATTCAAAGAATTGTCTTTTATTCTGAGATTATGTTATTCCTCACTTTTTGGTGTTATAATGTCCTTTCTTTTAAGAAATCATAGCCATAGTAGAGGACAACTGCATCTTGACAAAAGAAAAAAAATTTAAGTGAGGAATCCTATGACTGCTCAAGGTTTTTTTGTTTTGCTTTGTTTTGTTTTGTTTTATTTTTCATGTATTGAACCAAAAAATCCCCAGACTTGAGAATCATTGGACTAGATGATCTCAAGCTATCTCCACCTCCAAATGGGAGTTCAAGCATGACGGACAGGTCTTGTTTCAAGATCTCCAGATCTCTCTCTGCTTATCAAGGTCAGTGCCCTTTTGCTGACACACAAGCTCCTGAACTTCCCTTTCTCAGGCTACACTTCCCTGAATTACAACTCCTTCTGTAGGTTGTCTTGGATAAAGTTCTCATTTCAACAAGCAACCTAAGAGCAAAAAATATTATCAATGATCTCCAAGGGGCCACAGGTTTTACGGCTAAGAGGCACTGGATATCATCTAGCTCTGTGGGTCCCAAGTCTGGGGATTTTATGGTCCAGTAAGTTAAAAAAACAAATGACTTTGGGGTAATTATAAGGTTGCTTGCTTTCTGTATCTTGCCAAGATGCAGTTGCCATCAACTATTGCCATCATTTCTTTTTTTAAGAAAGGGCATTATAACACCAAAAATCAGGATGGACATAATCTCAGATTAAAGACTATCCTTTGAATGTAATTAGTTTAGTGTTGTAAAAAAACTGCCTATACTGTTCTTAGTTTACTTAGTTTGATGTACACCAGTGAAAACTTGGTCAGAGACTAGCATTAGTTCCCAGAAAGGTGATTGAGAACATAAATTTAGTTCAATTCCCACATTTTACTGGTCGAGAAACTGAGACAAATAATTTTCCCTAGGTCACCCAGAGGTCAGCAGCAGAATCTGGACTAAAACCCAGCTCTCTTGACTGCCAAAGTAGGCTGGGCCAATGTCCATGTACTCTGAACCTCTCAGAAGCTGGGCCCTTCTCTCTCTTTTTTCTCCCCCTTTTTCTCTTTCTCTCTTTCCTTTCTTTCTTTCTTTCTTTCTTTCTTTCTTTCTTTCTTTCTTTCTTTCTTTCTTTCTTTCTTTCTTCTTTCTTTCTTTCTTCCTTCCTTCCTTCCTTCCTTCCTTCCTTCCTTCCTTCCTGCCTCCCTCCCTCCCTCCCTCCCTCCCTCCCTCCTTCCTTCCTTCCTTCCTTCCTTCCTTCCTTCCTTCCTTCCTTCCCTTTCTTTCTTTTGTTTTTTTCAGGGTCTCACTCTGTCACCCAGGCTGGAGTACAGAGGCACAATCTCGCCTCACTGCAGCCTCCACCTCCCAGATTCAAGCATTCTCCTAACTCAGCCTCCCGAGTAGCTGGGATTACAGGCATGCACCACCATAGCCAGCTAATTTTTGTATTTTTTTTTAGTAGGGACAGGGTTTCAGCTGTTGGCCAGGCTGCTCTTGAACTCCTAACCTCAAGTGATCCACCTGACTCAACCTCCCAAAGTGCTCAGATTACAGGCGTGAGCCACCGTGCTTGTGCCCCTTTTTCTTTATAGAGTTTACCCTGCCACTGGCCCCTACTCTCTGGTGCTAGCAAAACTGTCCCTCTGACACCTCTCATGCCCTGCTACTTCAGTTAAAACAACAGATGGGAATAAGAAAAAAAAATGATCATGACAGTTTTCATTCATTAACTGACCAGTAAGTGCCAGGCACTGTGCTAGGCATATTACAAATGCTAGTTCAAAACTTTTACTAAGCCTGAAAGGTCATTAGTAGTGTCTCAATTTGTCAGGTTAGAAAAATGAAGCACGAAGCTCACTTCCCCCCAGTTGTGTGATAGTAAAATGTCAGAGCCCTGATTTAAAACCCACTCGGCTCTGTTCCAAAGCCCTCTCTTCTTTGCATCACTTCTCCCCTCAGAACAGATGTAGACAGCCTGAATCAAAGATGCAGGTCTAGATTTAAAAAATACAGAATCACAGGCACACTTCTAGATCTTTGACTTTTTGCCTTTCTTCTTGTTGTTGTTAATATAGAGCACCAAACAACCACACCCATAATTCCTGACCCATGATTGTAAGTGTACCTTGAAGATCCAACAAGATGCAGCTTACCACTTAAACCCAGCCCTCACAGTGCACTTGATAAATTAAATAAGTAGCTAAGGAAACCAAATCTGTGTTTGAACTTAATGATCTCAGTGACCTCTGAAGGTTCCCATGGATAATCCCAGAATTGCTCTAATCTGCATTTGTGTACATTGATTAGTACTTGTTATCTGAGCTAGTCCAGCCAACACAGCCTAATCACTACAAAATGAGTTCTAGGACATGCTTTAATTCCCAGGTTATCTTATTATCCAGAGGTATTGGCCCTTATTATTGTTATTCTGGGGAGTCGGTGTCAAGAAACAGGGAATAATTTGACAATTTTGGGAAGAAAGATTGAAAACTGGGCTGGCATAAAAACCATTGAAATTTCTTGGTTCAAATTTGTATAGAAATTATTCTGCTGGATCAGGAAAGAGGCACAAAAAGAGATCCATATGGAATCCCAATTCGAATGTAAACCAAAAAACACATCACTATCTATTTACATAAATGAACTTCCCTTTCTCAGAACTTCCCTTTCTCTCATCTCTTCCCTCCTCAGAAAGGGAAGCTACATTTATGTAGGCATGGGTACCTAATTTCTTTAAGGGAAAAGACTCTGTCTTATTTATATTTGCTTCCTAGCACATCTAGCAAGTTTTCAATAAATGTTTATAAAATTAAATGAAATATTTGAGAAAAAGTAAGTAGCGTAGAAAGGTAATTGACAAATGTCATATAGAAACCAAAGTATTTATTGAACAGTCATGAAGTTTGTAATCAAAGGATTGTGGCTGGGGAAACCAGTTTGATATCATTTCATGTATTAGTCTTCCTAGAGCTGCTGTAACAAATTACCAAGAAATGGGTGGCTTAAAACAATGGAAATTTATTCCCTCACACTTTTGAATTCAGAGTTGGAAATCAAGACATGAGCATGTCGCACCCCCTCCAGAGGCTGTAGAGGAGATTCGGTCCCTGCCTTTTCTAGCTTCTGGTGGTTGCTGGCATTCCTTGACTTGTGGCCTCTCTCTTCCATTTTTGCCTTCATCTTCATGTGGCCTGCTCTTCTTCTCCATGTCTTCTCTCCTCACTCCATCTGGACAATCCAGGATGCTCTCCCACCTTGAGATCTTTAATTTAATTACATCTGCAAAAGTCCTTTTCCTAAGTAAGGTCACATTTACTGTTTCCAGGATGTGAACATACCTTTGGTGGCGGGGGCGCGGTGGGGGGCGGTCCACCATCCCAACCACTGCACCTACTATGATGCCAAACTTTATACGGAACCTGAAAGCCAGGTTCCAGAATTGACTTGGCTGTGTATTACTGAAGTAAAGAGAAAAAAATACTGCAGCTGGAGAGAAGAGGTGAGTGTAAAGGGGATAATATTTGAAAAACTGTTAAGTTTACTATTCCTCTTCCCTTAAGTTGTGCTCTCAACCACTGTTTCACAGACCCAGGGATGAAAGGAAAGGAGATGACACACTGAGAAGGATGATTAACTATAACAAAGGAGAAGTCCCATGCCGGGAAGAGGGAATAAATGGCCCTCATCTTTCAGACTTTGAGGGCTTGTTGGGAAAGAGGCTAGAGGTGAGAGGATAAGCTGTGTATCTTCCCCCACTCTGTGATGAAGTCCTGGAGGGAAGAAGCATGCTAGGAAGGTCTGGGGAAGCCAAGAGCAGAGGGGGTTTTCTCAGCAACTTAAGTGAGAATTGGGAAGGCAATAGCCTTACAAGTTGGAAACTTCAAACAACCAGAGCTGCTACAAGGCCAAGCAAAGAAAGTGCCCAAGCTAGCACTCCTAAGCTGAGGGGCTGTGGGGAGCCCAGTGAGATCTCTTCCACTCCACAAGAGGGCATATGCCAATAGCAGGGATCCAACATAATGGATCCCCAAAGTGGAGGCAGAGGAGCCCTGAAGGCACAATCTCGAAGGCAGGCTGCCTGGGCTGGGAATAAAAGGGACCCAGAGCCAGACTTCAGGGAGCATGGACAGATCTGTGAGAACCAAGGCAGAGCCAACTCACCAGACACAGACGGAGCCAGGAGCACAGGCCACAAGCCATGACCAGCCATACAAGTCAGTATCAGATGCCCCTAGGGGCTTGGAGGACATGAGATACCCATTTCTCAGAAACTAGAGGACAGTACAAAGGCAGGCACCTGCCATCCAAGGACCCTTTTTCCCAGCCCCAAAAGTTTGTGTCAATCTTCCCCTCCAGACATCCCCAGAGCTGTACTGGAAAGGCACAGGAGAGTAGAAAATCAAAGTCGGCCATACCTAAATCATCTATTGACATCGTCAGTTGAGACTAAATTTAACAATTTGCACTTAATTGGGTGTACCCCACATTCACCTTGCCCTGGCTACACAGTAGGTTTGGAGTGCACAAAGAAGTTTCCATCAGTCATGGAAAATGGAAAAGCTGAATTTTCTTTGCACATTTGTGAGGGTTGGTTGCCATGCAAACATATACAACCAAAAAATGAGTTGAACTTTACATTTTAAATGTTAGAAAAAATTATCTTGCAGCATTCAGACTGGACATCAGTAGTTTAAGATCATTAGTACAGTACTGCATAGCCTGATCCTCCACACTGGGAAGATCGAACACTAGAACCTTGCAGAATTGGAAAGGCGTATTTTCTCTTACTCCCAGAAGGTATGTCCCCAAACTATCTTCCACTTTACTTCATTTTCTACTTCATTCCATTCATTACATACATATTTACAGAGGTCCTTCTTAGCATCAGGCAATGTGTTAGGTCCTGGGATAGAGAGAGGAATGAACTAGGGGCTCTGCTCAAAGAATACAACTATTCACAGCCCTAAATACACAGGCCAAAGTCTTGGTAAACTAACAATACCTCTGAAAATCCAATCATACTTTCTTATTTGTTAGATAATTGTTATGTAATCAAATATTTAATAAGGCCCTTTGATTCTGTGTAGAATCTGTCTGAACCCAACATTTACACTTTTGATTATTTTCTTGACAATATTCTGTGGCCTATTTATTTACAGAGAAACTGCCTTCATTTATAACAGACAGAATATTTAGGTCATGCCAAGCATTTTTATTTTTTCTTCATCTGATTACTAAAAAAAGGATTGTACTGAACAGGAAATAGCTAGATAAATAATGCACTGAAATTTCTTGCAGGACAACCATTTTTGGAATTATTCAGGCTTTGTAGTGTTATGTTTCAGACAACGGTGAATGGTTCTTAGTGCCATGTTCAATAATTATTTAGATATTAATTTCTCCTTCATATTAGTGGGTGTTATCCTGCTAAATCCATACTTAACATTCTGAGTAGTTACTCCCTCAATGATGAAGACATTATTAATGATCCATTTTAATAAAGTTAACCATAATTTCCCATTCATTTTTCCCATGCTGCCTTGAAGTCACGTTAAAGCAAAGGGTGGGAAGAAAGAGGAAGGACAATGTGAAGACAAGGTTTGCAAAGAACAGTGGCCTTGTCTGAGAAGGAAAAAGAGATACTGCTTTGTAAATAAACTTTATTTACTGCTTCTCTCCTGCCTTTTCCATGTTTAAACCAAAAACCACCAATTTCAAACTTCTTTCTGGAATAATGCCAATCCTTCTATACCTCCAGCCCAGAAGACTCACAAGCGACACGGATTTTTGTACGAGTGCAGTTATGGCCCATCATTATTAAATGTCTCTTGGTGGGCAGAAGAGGCACTTCATCACCAGCAGCCATTCATCAACACTTGCCGAACCGCTCACATCTGACCTCAGCAGCAATAATGCCACATCAAATAGGCCAACTACCCAGTTTAGCAGCAGAGCAGAGAGCACAAGCTGGCTTCAAGATTAAGTACGCTGCTGCAGGCTTCCATTCCCAGGAGTTTCTTGGGCTGATGTTGTATTGATTGAGAAACTTTACCAGTAAGTATCACAAACAATAGCCAGGTCAACCATCGGCGATGCCTGAATATGAATTCCCCATGGGGCTGCACTCTGGGCCAAGGTGCATCTATCACGGTGTCTGAGCACAGGTTGAATAAGGTTTCCCAGGAAGGAAAGAGTGAGAACTTACAGTCTGAAATGACATTTAAGCAAGTCCATATGGGAACAGAATGAGAGACAATGATGTCATTATCTATTCCCCAGCTTCTAACTGTCGCAAAAACCTGTCATCTCTCAGTGTTTACATGTTCTCCAAGTCTTCTACTTCTGGCTTTTAATGCTTTTTGGGGTCTACTAAGCCCAATATGCAAACCCAGGTAGTGTTCAGATTAAACAAAAAAATAAATATTGCCATATAGCAATATCCATCCCATTTTCATTTGAGAAATCAGAAGAGAACTTTTTGGTATATATTCCCCTACCTTCTAAAAAAAATGCATTGAATTTTACTTCTTATCAGGTGAGCACCAAATTAGAGAATGGGCATATATCTGTCAAGCGTATTTTTATATATATATTGACCTGGCTATTGTTTGTGATACTTACTGGTAAAGTTTCTCAATCAAATTGTATTTTTTGACAAGGTAATTCTTGTGAAAATGGTCATTATGATTGGGAGAAGTGTTTGCAGCAAGGTAATTGCACATAATAACAGCTGCAGGCAGTAATATTCAGACTCGTAGAGGGGAGTGGTATAGTTCCTGGGTCCTAAGGTGTGCACACACATACACATGCATGTGCGTGCACATACACTCCCACCCATTGTATATGACCGTTCTCACATTCTCAAATTCCAGTGCATGCAGGATGGGATGCTGCTGTGTACACAAACAGATTCTATTTTTTTGGGAAAAAGGTGATGCTATTCCCCTTTCAGTGTTTCTGCTAAAGTTTCTCTGACCTCCTTTCTCACCCTCTGGAAGACAGGGTTGATCACTCTCGGCTCTGAACTCTTTCTGTCCTTTATACACACTTTATTATTGTACTAATGGTAGTTATGTGTATGCTAATCTGTCTTCCCTTCTAGACTATGAACTCCTCAAGAGAAAATATTTTATATTATTAATTTGTGCCTTCCTAGGGCTCAGGGCAGTGCCCTGCAAATAGTAGGTGCTCCGGAAATCTGTTCCAAACTCAACAATTGAATTGGACATGGACGATACAGCTAGTTTTTCATCCAGTATTTAATTTATTTTTCCCCTTAAGTAGGTTTTTTTAAAGGCAGCAATCTGCCTACCTAAAAACAAACAAATCCACTACTTTACTTCTTGTCAGATATAAAGTTTAGAGGCTGGGTCTATCTGGAAAGCTCTTACTTTCCTGATTAGAACAAGCTTATTGGACATCCACTTCCCGCACTTCACCCTTGACTCTTCTTCCATCGTGAGCTGAAAATGTGGGGCTGGAAGTGAAGTAGCCAGCCTCAATATTATGATCTAGATAGGGAACGTCAGATTATATTAAGGTTTACCAAATATCAAAAATTGTTTTAAATAAAAAGATCTAAGTGGAGGATAAAAACCAAGGGCAAAAAGACCCTTGCTTCTGAAGTTATTTTTGACACTTGCTTTTGGTATTAAACGGCCATTCTCCACCGAGTGCCTTGACAACACTGACTATATTTTGTAGTGGCAGTTGCCAGTTGAATGACTGGCAACCTTTTCCCCTCTGGTCCTACAACCATCATATCTGTCTCATGGAGATTTATTTTATAGTCACTGAACATCATAGATCCCATTTTTGGCAATGACAGGAAGACAAACCTCAAGAGGCCCCAACTCTGGGAGATAATCTTTCTGTCATTATACCAATTCTGTTGCCCTGTGCTATGACAGGGATTGCATATTGCCCCTCAATATCTGTACTCTCCTTTCTCCCTTTCTAGTAATAGAACACATCAAGTTTCAGCTCAGCACATGGCAACCCATAGCTATAGGCTATATTTCTCTCGCTATATATAGCTAGACACTATATTTCCTATATTCCCTTGCAACTAGGTATGGCCACATGACTGTGTATGGATCAAAGCAATGTGAGCTGAAGTAATGCAGAGAAAGTCTGAGTCTTTCTATTTAAAGGAAGATGATTGACATTTGCTTCCTCTTTCCTCATTTCACTGGGCCTGGCAAGTGGGTAGCGTAGTGATGAACTATCTTTGACCTTGCAAATCAGAGCAATTGCCTGCAAAAGAGATCAATAAACTATGATCTTTCGGCCAAATTGAGCCCACTGCCTGTTTTTACATGGCTTACAAGCCAAGACTGGTTTCTGTATAGGTAAATGGTTTAAAAATAAAAGGATGAATAGTTTGTGACCCATGAAAATTATGTGACATTCTAATTGCAGTGTCCATAAATAAAGTTTTATTGGAACACAGCCATACTCATTCATTTACATATTGCCTATAGCTGCCTTTGTACTCCAACAGCAGAGATGAGTAGTTGCAACAGAGACCATATGGCCCACAAAAGCCTAAAATATTTACTACCTGGCACTACAGGAAAAAAAATTGCTGACTCTTACTGTAGAGGATGGTGCGGCCACAGGATGGATGGTACCAGGGCTCTGACTTCTGAAAGGCAACAACTTCACCTCCAAGGCTGTCTAGAGGCTCAGTTTGAAGTGAGACAAAAATAAACTTCTACGTTGTTTAAAATAGTGTTATTTGGTCTCTGTTAAAGCAGCTGAACCAGACAGAATCTTGACTAATACAATTATCATAACACACTTCTTAAGTATTGTCAAAGACAAGCTACAGTTGAATGGGAAGAAAAAGGAAAAACTTTCTTCAAATGAAGCAAATGCCTCATACCACTGATGTTTCCGTAACCATTTGATAGGTTATTTCTCCAAGGTATGTAAGAGGGACCATTGTTCATTCTTGAGAGTGAAAAATATGATACAATGGGGCTGGTAGAAGATTATTTTAGTAGTCCCAGCATAAGGAAAATTGAAGTAGAAGAGAGCTTGTCAATGAGGTCCTTTTTCTTTCAAATTTCCCACACCCCTTGATATGGTTTGGCTGTGTCCCCACCCAAATTTCATCTTGCATTCTAGCTCCCATAATTCCATGTGTCATGGGAGGGACCTGGTGGGAGGCCAATTGAATCATGGAAGTGGGTCTTTCCCATGCTGTTCTAGTGATAGTAAATAAATCTCACAAGATCTGATGGTTTTATAAAGGGGAGTTCCCCTACAAAAGCTCCCTTGCCTGCTGCCATGTAAGATGTGACTTTGCTCCTCATTTGCCTTCTGCCATGATTGTGAGGCCTCCCCAGCCATGTGGAAATGTGAGTCAGTTAAACCTCTTTCCTTTATAAATTACCCAGTCTCGGGTATATCTTTATTAGCAGCATGAGAACAGACTAATATACCTCTCCAGGAGGCAGCTGAAGTAGTAAGAGCAGCAGCAGCAGCAGCAGCAGCAGCAGCAACAATAACAACAATAATAGTAATAGATGATATTTATTGAGTGCTTGCCTTGTCCAATAAATTTTTTAAGATCTTTATATATATTAACTCTTTTAATCTTCAAATTTCCTGTATGATAGGTACTCTGGTTATTGTTCTCATTTTACAGCTAAAAAGAGACTCAGGGAAGGTAACTTGCTGAAGATTACACTGTAAGCAAGTGGCAGAGCAAGTTTTTGAATCCAGGCTTACTCCAGAGTCTGTGTAAGTAATCACCTTCTATATTATTTCTAATCTTCGCATAATGTAATAAGGACCTGGTTCAGGGCTTGCATATTAGCTGGAGAAGTGGAAAAGGAGGAGGAATGGAAATGCAAAGAACTCTGCAGAAAAAAAAAAATCCCCAGACCAAGATGATGGCATCAGTGTGGGCAATGAGAGAGTCTGAAAATAGTCACACTATAAAGGGTCTCGCAAGTCAGTCTAGTCTTGTGGTTTCAGACCTGGCTGAGCATCAGAATCAACCTGGGATTTATTAAAACACAGATTCCTAGAATCCTCCATAAGATGACCAAATCAGACCTACTCAATCAGCATCTCGAGGGCTAAAACACTTTTTAAAAGCCCTCCAATTTTATATCTAGCCTAACAAAAAGTTAAAGTCTGACACTACTAACTTTTGATGCACTTTGGACAAAGATATATAATAGGAGCTCTTACACACTGCTAGTGGTAGTGTAATTTGGGATAAGTACTTGGGAAAAAATTGGCACATACCCTATCATTTAGCAACTATATTCCTGCGTATAAAACCAACAGAAATTCTTGCCTGTATGCACATGAAAATAAGAACAAACAAGAATGCATAAAATAGCATTTTTTATGTTACCAATAAAACGTAAACAAATGTCCATCAACAGGGGAAAAGATAAATAAATTGTGGTATAGTCACACAATGGGCTACTACTATACATGAGTGAAAATTAGTAAACTACAGTTGTATTCAGCATGGATAAATATCACAAAATAATATATAACAAAAAGAACAAGTCACAGAAGCATATATACAATATGACTTCATTGATATATTTGTTCAAAAACAAGCAACATCAAACAATATTTTTAAGAATATATTTATATGTAGTCAAATTGTAACAGAAAGCAAAGGAAGAGTAAAATTCAGGACAATGATTACCTTTGGAGGAAGTGTGTCCTATGTGTGAATAGTGTATGGGGACTTTAAAGATAATGCTCTATTTTTTTTTAGGTGAGTGGTGAATATGCATGCATTTGTCATTTTATAAACTGGTCATATGCATTATATAGCTTGTATGTATTATGGCGTTCATAATTTTTTAAATGTATTTAAATCAAGATATAAGGTATTTAGTTCGACTTTTTTGGTAGCAAAACATGAAAAATCTGAAATTATATCAATGGGGGACTAGTTAAATACATTATGATAAACCCATATGAGAAAATAACATGTAGCTCTTAAAAGGAATACTTACAATCTCTGTAGATGGATCTGAAGGAATGTTAATAATATACTAAGAGAGAAAGAGCAAGTTACAGAAAAATATGTTTAATATTATTCCATTTTAATAAACAACCACAACAGAATGACCAAATGAATATCTATATATTCAAATATGTTTGTATGAGCACGAAAAAATTATGGAGAGATATACACTGAAGAAGTGGTTGTCAATTGACTTCTTCAACCATTCTCTCTTTCTTGTTTAGAATTGTAATTACTGGGCTGGGCGCGGTGGCTCACGCCTGTAATCCCAGCACTCTGGGAGGCCGAGGCGGGTGGATCATGAGGTCAGGAGTTCAAGACCAGCCTGTCCAAGATGGTGAAACCCCATCTCTACTAAAAATACAAAAATATTAGCCAGGTGTGGTGGCAGGTGCCTGTAATCCCAGCTACTCAGGAGGCTGAGGCAGGAGAATCGCTTGAACCCAGGCAGCAGAGGTTGCAATGAGCCGAGATAGCACAACTGCACTCCAGCCTGGGAGAAAAAGCGAGACTCTGTCTCAAAAAAAAAAAAAAAGAATTGTAATTACTTTTTAATCTCTACACAGTGCCACCCATAATAAAAGACTATATTTCCCAGCCTCCCTTGCCATGGGTGTGGCCATGTGATTCAGTGTCAGCCAATAAGGTATAGACAAAATTGTGTGCTTAAAGGGAGACACTCTTTTTATTTCCTCTGCCTTTCCTCCTTCTTCTGGCCTGCAATGTGTTTCTGTTGGCTTAAGTTCCAACAGCCAATTTTGGATCATGAGGTGACTTTGAGGATGGCAGCCATGAACTAGGATAGTGGAACGTAAAGACAGAATCCTGAGTCCCTTATGACACCGTGGAGCCATCATACCTGTCCTGTTGTTACACGGGAACATCTGGACATCTTTTAGGTGTGGAAGAAATAAACTTGTATTGTATTTAAGTCATTGTTGTCTGGTATATTTCAATTATATGCAACTAAGCCTAATCCTAACTGATACAAATTCCAAATTTATCACTGGTCATCTCAGGAGAGTGAGACTGGAAGCAAGTATGGTGAAAGAGGAACTAATTTTGTTCTTTATGTTTTCTGATTGATTTGTTTTGTTTTTAAAAATAAGTGCAAATTACCCTTATAATTTAAAGAATGTATAAACAACTTTACACAATTTAAAAAGGCCTTGCAAATGCACATCATGTGATTGATACTAGGTTTGGGAACCTTTGCTCTCGTTTTACAGATTAGAAAACTGAGGCCTAAAATATGAACTCACTGTTCATTCAGTGAGTCAGAAGTGGGATTAGAACTGAAAGCCAAATCTGAACTCCCAGTCCAGTGCTCTTCCTCTCATATCATAATAGAAAATATTTTTAAATGTGAGGCCTTGAGAAATCCTGTGGTTGGCAGAAACAAAGTAGAAATAGCCAGGTTTGTGATAGGTTTCAGGCTTGCCTGTGATATCCAAGTGTCTTATTCAAAAGAGGTAAAAAGCAGGTTTGAATCTAGATGAACTAACAGATTTGTTCTAGAACCTTTTCTATGTAAGACTTGGTATTGTTTTAAGTAACTAAAAGCTGTCTAGTAATTTAGATATGTGACAAGCTTCAAATTAGAAATCTTTTGTTTTCAGACTTATTTGTCGCTGAAAAAAATATTAACATTCTAGCCAAAACCTGAAATGAGGACTTACTGCACTCTTTACTAAAGGAATATTTTATTATTTTATTTTATTTATTTTATTTTCAACTCTTAATTTAGATTCAGAGGGTACATGTGCAGATTTGTTACATGGGTATATTGCATGATGCTGAGATTTGGGGTATGAAACTGAGCATGATACACAACAGTTAGTTCTTCAATCCTTGCCTCGCTGTCTCTCTTCCCACCTAGTAGTCCCTAGTGTCTATTGCTGCCATTGTTATGTCCATGAGTATCTAGTATTTAGCTCTCACTTATAAGTGAGAACATACAGTATTTGGTTTTCTGTTCCTGCATTAATTTGCTTAGGATAATGGCCTATGGCTGCATCCATGTTGCTGCAAAAAATAGGATTTTGTTCTTTTTATGGCTGTGTAGGATTCTTTGGTGTACATGTACCACATTTTCTTTATCCACTCCACCACTGACGGGCACCTAGGGTTCATTCTGTGCCTTTGTTATTGTGAATAGTGCTTTGAAGAACATGTGAGTGCATGTGACTCTTTGGTCAATGATTTATTTTCTTTTGGATATGTATCCAGTAAAGTAGTTCTGTTTTAAGTTATTCGAGAAATCCCCAAATGGCTTTCCACAGGGGCTGAACTAATTTACATTCACACCAACAGTGTATAAGCCTTTCCTTTTTCTGCAGCCTCGCCAACACCTGTTGGTTTTTGACTTTTTAATAATAAGCATTTTTACTGGTGTGAGATAGTATCTTGTGGTTTTGATTTGCATTTCTCCAACAATTAGTGACGTGGAGCATTTTTGTATATATCTATTAGTCACTTGTATATCTTCTTTTGAGAAGTGTCTGTTCACGTCTTGCCCACTTTTTAATGAAGCTATTTGTTTTTTGCTTGTTAAATTGTTTAAGTTCCATATAGATTCTGAATATTAGGCCTTTTTCAGATGCATAGTTTGCAAATATTTTCTCCAATTGTTTAGGTTGTCTGTTTACTCTGTTGATAGTTTCTTTTGCTGTGAAGAAGCTCTTTAGTTTAATTAGATCCTACTTACCGAATTTTTGTTTTTGTTGCAATTGCTTTTGAGGGCGTAGTCATAAGCTTTTCCAAGGCCAACGTCCAGAGTGGTGTTTCCTAGGTTTTCTTCTAGCATTCTTGTGGTTTGAGGTCTTACATTTAAATCTGTAATCCATCTTGAGTTAAATTTTGTATATACTGAAAGGTAGGAGTTCAGTTTCATTCTTATGCATATGGCTAGCCAGCTATCACAGCAACATTTATTAAATAAGGAGTTCTTTCTCCATTGTTTATTTTTGTTGACTTTGTCACAGATTAGATGGCTGTAGGTGTGCACCTTTACTTCTGGGTTCTCTATTCTGTTCCATTGGTCTATGTGTCTGTTTTTGTACCAGTACCATGCTATTTTGGTTACTGTATTTTTTTTTTTTTTTTTTTTGAGACAGAGTCTCACTCTGTCACCCAGGTTGGAGTGCAGTGGCACAATCGCGGTTCACTGCAACCTCCCCCTCCTGGGTTCAAGCAATTCTCTGCCTCAGCCTTCCGAGTAACTGGGATTACAGACACCCGCCACCATGCCAGGCTAATTTTTTTGTATTTTTAGTAGAGATGGGGTTTCATCATCTTGGCCAGACTGGTCTTGAACTCCTGACCTCGTGATCCACCCTCCTCGGCCTCCCAAAGTGCTGGGATTATAGGCGTGAACCACTGTGTATGGCCTACTATATTCTTATAGTTTGAGGTCAGGTGATGCCTCCCAGCTTTGTTCATTTTGCTTAGGATTGCTTTGGGTATTTGGGCTCTTTTTTGGTTCCTTATGAATTTTTGAATAGCTTTTTCCAGTTCTGTGAAAACTGACATTGGTACTTAGAAACAGCTTTGAATCTGTAGGTGTTGTGGGCGGTAGGGCCATTTTAACTATATGTTTCTTCCAATCCATAAGCATGGGATATTTTTGCATTTGTTTGTGTCATCTATGATTTCTTTTAGCAGTGTTTTGTAGTTCTTGACTAAAGGAATATTTTACGTTCTTAAGTATGAACATGCAGATGAAATTAGACATCTAACCAGTAGGATATAAATTAAACATCTAAACAGTAGGATATAAATTAAATATAAATTAAACAGAAGGGGTTTTTTTAAGCACTTAAAAAGGAAAATGCACTCTTCTCTCTTTCCCTAAAATAGAAGTTGGCTTAGGGTCATAATTTTTGACCATGACTTCCTACACATTTCTAAAGTTTTATTTTGTTCTCAGTAGATTTTAACTTTCATAATATGATTCTTGTAATGTTCTTTTGTTCAATCATAGAACCTTAAGAAAAAGATAAGACTATTTGAAGATTAAAATATAAAAATAAAAATCATTTGAGTTCATTCAAATTCATTGCCTTTAATCACATGTTAATTACTATTTCCTACTGTGAACAAATGGATGGTCAGACTTCAACACTACACTACTTCTTTACTAATTCAGCCATCTCTCATTGTCATGCCTCTTGTCCATTTTTATTATAGAATTGAAAAAAGGTTGTGTAGAAACTCTTCAGCACTTTTTCACATCTTCAGCTCAAAACACACAAATAAAAGATAGGTTTATTTCCTAAATATTGACTTTTCCTAAGTTTTGCTTTCATATACAAAGATGCCAAGAATTGCATACACATCGTTACAAACCATTTTTAATTCGTTACTTTGTTGAAATTGAGCCCCCCTCATCTACTATCATGAAGAAAGAGCTCTCTTCATTCTTTATTTTCTATCATTCTGGAAAATGGAACTAGCTAAACTTCATTGTTACCAATGCAAGATCAATATCATGTATTCTATAGAGTTAAAAAATATGTACTGTACTTATAATTCTTCTTATTTTCTCAAAATGTAATCAGCTTCTTAATAAACTAAGAAGCTTGGACCATAAAGATCTGAGTGTTTGGTGACACTTCAACATTTCAGGGAACATGTGTTGCTAATGGCCTTTCTACTCATCTCCTTTCACTCACATGCATACCTGTGGACAGAGCACATATCGAATCTGAGTACCAAACACCAGAGCCAATTTATAGCAGGTGATAAGGAAGCAGGCTTACCTCTAGAAGCAGTTCATTTTTCAGTGCAAAGGCAAAGTGTTTAGTAGGTATTTTATAGGTCATATATCCAGTACACCATGAGACATCTGTAGTTGCTCAAACTAAAAGTCCTTCACTAGACATGAATTCACATTGTGTGTGTGTGTGTGTGTTTGTGTGTGTGTGTGTGTGTGCATGTGTATGTGCACAAAAGAGTTCTCAGCAGAATCTTCTTTGGGAATTTTACAGGAAATTGTTTTGGTGGCTAGCTTTGCACACACTATGTGATGTTCACCGGGAGCAACATACTAGCTGTTTTTGGTGCTGAGTTCTGGGCCAAACTTGTAACCTGTGTGATCCTGTCTTGTTCTCTTCACCTCTCTGGCCTCAAGTTTCTCATGTTTCGAATTGGAATGGCAACACATCCTCCACATAGCTCAGAGGATTGTTTGGCCGTCCGAATAAATGTGATCAAGTCCTCTAAAAATTAGATAGCACTATGAAATCTAAGGTGCTCTTATCACTCCTTCTTCAAGGACAGACTTAACAAGAGAAAGTAAACTCCTTGTCCATTGCTTGACAAGATCACCATATAACTATTTCAGAGTAATCTCTTAAGCAAGGAAGGTGAGTCATAAAACAAAAGGTTTTCATTAAATCATATTTGGGAAAATAAAACAGGCCCATAATTTTATAGCCTCCCTCTGTGCCAAAGACATAGTTTCCACAGACAGCAGAAAAGAATGAAAAGAATGCGAGTGGCCCTGGCAAGCCTTGGTCACTATCCCAACAGGCCCTGAGAGGCTGTCCCAGACCCTGGGTGGAATGTGTCACCGCTCTCCCTAGCCCACGTAGTGAATCACCACGTTGTAAAGTGTTCAACAGTTTTTACATTAATAAAATAAAAATTAAGTTTCCTGGGCATGTATGGTTTATCACAGTAAGTCTGTGTTAATATTTCCTAATCATAGTGACCTCAGCCTGCCAGAATGCACAGGCCCCTAATCCTCACTGTAATGTTTTCTCATTAGCTACGCAGCATTGCCACACCAGTGGCAGCGACCAAGCACCGCCTCAGGCACCAATGGAATTAATTACTTAGAAGAAACACTGCTGTTTTGAATTGTCATCTTGAATTTATCACTTGCCACTTAATGTAACTCATCTGACCTAATACCTCCATTGTGTCACCAGGGGCCTTGGCACGGGTTTCACCAGGGTAATAGCAGTGGGGTTCTGTATACCTAATGTGGCTGAGACGCCAAACACACAGCTGCTGGAGGCCTGGTTAAAATCCTACCCTGGAGGCGATGCATGCTAACAATGCCCCTAGCAAATTGCAGATTACCCATACGTCATGTTCCATCTGAAGCTAAGAGTGATTCAAAGGTAGGCCCAATACATCTCATTTCTGCTGCTTGGAGAAGATAATCTTTCATTTCTTTGGATGTAACAGCCCTCCCCATTTGTTTCTCTCTTGCTTTGCTTTTGAACATAATGAAACTGGCTATTCATGTATGGAAGGAAAAGTGGCTCTGGGGGGACTTGCAGTGCTAGGTCTGGGGCCTTTTTCTTATAAATTCTGAAGAAATTGCTCATTAAATTACTCACACAAAGAAATACAATTTCACCATAGGTTATGTTTCCCCAGGAACTGGGACAAAATTGTAACCCAAGTTGGAATCTGTGCTGTACTTTTGCAGGGTTACATTTTGTCCTGCACTTATGAGGTTGATTCTGCATTAGCTATTGAAAAATGCACATTTAATAAGGGAATTAATGTTTGATTATTTTCATTAAGCCTGAGAAATTATTTCAGTATGAAAAACAAGCTTTGACACACGCGCTGAACAATAGTCTAATCAAACTTTTCATCTACGAAAACCACACACTTGAAACCAACATTTTTCAAGTTTTCTGCCCATTTTGGATTCACCCAAATGTAATTATTTCCATTGAAAATTTAGTCCTCTAGTTCTGCTGTGGCTTTTATTTCAAAACATGATATATACATGCATGTATGGGGTATGTGCATATGTACGTTTAAATGCTTAGCTTCTAGAAGCTTACAGACATGATACCATAATACCATAATATAAGACTAAAGCAAGAGAATCCTACTGATGAGATAATAAATAAAATAGATCTACTTTAATAATGACAATTCCCAGTGTATTTCATAGAGAAAAACGTTTCCTTTGGTTACCACACTCTATACCATGCATAGTAAACTTTGGGAGATGTATAATGCAATATAAACATTAATAGTTACACAATTGTGTTGTTTTAGAAAGACTATTTATAGAGAAAATACAAAATGCTTCCCCATAGTATACTTAGACCTAAGCCACCATAATCTTCCTGCTCATACAGCAGGAAACTAATACACCAGTTCAATAAACCTGTAGGAAACAAAGGTTTTATGTAGCATTAAGTGTCACAATATTAAAATGCCCATATTACTTTCAATTGCTCTTATAAGCCTCTTTTTAACAATCCAGAAAGTTGAATGCCATTATGAGAAGAATATTATCTTATATAGTAAAGGACAAAGAAGGTGAAATAAAAACATTACTCCTTTATCTGTGTTTATCTCTGGTCTTAATAGCATTGGTGCTTTTACACAAAAGGCTCTCTTCTTCAAACTCTCCTATTTCATAGCTTTTTGTGTTGTTAGATTATGTTCTGTCAAAGGTGACATAACATTTAAAAGGGTGTCAAAAAGCCTTTACTGTAATGGCAGATCAGCCACATAACATCTTTGGGGGTAGATTTCCTTTCCTGTAAATGTAGTATTGTGTGCTATGAGCTCTTGAGGCTGTAATTAGAGACCGTAAAGCTCTTTCAAAATACCAAGTCCTTCATTCCAAGAATGCTCATTACAAATGGTCATATAGCAACAACAAAGATCACCACCCCCAGAAGTGTAAGTTTCCCCCAAACAGGGACAGTTGTTTTTGTGAGTTTTGCAGAGTGTCTAGCACTCTGTAGCTGCCTAATTAATACCTAATGACAATGATGAACCACTTGTGATATTCAGCTAACTAATTGGGGTCTTATAGTATCTTGAAAGTTTCAACTTAATGGCCATTAAAATATAATATCTTGTATTTTCTATTACACCTGCCAACTCCCCAAACTTTCTGCAAACAGAAATTCATTAACTGAAATTCTTTAATGAAATATTAATAGTACAAAAGCACATTTTGAAGACTTAGGAAATACCCAGGGTCTTTTTGCTTAGGATTGTCTTGGCTATACGGGCTCTTTTTTGGTTCCATATGAAATTTAAAGTAGTTCTTTCTAATTCTGTGAAGAAAGTCAATGGTAGCTTGAGGGGAATGGCATTGAATCTATAAATTAATTTGGGCAGTATGGCCATTTTCACAATAATCATTCTTCCTATCCATGAGCATGGAATGTTTTTCCATTTGTTTGTGTCCTCTCTTATTTCCTTGAGCAGTGGTTTGTAGTTCTTCTTGAAGAGGTCCTTCACATCCCTTGTAAGTTGTATTCAAAGCTGGAGGCATCACGCTACCTGACTTCAAACTATACTACAAGTCTACAGTAACCAAAACCGCATAGTACTGGTTCTAAAACAGATATATAGACCAATGGAACAGAACAGAGGCCTCAGAAATAACACCACATATCTACAACCACCTGATCTTTGACAAAACTGACAAAAAATAAGCAATGGGGAAAGAATTCCCTATTTAATAAATGGTGTTGGGAAAACTGGCTAGCCATATGCAGAAAACTGAAACTGGACCCCTTCCTTATACCTTATAAAAAAATTAACTCAAGATGGATCAAAGATTTATACGTAAGACCTAAAGCCATAAAAAGCGTAGAAGAAAACCTAGGCAATATCATTCAGGACATAGGCATGGGCAAAGACTTGATGACTAAAACAACAAAAGCAATGAAAACAAAAGCCAGAATTGACAAATGGGATCTAATTAAGCTAAAGAGCTTCTGCACAGCAAAAGAAACTATCATCTGAGTGAACAGGCAACCTACAGAATGGGAGAAAATTTTTGCAATCTATCTATCTGACAAAGGGCTAATATCCAGCATCTACAATGAACTTAAACAAATTTACAAGAAAAAAACAACCCCATCAAAAAGTGGGTGAAGGATATGAACAGACACTCCTCAAAAGAAGACATTTATGTGTCCAACAAACATATGAAAAAAAAGCTCATCATCACTGGTCATTAGAGAAATGCAAATCAAAACCACAATGAGATACCATCTAATGCCAGTTAGAATGGTGATCATTAAAAAGTCAGGAAACAACAGATGCTGGAGATGTGGAGAAATAGAAATGCTTTTACACTGTTAGTGGGAGTGTAAATTAGTTCAACCATTGTGGAAAACAGTGTGGAGATTCCTCAAGGATCTAGAACTATAAACACCATTTGACCCAGCATTTCCATTACTGGGTATATACCCAAAGGATTATAAATCATCCTACTATAAAGTCACATGCACACGTATGTTTATTGCAGCACTATTCACAATAGCAAAGACTTGGAACCAACCCAAATGTCCATCAATGATAGACTGGATAAAGAAAATGTGGCCCATATACACCATGGAATACTATGCAGCCATAAAAAGGAATGAGTTCATGTCCTTTGCAGGGACATGGATGAAGCTGGAAACCATCATTCTCAGCAAACTAACACAAGAACAGAAAGCCAAACACCACATGTTTTCACTCATAAGTGGGAGTTGAACAGTGAGAACATATGGGCACAGGGAGGGGAACATCATACACCAGGGCCTGTCGGGGGTGGGGAGCAAGGGGAGGGATAGCATTAGGAGAAATATCTAATGTAGATGACAGGTTGATGAGTGCAGCAAACCACAATGGCACATGTATACCTATGTAACAAATGTGCGTGTTCTGCACATGTATCCCAGAACTTAAAGTATTAAAAAAAAAAGAAAAGAAAAGAAAGGAAAGAAATACCCAGGGTCAATTTAAGCAAAATTGTCTTTTAAGTGTCTTTAAGCAAAAATCCCTCCCTTTTTATTGCTTGGGCAAGCTCAGTCAAGGGAGCCTAACAATTGTGACCTGGAGTTAGTGGATCCAAATCCACTGGGCTGCCTTTTGCATTGCTCAATGTGAGGGTGAGCTGAAAGTATTTTTAATAAACATACAACCTCTCAAGTTTGTGTGAACTATCAGACTATAGATACTTCATGATATTCACACATAAGGAAGGATAATGTTGTAACACATAGAGGACTGGGGTAGTTTGCATCCAGGTTTTGGCAATATTCTTCTTCCCCTGGGCAAATAGTCCAAAGAGGGCGCCAGTCTATGGGGAGCCCTTGCCGCCATCTCTTACAGTAAACCATGTAAACTGGATTATCTTTTCTCCACCCTTCTGGAATATCTAAACTGTTAACTCATGGTCCCACAAACATATAAACCCTCTTTAGGAAGGCCTCAATGCAGAAGCTCTGTGAAATCTTTTGCTGATCTTTAGATATTTTTAAACGACTTAAAATGAAATGTTTTAAAATCCTGACTGTTAGCATTAAAAATATACCAGTGCATGCTGGGAATTGATGACATTTAATGCTGCTGCCTTGTAAAAAACCAAATCCTAAATGGTTCGTCATAATGTTATTGGCAGATGTGGTTTTATACTTTTAAATTCCTTGGAGCTGCTGAAAAAAAAAAAAAAAAAAGAACATATCGATATGCCTATGCAGATGAAATGACATCATAAAATCCAGTTACCTGACTGTAAAGTAAGGGGACTCTCTGTGGCTGAATTGCTTGCTATTGAAAAAGAGAGCCAAAGCAAAGGAGAAAGCGCATCATTTGCAATCGAATGTTTTCAATTACTTTTTATCGTTCTCGGCATTCTCATCACAACATATATTTTGGGATGAAAGATTATTTTACATTCTAAATGAAAGCAATGCACATGCAACATTTACTTTGCAAATGGAGACCCTGCTGCCCCTTGCCACTCTACTAAAATATGGCAAATTTATACACAGTTCTGTAAATGATTTTTTGGGTCAAATTTTTCCCTTTCATCTTAATGTCTAATTTTGTCCCAATTAATTGTGTTAACCACATCATGCATGGACTGCATACTCCTATGTAACACTTGTCACATTGGAATTTAACATCAAATGTACTCAGTTTCCTTCTGGACTGGCAATACAATTATAGGAGATTCACATTTTTCATTTCTTTTTTAAAAAAGACAACTGCGAAACAATCGTACATCATAGCTTAAGGACCAAAGACAAAGAAGCTTTGCCTTCTAATGGAAACTGCAATCGCATCGTAAACAACCCTAATGTAAATAATTGTTCCAACTGGAACTTGCTAGGGCAGGAATTAGGCACAGAGGGACACAGCTCAGGCTGTTTGGCATGAGGGTTACTGAGCATATATCCCTGGGCATACACCTTTGCCTTGTCCTGGTCTCTAAGGAAGAGCATAGACCCCCCTCCACCTCCCACCTTGCCCCTTTGATTCATTTTTAATTTCTTATTTGGCAATAGGAAGAGGGAAATTTCAAACAAAATATTTTTCACTACCTGGAAAACAATCTACCTGAAAGCAGATTCCTAGTGCTCATTACTGCGAGGCTGGGCTCATCGCAGCCATTGTCATGCAAGCACAGTTGTAAGTAATAATGTGGCCTTTAATGACGGAATGATGGACCTGCCAAACACTTGCTCCTGCCATGGACTGCTTGCATTTCCCTGCTGGAGAGCACAGAGTTGCCCATCTGGGAGTTATTAACATATCCTCGTCAATTCAGAACCGACTTTAACATAATCCATATTTGTTGGAGAAAGTCCAACATCAGCTTGAGAACAGCAGTCACGTGCCTCAATGACACATTTCAAACAGCACACACCGAGCATGCTTGGGCAGCTAAGCAATTCAGAAATGCAAATAGCTGAAGCACTCTTCTGACTAGATAAAAAGGACAAATCCCTTTTGGCAAGAGACTGGATAGCCTCTTAATGTTGCAGGAAAACAACCAAACTGGGAAAGGTACAAATTCCAGAAGCATCAGTTTGGGTTTGGTGAGTCACCAGGAAGGCATCTCTTTTTTGGTTTATTCCAATCATGTTGGTACAATCAATCTCGGGTCGAACTTTGGACTTCAGCTGTTGTCAGGCAGAGCTGTTTGTCTGGGATTCAGGAATACAGATGCTCTTAAACCAACAATGTTGCACGTTGTACACTTGCTTGTTGACATATGTATGGTATAAGCACACATCTCTCCCTTTAAAACACAACAAAGAGCTATCAGTTCCAATTCAACATCATCTTGGTTCTTGTTCTGAATGGGTTACCTAGTGTGAATAAATTTGTGGAAAAAGCTAGATTGGTTATGCTCCTTAATATGAGTCCTCATAAAATTAATTTGTATCAAAATATCATGTAAAGTCTGTGGAAGTTATCTCCAAATTAGGCACTGGTTTTTGTGAGTATAGAATATGTGCCTGGATACTTTCTGAATTATTTTAACATGCTGAAAATACATTTCATCAACTAAATGCCTTTGGTTTATAGATACTGTTGGTGTTATCTGTACCTTGTAGTGAAATAAATTAAGAAATAAGGGGTAAAAAGCACTTCCTTGAGGCCACTACCCATTCCTATTGAGGTGGATTTTGGTAAAATTGCAATAAAATCCTATTTCAGATTACATAAAGCAAAGCCAAATGCAAATTCTTCCTTCAAATATTTAAATAGATGCACAGGGCTAGATCACTAGATAATAGCATTGTACCACTATTAGATTTTCTTCATTTGATAATCATATTGTGGTTATACAAGAGAATGTTTTTGTTCTTAAGAAATACATGCTGAAAGTATTTAGGAATAAGGGGTTATGATATCTGCAATATTCTCTTAAATATTTCAGCAAGATAAAAATAATGAAAATAAATACACAAAGAGAAGACAAATGTGGCAGTTTACAACTGATCAACATAGGCAAGGGCTGTATGTGTGTTCCTTGTGCCATTGTGGCAATTTTCTAGTTGGTTTGAAATTTTTCAAAATAAAAAATCAGAAATAAAATCAATTAGACTCACAGCTAGTAATACGGACTTCTTACAAATAAAATTCACTGTTTGGAAACTTTCTCTTATTTACTATTCTTTGCTTAATGATAACATTTTCTTTATGTTCTTTACTTAATGATAACATTTTTAATAAGGGGGGGAATGACCTGGAAGAAGAGGAAGACAGGAAGTGAGAAATAGCTTACCGAGGGACAGGAAAATGAGGCAGAGAGACAAAAAAGGTGGGAAAAGTGAGATAGAATAGGAGAGAAGAAAATGTCAAAGGGAGGACAAAGCGCACCTCAGTGCAGTTCTGAGCCAGAACATCCGGAGCAACCAGGGGTAATGGTCCAAGGCTGGGAAGAAGACGGGGCAGAGATCTTACTCACATGGTAGGGACCATGCAAAAATGTTCACTCTTCCTGCAAGCGGAAGTGGCCTGGGCAGCACAGCTTCTAATGGTAGCATGCACTTTCTTCTAGTAGAAAATATAATGCAGCCAAAAGGCAAGGTGGAGGCTAGATTGAGGGTTTCACCATAGGACTGAGCACAATGCTGTGGAAGGAAGCCACCCACACCCCTCCCAGGCGTGGGAACTGATCCGAACCTATTAGGACAGGAAGAGTTGGGCTGGGGGACGTTAGTGGGGATGGAGATGGGAGGTGAGTATCTTTAGCTGAATTCTACCTTTGTGGTGCTATAAAAGTTTTGACTGTAAATATAAACATTAAGAAATAGAAAATAATTTGCCTTTATTAGAATACGTGTATAGTTTAAAACATTTGTTAAGTTTATTTTTGTAGAGACAAGGTCTCAAACTCCTGGCCTCAAGTGATTTTCCTGTCTCAGGCTCCCAAAATGCTGGGATTACAGATGTGAGCCTCTGCACTTGGTCGAGTATGTAGTGTTTTGTTTGTTTGTTTGTTTGTTTGAGATGGAGTCTCCCCCTGTTGCCCAGGCTGGAGTGCAGTGGCGTGATCTCGGCTCACTGCAAGTTCTGCCTCCCGGGTTCACACCACCATTCTCCTGCCTCAGCCTCCTGAGTAGCTGGGACTACAGGTGCCCGCCACTACGGTCTGCTAATTTTTTTGTATTTTTAGTAGAGACGGGTTTCACCGTGTTAGCCAGGTTGGTCCTGATCTCCTGACCTCGTGACCCGCCCATCTCAGCCTCCCAAAGTGCTGGGATTACAGGCATGGGTTACTGTGCCCCGCCCAGGTATGTAGTTTTTAAATCATCCACGTGAGCTGCAGAAAATCATGGCGGTGACAGAGGTCACTGCAGTTGTTCAGCCTAGGTTATCAATTGAGAAATGCCCCAAAAAATTGCCTGTAAGGGTCAGTAGACATCAGTCCAAGAAGAGATAGGGATATAGAAACCTGGGGGGAGAAAAGGGCAGGGATAGATGGGGAGCATGCTGGCAAGAGGTCAGACATGTGGGGGCATCAGCCAGCTGTGGGCACCCCTTTCCATAGCATGGCCATGCTTAATTGGGTAGGTAACTGCAGCAAGCCACACCAAAACGGAGCAGCTTGGAGGATCTCTTTCACCTCAGAATTCCAGGAGGAACCTCTCCTCTGTTGGCTCATCAGCCCCAGAGCCCAGAAATTTCTATGAACTGATCCCAATAAAGCCAAGAAAGCCAACACGTGCCCCCGGCTCCCACCTCGGTCTCAACATACAATACCTTCAGGCAGGCAGAAATCTCAAGAAGCTGCTTGCCTTTGTCTTGTCTTAGTCTTCCCACAACTACCAAATAGTTTAGAGCAATACCGTTTGTTCCCAAGGAAAGAAAGGAACTAAAATAAAGGTTTAAAATTCACTGTCAAGGCCGAGTAACCAGTGTTAAACAGAAGACCCTGGGAGTTCTCAGACCCACAAGCAGAAGAGACGCTGGGTTTGGGTTCCTTCCCTGCCTTTGGCCCATCTTCCTTTGTTCCCACTGTCAACCTCATGATGTGCTTGTGTGACGTCTTCTGGTTTTCTGCCCCCTTCATTACTCCCCTTGACGTTCCCTCAAATCTGATTTTCCTTTATAGAAAAATATCAGGGGATGGTGGGGATGATTTGTTCTGGGCCCTGCAACTGCCCTGGAGATGTCTTTGGACAGAGGCTCAGGGGTCAGGCCCGGAGCTGTTTCCTCTGTGTTTTTCCCCCATGGTGTTCAGGACATTTGGCTTCTTTGCAAGGAGCATTCAGTAGGATGGAGACAGTGCGGGTTCCTTCTGGGCTCTAAGGAAAATGCCAGATAACTAATAGAAAAGCTTAGCCTGAAAACTGACCGTAGCACATGAAAAGTTGTATCCTGGGGAAATTGTGTTTGTTCTTTTAAATATGGCAACTATTCAGCCCAAGGCAGCAAATGAGGTGCTTGCTCCTTCACGAAATGGAGAGGTTTGCTTGGTTCACACTGTGAGGCAAATGTATGTAGAATTTTGCCGATTCAAGGTAAATTGCCGCCTCATTAGGGTTATTTGGTATTTTTTTTCAAACCTGAATTTCTGACAAACTCAGAGGAGGAAATACAGTCACTTGCCTGGAGTGAGGAGGGATATCAGTGCCACCTCTCCTCCACATGCCAAAGTTTCTGGGCTCAAGCACCACACCTTGCTTTGACTGGATTTCCCATCGTGGTCTATGGGAGGCTTATTCCTGTGAACATCTCCTAACACCTGTGCAGAGGGCACTTACACTTATAGGTTGGCAGGGTTGGGAAAACCCTACATCTAGAAGAGCCACACGCAGCATACATCTTGGTTTCAGCCTATTTCTCTCATGACTCCTCACCTGGAGTCTTGAGAGAGTGAGAAGTGGGAGGAAGGTGGATAGTTAGAAAACATCTAGAGCATGGAGGTCTGCTTGGTAGATCAGAGTAATCCAGACAATGTGGACGTTATGACAGGGAGTGGAAAATGGGCACCAAAGGCTTTCTGTGAGGATGTATCCACTGCTCATTTCCAGCCCTGCAGAGCCACACCCTGGCAATTTCTGGGGACAGCCTCAGATCCTGCTCTCAGCAGGATGCAGACACTGTACACTGACCCACATGTCAGCCATGTTTTGGAACAACCTAGGGTGTCTCAACTGTCTTGAGGCGGTATTGTCTGGAAAAAGTCAGATATAGGCCATTTAATAGGGCAAGTTACTTTCATGTTCAAGATATGTTGTTTTAGTGCTTTGTGTGCACTCCAGCTATAACAATAGGATGCCATAAGGTCAAAGAAGAAAGACATAGATTTCTAAGGTATGGCTCCACTCCTGCAGCTTCAAGCCTATGGGAGCAACTGTTTCTCTTCTTGCAATAACTGATTTTCTCACTGGAATGAAGAGTTGTGATTCATAACTTCTGTAGCTGTGGTCTCTTCCTTTAGGGCTAAGGTCACACCAAATGACAGGAAGATGCCACTTCCCCTGTTGTAGTCACTGAATCGGCTGCTTCTCTCTCTCCTCTCTGGAAGAATAGATGGCAACCCCTTCTCCCTGTTTTTGCCTTCATGTGTGATAGAGAGAGTCCTCCCTGCATCTGTCTAAATAGGCCAGAGCACTGGCTGTCACACTTTAGCCCAATTTAGAATCTCCCTTGGTTTAAGAAGGAAGGACTTGTTAAACCACTGACTGCTGGGTGCTGCTCATATTTCTAATTCAGTAAGTCCAGGATGAGGCTGAGAATTTGCATTCTAACCAATTCCCTGGTGATGCTGATGCTAATGGTTTAGGAACTGCACTTTGAGAATCACTGAGTTCGGTTATGCTGCAGTAACAAATGTCCCCAAATCTCAGTGGCTTCCGATCACAAAGCTCTATTTTCCACTGGTGTCTCATATCTGTGATAGGTTAGCGGCAGCTGTGCTTCACGTCATCATATCCAGGACCCGAGTGGCCACACAACCTCTGACATGTTGCCAATCTCAGGGCACAGGAGAAAGAGGACATGGTAAACTGTCACTCAGCTTTTAAAGCTTTGCCTTATATCTCACTGTCTAAAGCAAATCACAGGGCTGAATATGACGTTAGTGGCAAATGAGGGGCCTAACATTTTTGTGAGGATTGTACAGTCTACGGCATCCTCCCTCATATCAGTTGTCCCATTCTACCATAGTAAATGAGCTCAGGTTTTGACTGAACAAACGGCTTCCCAGAATAAAGATTGTTTTTTTCAGACTCTCCTGCAGCGAGGTATGACTGTGTGAGTTCTGGCCAATGGGATGTAAATAGAAGGTTGTATAGTTGTTCCAGAAAACTTCCTGAGAGGACAGCACACATGTGCCCTTTTCCTCTTCCTCTCTTCCTCTCTTTAATTGCTTTTTTCATCCTATTCCTTAGCATGCAGATGCTAGCATTTTGAAGCATGAGGTGGTCAAAACTACATGTCTCAGCCTCGCAGAAAAGAAACAAGGTGTGTGGAACACCATATCACCATATCAGCCCCAGACCACCTACCTGCACTTCTACATGAGAGAGAAATAAAATTCAATCTCATCTAAACCACTGTTATCCTGGGTTCTTTGTCACTCACATTTGAAGGTAATTCTAAGTAATGCACCTGCAGAAAGGTTTTCTTTTGAAATTTGCTCACTTCTGTCTGCAGTGTCTCGTGTTCCACTCACCCATTGAGTGTTTTCTGAGCTTCTGAGCTTATTTCTTCCCTTCTTTATTAACAATGCAGTGATAATGTCTACAGAAGGAAGTCAAATACAGCTTTGTTCTTGCTAGGAATATAAACTAAGATTGTAGATGCACAGAGTCTGACAGTGGGAAACATAACAAAGAAAAGGAAAAGCTTGTCTGTTTAGAACTTTCCTAAGGAGCTTCCAAAATTGTCTTCATCTCATCGCAAGAAAGTGGACAACGCTATTCTTTATTGCTAACCCTCCCTTGCAATGTAGGAATCTTTCAGATGTCAGGGCTTAAAGTGACTTGCATGCCACATGACATGTCGTCTGACCACAGGATAAACAACCACGGCATGCATGTTGAAAGATGGCTGTTAGAGGCCTGTGGTCAGCGTGTCTCTCTCCTCTTTCTTTACTATTAACTCCTCACCTCCATCTGTGTTTCTCTTTGCCAGTCTTTTCCCACTCTGCCTGCTTTTACCATTTTCACAGTTAAATGTCTGTATGTCTGTATCTCTCCACAGATAGAGGGAGCAGCTGGAAAAGAGGAAAGGGAAGAGTGTTAACGAAACTCAAAAGGCTGAAAAGGGGGAGTGGACTCAAGTGGGAGAGGACCAGCCCCAGGGCTGCAGAGTCTTGTTTTTTTTTGTTTCTGTTTTTGTTTTTGTTTTTGTTTTTGAGACAGAGTCTTGCTCTGTCGCCCAGGCTGGAGTGCAGTGGCGCTATCTCGGCTCGCTGCAAGCTCTGCCTCCCGGGTTCACGCCATTCTCCTGCCTCAGCCTCCCGTAGCTGGGACTACAGGCGCCCGCCACCACGCCCGGCTAATTTTGTGTATTTTTAGTAGAGACGGGGTTTCACCATGTTAGCCAGGATGGTCTTAATCTCCTGACCTCATGATCCATCCACCTCGGCCTCCCAAAGTGCTGGGATTACAGGTGTGAGTCACCGCGCCTGGCCCAGCAGGCTCTTCTTAGGTAGATCAGGGCCGTGCATGTTCAAGGCCTCTCTAGGTCACAATACACAGCTTAACAGGGTAATTCACTGTGTCTCATCAATGCACTGGAATAAGTTATCGCTTCAGCTACACAAATGCGATTTGTAAACTATGAATATCTATGTTTAGTTTCAAGAGTGCTTCTTTTCTGATGGAGAGCCATTTGTTGGGGGACCTTTCATATTCATAATCTATTGTACTAGACATCATCAGTCATCTAAAGAAACAGAATGTCCCTGGATGACAATGGCTGTATTTCTTAAAAAATAAATTAACGGTATCCCAGAACTTAAAGTATATATATATAAAAAACAACAATAACAACAACAAAAACTCATTTTCATAGTCAAATAGTTTTGAGAGCCACTGCATCCAATGTGCTCCGGAAAATTCACAACGTTTGTTGGCATACTAAAGGCTTGAGAATTTTTCAAGTAAAGAAGCCTATTTATTCCTTTATATACAAACTTACTGAACCATAGAATTATTTTTTAGTACAATATCTACTAACATCTTCTGGAACTTGTCCTTGGAACACAGCTTGGGAAACAGTCTTAAAAGAATAAAAACTATTACATACTACATGCCACATTATTATTTTTAACTATTTTTAAATTTAAAATATTTAATTGACAAGTAAAAATCGCATATGTTCAAAGTGTACAATGTGATGATTTGATATATGTGTAATAATTGTCACAATCAAATTAGTTAACACCTCCATCACTACTCATGCTGTGCATTAGCTCCCTAGAACTTGGTCATGTTATAACTGAAAGTTTGTACTCTTTGATCAATATCTCCCCATTTCCCCCACCCTGCAGCCCCTGGCAGCCACCATTTTACTCTCTGTTTCTATGATTTTGGCTTTTCTAGATTCCACATGTAAGATCATCCAGTATCTGTCTTTCTGCATTGGCTTATTTGACAGCATTACCACATTATTATTATTATTATTATTTTTTTGAGACAGAGTCTCGCTCTGTCTCCCAGGCTGGAGTGCAGTGGCGCGATCTCGGCTCACTGCAAGCTCCGCCTCCCGGGTTCACGCCATTCTCCTGCCTCAGCCTCCCGAGTAGCTGGGACTACAGGCGCCCGCCACCACGCCTGGCTAATTTTTTGTATTTTTAGTAGAGACGGGGTTTCACCGTGGTCTCAATCTCCTGACCTCGTGATCTGCCCACCTCGGCCTCCCAAAGTGCTGGGATTACAAGCGTGAGCCACCCCGCCCAGCCTACCACATTATTTTTTGTAAGAGAAGTTACTGCAAACCAGAATTTTGTGGATATTCATAACCTATTGACATTTCAGTGGGACCACATAAGAATTATAATATAGTTTAGATATGCCAGTGGCACAAAACTCAACAATTTTTGATTTGTGCCAGCTGCCAGAATCCTAGAACAGTACTGCAAGAGTATTTACTTTAGAAGTAAGCTAAATAAAGTGATAGAGAATTATCATGATTAGTGATTGATAATAAGGGAATAAAGAATCTAGATATGGACGAGACCATGACAAGGAGGGGTGATTTAGACCAAAGTATGAAAAAAACAAAAACCAGGATAAGTTTGGAAGGATACAATTCACCTTAAGAAGACATTAACTTAAGACTTTTAGCCCTGCATCTCTCTCTGCCCAGAGGCTTTGGGAACTAGGTAGAGCTTGGGCTTTAGCGTCCACTCATCCTCATAAATCCTTGCTTTTATTACTATTACAGCATTTCCTATAGTGCATTGTAGTAATGACTTTTTGGTAGTTTACCTTATTATTCTGTGAGATCCCTAAGGGCAAGTGTTGTAAGTTACAGATCTCACTATTTCCAATCTAGGCATTCAATAGTAATTTAACAAGTACTCGAGGTCACTCTGCATGGGGGTTCTCTCAGACAGTGATTTTAAAAACACTGCAGCCAATCCAGGGTTTTAAACCCCTGATCTACATGTTAGAACCACCTAGGGAGGTTTGAAAACATACCTGTATAAAATTAGAGCCCCAAATCTGAGATTCTAATTTACTTTTTTCAGGAGGGCCTGGGATCTCAATATTTTAAAAATATCATCACTGGTGATTCTACCATACAGCCAGGGTTGAGGTTGAGAACACCTGTGCTAACAGTCTCTATGTTGTTTAAATATGTCTGTTTAAGGATATTAATATACGGCTAAAATGAATGCCTTTTGAAATAGATTATATAAATAAGAATTCCAAAGACTTAATTTTTATTTAAACTAATAAAAAATTAGAAAAGATAAATATAATCCAGGTATATAGTGGTCAAGTGGCCATTCCTCTCGCATTAGTTTGACTTAAAAACTTATGAGACAAATGTCAATTGGGGAGCCTCACCAAACATCAGCATGCCTCCATCAGGAAAGAGAAAGCAGTTGATTGGCAGTGACATTTGCAATGTGCCTATTGTTTGGTGCATGCAGTTCTTGGATTATTTTCTGAAGTCCAAAGCATGTTAACTGCTGTGAGCTTTTTAGGCATGCATTTACATGTTTAACAATGAAAAAAAGTACTTATGTTTTTAATGAAAAGAAGCAAGCAAATTAATCCCATTGATACAGTTTGGATTTGTGTCCCCACCCAAATCTCATACAGAATTGTAATCCCCAGTGTTGGATGTCGGGTCTGATGGGAGGTGACTGGATCATGGGGGTGGCTTTCTCATGAATGGTTTAGCACCATCCTCTTGGTGCTGTTCTTGTGATAGTGAGTGAATTCTTGTGAGATCTGGTTGTTTAAAAGTGTGTGGCACCTCCACCCTTGAGGTCTGTCTTGCTCTTACTCTGGCCATGTGAGGAGCCTGCTCTCCCTTCACCTCTGGCACCCCCTTTGCCTTCTGCCATGATTGTAAATTTCCTGAGGTCTCCCCAGGAGCTGAGCAGATGCCAGCATCATGCTTCCTATACACCCTGCAGAATCATGAGCCAATTAAAACTCTTTTCTTTATAAATTACCCAGTCTCAGGTATTTCTTTATAGCAATGTGAGAACAGACCAATACACTCATCAAGACCCCAATCTTTGCATAAATCTGTAGACCAAAGTTCTAAAAATGGCATTTTTTATTTTATAGTCTTCCAAAAATTTCAGTCCAAACAGACAAAAGTAAAACATTCAGTGAATCATCAGGATAAAAGGGCAAAATTGTTAAGGAGAAACAGATTTTTTTTTTAAAGCCAATAATAAATAGCCTACTCTTAAAAAAATTAAGACTCATGATAGGCAGCAAGTAATATGTGTGAAGTGGATAATATTACTCATCAAATTGAGCCATTCTGGGTACCTAATGACAGTGAAAACTATAAGTGTATAACAGCTAAAGAACAAGTCCTTTACAGAGATTTGTCAGGAAAGAAAATGATGTGATTACAACAATATGGAAATGAATTTTTCCCATTGTGAGTTTCTTGTGAGTTTCCTTAAAAATGTGGGTATTAAATGAGATATGAACCTATCTTCAACAAGATGACAATTTGGCTCAAATCTGAAAGATTAAACACATCCTCTTTTTTTATAATACGTAGGAAACTAGCTCCTGAATTGAGTCTGGTAACTGTTATTCTTTGGAATCATGAATGGAATCATTTCCAAACTTTAAAATCAAGCGCCTTTTCTCAAAGACCTGATTAAACCTTGGATTTTACATTGGTCATTTGTTAAAAGCCCACACGGCCATCTCCTGAAGTTCTTTGTCTTTTTTGCCCCAAACTGGCCAGCAAATATCTTTTATTTTATTTTTTCTTTTTAAATTTTATATATTTATGGGGTACACAATGTGATTTTTGATATATGTAGACATTTTCGAATGATTAAATCAAGCTAATTAACATACTCATCATCTCACCTTCTTACCATTTTTTTGTGTTGAGGATATTTAAAATCTACTCTTAGCAATTTTTAAGTATACAAGACATTATTATTAGCTATAGTCACCATGCTATACAATAGATCTCCAAAACTTATTACTTTTGTCCGACTGAAACTTTGTACCCTTTGACCAGCATCTGTCCAGCCATACTCACTCCAGACCCCAGTAAACACCATTCTACTCTCTACTTCTAAGTGGTGACATTTTTGGATTCCACATGTAAACGTGATCATGCAGTATTTTTCTTTCTGTGCCTGGCTGATTTCACTTAGCATAATGCCTTCCAGGTTCATACATGTTCTTGCAAATAAAAGGAATTCTTTATTCCCTACAAAATTATTTTTAGAGACAGGATCTTGCTCTGTCATCCAGGCTGGTGTGCAGTGGTGCCATCATAGCTCACTGCAGCCTCCAATGCCTGGTCTCAAGCAATCCTTCCACCTCAGCCTCCCAAATAGCTGGGGTTACAGGTGGGAACACCTCACCCAGCAAGATTTCCTTCTTTATAAAGGCTGAATAGTATTCCGTCATGCATATATACCACAGTTTCCTTATCCAGTCATTCATTGTTGAACAGTTAGGTTGCTTCCATATATGGACTATTATAAACAATGCTAAAATGAACATTTCAAATGAAATGAATGCAGATGTATCTTCAAAATACTGATTTCATTTCCTTTGGATATATATTCAGAAATGAAATTTCTGGATCATATGCTAGTTATTTTTAATTTGGGGGGGAACCTCCTGTATTAGTCCATTTTCTTAGTGCTGTGAAGAAATACCCAAGACTGGGTAATTTATAAAGAAAAAGAAGTTTAATGGACTCACAGTTTCACATGGCTAGGGAGGCCTCACAATCATGGTGGAAGGCAAAGGAGGAGTAAAGGCACATCTTACTTGGTGGCCGGCAAGAGAGTGTGTGCAGGAGAACTGCCCTTGATAAAACCAACAGATCTCATGAGACTTATTCACTATCATGAGAACCGCATGGGAAAAACCTGCCCCCGTGATTCAATTACCTCCCAACAGGTCCCTCCCATGACATGTGGGGATTATGGGAGCTATAATTCAAGATGAGATTTGGATGGGGACACAGCCAAACCATATCACTCCATACTGTTGTCCATAATGACTGTACTAATGTACAGCACCTGAGCTTGTCACTGCCAAGATACAAAATCCCCTTTTCACTCTAAACTCAATACTAGCTGATGCTTACTGTTTTCAGATATCCAGTCATAAACAATTAAAAAGATATTACTTTTTCTCTTCATAGAAATCTCCTCACCCCCTGTGCCAAGATAAAGATAACTTCCTGTTGTGATTTTCAATGTTCAAACCACTGGAATTGATGATTTCTGGTAACCTCAAAGAAAAGACCCCAGTGTGTGTACATGTGGCTACAGCCATCACCAGAGATTTCAACCTAGGCCCATGAGCCTCAAAGGGCAAGTGTAAACAAGAGTTCCTCATTAAACTTGAGTTTGGCATTAGTAAGACTGTCCAAAGATTACATTTAAAGATAACTAAAGTGTTACTATGTTCCTTCGTGCAGCCCAGCCATGACCCTAATTAATGTGTCTAGGGTGGACATGTATTTCTTCAAGTAATGGGTGGTTTTGTTTGGACAATTAGACCAAGCTGACAAGGAAATTTTCCATCAAACCAAGTCATAAAAAGTACATTATTCAGCATTATTATGAGTTAAGCAGTATTTATTACCTGAACTTTACAATACTCTATTATCAATCATTACCTGCCATTAAGGTATGTTAACATGAGATCAAAGAGAGAAGCCAAGCTAAATAAACAGTCATGTCTACAAGTCGCTTTACTGCTGTTCCTTTAAAGAGAGGAAAATGTCATTGAACTGAAGGATGGACAATTTGCATTTAACCAGAAGATGCAAATCAGTTGTACTGTGACAAGGTAGTGATTATATAAATTCCGTGCTTGTTATTCAATTGACAAGACAAAGCTGGTTTCCAGGGAATTTCTAAAAAAGACAAAAAAATAGCCAAAGTAAAATGTGCAATACAAAAGTCCAGTTTTGATGGGCACTAGTAAAGATTCATTGCTGTATCAATCCTTAGCAACAATGCTGCCTCGGAAGTCACTAAAAATGATATCAGCCAAATAGATCTAAAGAGGAGACCAAATGTTTTTAGCAAAGTTGTAAAACCTTGGAAACCACCTCCTGAACAAACACTCTAAGAGCTCAGAAGTCTAAGACAAGCTAACAACGCCCTGGCTGGCTTTAAAATATATTCTTGTCACCACCTCTTCCCTCTTACTCTGGAGCCAAGCGCAGAAACAAGGGTTCTGAAAGGCGTCCCTTTAAAAAGCACATTCCTCCTCCTTCATTCCAGAAGCACATAATCCCATCCTTTCTGAAATCAAGCTCTTCCATTCATGCCCATTGGCTTCCTTCCCTCTATGTTAAAGTTGATGCTTGAGAAGAGATAGCTAATGTTCAATTTGAGCTCAAAGATATCTGCAAGTAATTGAGGAGATATTGAATACTTTTATTTATACAAAATACAGGAAGGTGTCCTTCTGAGGATCAAATATTCTTCTGAAACTATAACTACATTTTCTAACTGATCTAAGATGGACAATGCACATCCACAGCAGAGAAAAAGGGTAAAGATTCTTAATTTCTTACTTTTGACATTAGACAATCCTGCCTGCTAATGTAGCATAATTGTCCACTAGCTGGACAATTGTTTTTCAAGTTATGTTACTTATAGGGATTCTCAAGGGTGACTAAAGAAGCCACTTAGCACAAATTATCAGCCAATCAACAAAGTATATTGAGTGTCTCAGTGCAGTGGGGGGTAACAATAGGATAAAACGTGGCCTCTGTCTCCATGAGATGCAAGGCGACATACACAGAAAGATGGCCAACACCATTGGCCAGGCAGGAGGAATAGCAGTGAAGACAGGGGGAGGAGTGAGCACCGCTGTGTTGGAAGGCGAGTCACTGAGTGCATACTCACTCAGTGCAAGCGGTACAGAACTCTGAGTTACCCCCTAGGCAGACAGGACCAAGCTGGAGTGGGTAGACTTCAGGCAAGCAAACAGGGGCAAGGCATGGCCATTCTCAGTGGTCAATGACTTAAGCAAAATGCCTGTGTCAATATGTAGATGACTCATCCTTTTCTATCCAGACAGCTGAGTTTCAGTACACATGGCATAATTAGATCAATCTGAAAGGTGTAGAGAGTTTTGTGTGGCCCTGAGATCTGTAAGTTTGAAATATATGTTTGGAACCAAATGATGAAGAGCCCTGAAAGCCAGGCTTAGAAGGAAATTGATCCAATTAAGAGGTGCTTCTCTTCTGGGGATTTCTAAAGAGGGGCATGGCAGAACAAAAGTGGTATTTGGGGCAGATTCTTTTGACCAAGAGGTATCTGGAAGGCTGGAGTGTGGAAAAGTTGGAAGCCAGGAGGTTAGACCAGAAGTTACCATGGTAGCCATTTCTGCAGGGATGTGAGGCAGGGGCTGTAGGCTGTTGTGAATAGGAGTGTGCTGGAAAACTAGAAGGAATGGAGGGACAAGGGAGAGAATCCCAAAGCTTGGAGCCATCGCTGTGGGTGACAAATGTGGATGCTGGAGTGCAATAGTAGTGATAACTGTTGTCCTCCAGTTTTTATTCTCCCTCTCTTCCTTTAGTAACCAAACCCTGGATTTTAGAGGCAGCATTGCAGAATGGTCAAGATCACAAATTTTGGATTCAGCATGTGAGGGTCTGAATTTCACCACCATCAATTACTATCTGATGACCTTGCTGAGGTATTCTACCTCTCTGTGCCTCAGTTACCCTACCTGAAAAGTGGGAATAACAATTGTGCTTACCTCATAGAATTGTTGTAAGTCAGTTTGTATAAAGCTCTTAGAACAGTGCTTGGTTCCCAGGGATCGCTATGTACATGTCAGCTATGTTATGAGCTGAACACACAGCTGTAGCATTTCTAGCTCTGTGTAGCATTTGTCCAAGTATTAACCAATGGGATGTGAGAGGAAGCAGCGTGTACAATTTTGAGATTGCACCCTTAGAGGGCACCTCTTCTTCCTGCTGGTGGGACCATGCACACACTGATACCATGAGATATAGTGTGTTAAGGAGCTTAAATGGCTGATACTGTGAGGGACCACACCGGCCCTGGGCTGCTTATGTTCCTATTACTACCTGAGAAAAATAAAACTCTATCTGATTTGGGTCACTATTGTTCTGGGGTCTTGGTTATAGCAGCTGACCTGTATTTAAATTAATACACATGGACGCAGATGAAGCCTAGTGGAGGCTTCTAAGTTACAAGATGGGGGCTTGTGTTTGGACATGTCTCAGCTACTAGAGGTGAAAGAAGAGTCTCCACCCAGCCACTGCTCAAAAGATTTGGGGCTTCTGTCTGCTGATTGTCCGCATTGGGACTTTTAGCTCATTCCACCTGGCTCACATGGCCTATACAGAGGGTGGGCTGCCCTGTGCCTCTGAATCCAGGCCCTAAGGCTACAGATGACGTTTGTCTGCCTCGTCTCCCCTCTCAGTTTGTCCTGCATGCTCATTTTAACTTGATTTCTACCCACATAAAAATGCTGGAGTTAGAGGAAGTTATTGTGATTCACCCAAGTTAGTATCTATTCCTAGGAATGACCATGCCTAAATTGCTAATGATGCCTTCATAAAAAGAGGAGTCGAGAGGAGGTATTGAGTGTGAGGTGGTGATGGGACATACAAGGAAATCTCCAGCCATTGGTTAAAATACATAGATCTGAGCATAGAAAACAAGACAGAGCCATGTGATACACATAAAGTTTGATATTGGCTTCCAATCTGTAGCCATCACCCAAAATCCTGTGTAAGAGACTTAGAACTTTACTGTAAAAAGAGCAATCTTGGCCTGGTGTGGTGGCTTGCACCTGTAATCCCAGCACTTTGGGAGGCTGAAAGGGGCGGATCACTTGAGGTCAGGAGTTTGAAACCAGCCTGGAAAAGATGGCGAACCCCATCTCCACTAAAAATACAAAAAATTAGCTGGATGTTGTGGTGCATGCCTATAGTCCCAGCTACTAGGGAGGCTGAGGCAGGAGAATTGCTTGAACCTGGGGCTGGAGGCTACAGTGAGCCAAGATTGTGCCACTGAACTCCAGCCTGGGGACAGAGTGAGAATGTCTAAAAAAAAAAAAAAAAAAGCAATCTCATTCCTTCTAGTCACACATTCAGGATGCCCTGCTGTCCCCCATTATCTATAGTTAGGTTTCATTTCTTAAAATTGTGTTAAGTAGATTCTCCATCCAGTCCTTCCTCCTTATCACTGCCATCGAAACTGATGAATTACTTGATCCTGCCTCTGCTTGCTCTAAAATCTTCACTGACTCTACAAAGCCTTCTGGAAAAAGTGGAAATAATTTAGGTTAAAGCTGAAAACTTAAAGTCTTCTATGATCTAATATCAACATTTCTGACTAACTTTAGCTCAGAATTCTTTTTAAAATAAAATCTATCTTTTATTCAAAACAAGCTCCTAACTCTTCCCTTTTTCCTGCTTCTTTGCCAATCTTTATACCATGGCTTCTTCCTGGAATGACTCTCCCCTTGCCTCTCCTTCTCCTTCACCTAAATAGAAGCTACTCTTCAAAAGACATGAAATATTTTTCTTCATGAAAATGCTTGCGGGACCGGGCGTGGTGGCTCACGCCTGTAAACCCAGCACTTTGGGAGGGCGAGGCAGGTGGATCACCTGAGGTCGGGAGCTCGAGACCAGCCTGACCAACATGGTGAAACCTCATCTCTACTAAAATACAAAAAATTATCCGGGTGTGGTGGCACGTGCCTGTGGTCCCAGCTACTCGGGAGGCTGAGATGGGAGAATTGCTTGAACCCAGGAGGTGGAGGTTGCAGTGAGCCAACATCGCACCACTGTACTCCAGCCTGGTGACAGAGCAAGACTCTGTAAAAAAAAAAAAAAAAAAAAAAAAAAGTGCTTGCATCACATTCAGCTGACCTGTCTGATTTCCATCATTGTTTTAGTTGTCTCTTCTCTATATATCACCTGCTGCCTCAAATTACATATTTGTTCATGTCCTACACCTTCTACATTCTTGTTGGAGATCAAGGATATTTTTCAATTTCTTCATACTGCCTGAACCAGTGTCTTAAACATTTATTGAAATGGTGAGCTTGTGTTGAGCATATAACACTCCTGGACAAATTGAAGTCCTTTTAGATTTTATGTAAGACTCTGAGAGAATGGAGCTCTTTTTAGTTCTTCATGGGACTGTTAAACTGGATGATGTAATTCTAAAGCTGTCTACATGAAAGAAGGAAGCCCTTGGGCTGAAGGAGAACAGCAAGAGCAAGTAAAAGACAGAAAAAGCCAACAACATCATTTGGATTGTTGTAGCCTACAAAGACAGCTCCAGCCTTAGGCTTCCCCTGATCTACACCCCAGCAAGTTTCCTTTGTTGCTCTTGTTTATTTGAGGTGGATTTCTATTCTTGTGAATTAAAGAGTCCTCACCACTTACACATGCTGAGAGGCTTCTAGTATTCTGAAGCATATAAGATAAAGTTACCCTAAACACATTCCAGCTGTGTCCCTGAACATCTGTGAGGCACAACATATGTTCTTCTAAAGCCTCTCACTATTCTTGTTTCATTTAAGATTAGGGCATTTGATAACACATCAGATTGTTTGCAAACGGGCTTACTATCTGCTCTATCAATTATTGTTAAGGAACTTAAATTTCATCAAAAGAATCCACAGAATGATGAGGGTATTACACTACCAAGAACTGCACTCTTTTCTCAACCCTACAATTTGGGGAATTTCTGAGCCTGTTGGCCAATCCAAATGTCACATTTCTAATGACCCAATAAAATACCCTAGTCTAGCTCCATATGCCTCAGAAACTAGGGGGCAGCTTCTAATAGACGGGCTGTCTGTTCTTACTAAAAGGAAATACTCATCCCCAGAAAGCCTGCATATCATCGTGGATAAACCAGCTTCTACTCATGCTGCCAAGAATTTCATCAGTGCTCTGCGTACAAATTCAACAGTCCAGAATGCAAATCCAAAAGCAGAATAGTCATGCACTCTTCACACCTATTAAAGTGAAGTCAAGGAAGAGTTCCCACAACCTGGTACTATGACAGTAAAATCGAGGAGTTGTATCATCTTCAGAAGTTCAAGAAAAAATGCCTCTGGCTAAATTGAAAGTAGAAATGGCTATATATGCAACCATAAGTCAACTCTAAAATGAATAAAGACACTTTTTAAAACAACATTATTTCAGAAGTACTTTTTGTTGCCCAAGATTGAAAGAGAGATGTATTCATCAAGTTTGTATCAGTAATACAGCTGATAGTTCTTGAAGTTTTGTTGTGAAATGCTACCTTCACAGGAAGCTCCAATTTGTCAGTGCAAGGGACAGTGAAAAGTCTCTTGGGAAAAAATCGGTTCACACCTCCAGGAATCCTGGCCTAAAAGATTCACACCATTGGAAAAATCTGCAATTGGAAAACTGTCACATGATTTCCCTGGGCATTTGCTTAGGAAGATGAAAGAGGTATCAGTGTATTTCCATCTGGTTCCATTCATTGCACAAAATCATTTGAAAGTTTTAAAAGGAAACAATAAAGAGCCTGAAAATCTAATCAAACTAGGTATCCAGTAGCCAATAGGTGACAGCAATTGGGCAGATTTTGCAACTTACTAAGATGAGACTCCAAGATGGCTCCTGACCAAGCCATAGAGACACCATTCATTGTCAAAGCCTGTAATTCTTTCAGCCTTTCATGGTCTTGTTGGTGGAATTTCTTTTTGTTTTTTTGCAAAATGTGGCTCTTTCAAATTTATTAAGAGTTGATTATTGATGCCACTCTTCAAATCTTTTCCTAATACTTCATAGACAGCATACTTTCTGAGATCCCAAGGGTGCTATTATGTTTTGAAGTGTTCCATATCAAGACTTCAACCAAGGAAAAACTTGATGACAGATTTCAAGAAATCTTGAATCATTTCAATGCATCAAATATCAAAGAAAAATAAAGAAATGTAAGGTCAAACATTCTAGGGTCACAGTACCATATCCAGTAACTGTCTGGGTGACTGTAAGCACACTACTTAACCTCTCTGAGCTTTAGCTTCCTCATCTGTAAAATAGGAATCCTACTTTACTCACAGAACCATTACAAGGATTGAATAAGACACAATATGTGTGAAAGCAAATAGCACAGTGCCCAGCAGTAAAGTTTTAGTAAATAGGGTTGCCATGTGTCTGGTTTTAAACCAGACAGTCCGGTATTTGAGTTTTCTTTCTGAGAAACAGATTGAGAAAAGACCAGACATATAAATGTAAATATGAGTAAGTGTTATCGTTACTGTCATGGAATGTCTTGTGCATGAGTATTAGAGCTTTCTCTCACTAGGACAATTTGTCCCAAGGAATGAGAGGGAACACGCCTCACTGAAACTTGCTTCAGGTACCACGAGGCAGAAGAAAGCTCAGCACGCACTTTGCTGGGTACTAGGTTCCACCATTGCTGTTGGCCAGGTGCATGGGATGGGCACTGCAGTGGTGCTCAGTGTACCATTAGTGACAGTGTGGTCCTTGCCCAGCTCTCATTTTTCCTCTATCTCCTTGTTCTTCTTTTTGGTAGGGGATATTTGGCCGTTTTATACTGAAGGGCAGACTACTTAAGAATGAAGAATATTGAATTTTTCATTAAATTTCCAAATTGTTTAAGACAAAAGCCATTTTTTTCCAGTAAGAATTACATTTTAACCAAAATTACACTTACCAGTTCTTGTCATTAAATCATCAGTGTTCTGGGCAGGTCAGCACAGTATCTCCTCTGCCCAACTTTTCTTAAGTTTGAATTTATTCTGCCTGAAGGTCCCTGCTCAGGAAAGCCCAAATGGCCTGTTGTTACCTGGAGTGGCACCCCTCCAGGAGCTCCAAGTGTGGTCACAACCTCAAAACCCACTAGAGACCGACGTCCAATTTACTTTGCTTATCTGAGTGATGCTTACTCAGTTAGTATTCTATTTCACTTTCACGAAAGAGAGACAAGCATCATTTAGCCTCTTCATTGCCAGTTGGAAACATTGTCCCACACTGTTGGACTCAATAGCCTAAGTTTGCTTTCTAGAATGTCAAACATGTGTTTCTTTCTAATCTAATTGTAACAGACTTCAGTTTCTCTCCAAAGGCATTTCACCTAAGAGTGTTGGGTCCTTGATTATCCTCAAGATATCAGACACACCAAATGCTCACTCTTTGAGAAGAATAGCCTATAGGTCACACCATGCCCCACTTGAAAATTTTTAAACACTTCCCAGGAATAAAGATTTTCAAAGGTTATAGGGTTATCCCTTTACGGTTTGTTCTGAAAGCAATCTGGAGAGAAAATCTCCTTTCTCAGGAAAAGCCAGTTCCCTGAGTTGTTGCCTACAAATGTAGCCATAACATCTCTGACCAGCTGTCTAAGCTCAAGCTTAGAAAAGTTGAATGTGGTTCCCAGATTCTGTGGCACCCCTGTCCACTGGAAGTTTTGAATGTCCCAGGATTTGACTGACTCACTTCTTTAGAGTAATTAGGTTGAACAGTTAATTGCACAGATGGCTTGTTGCTTCATTCCTTTAACTGGGATGAAGGGGATTCCCAAAAGGGCAAGCATCTGAATCATTCAATGGTTATACAAACTATCCTAATTCAGTTATCTTTTCAAAAAGGAAATTTTATGAAGCATTTATTATTTTACAATCTGACATCATGCTGTCCTTAGTTCCCCCACAGAAGTAAAGGAAGAATAGGGTGGAGATTAAAGAAAGCTAGAAGCTACATTTGGTGGCCTAAATTATATTCTTTTTTATTCTAATGAAATCTGATCCATATTTTCTTTTAAAAGTAATACTAACTCATTATAGAAAATATTTTAAAATATAGATACAATTTTTAAAAAGGGAAAATCACCACTGAGTTAATCAAAATTAAGCAGAGTTTTTAAAAAAAACTTCAGGACTTCTGAGACCCTTGGGTGTTCTTGACAAGAACATTTGTGTGTTTCATCAAGAATGCCTGTTCTACCCATTACCTATTCATAGTCCCTGGAAACACAGTTTCGAAAATGCTATCCTAGGGAGTAGTCATAGTTTAAGATATAATTTACACTAGCTAGCAATTAATTTTTGTAAATATTTTCTCGGTAATTATTTTGCCAGTGGGGTAGAGTTTGAGGAGATAGAAAGTTACAATTCACTCCACTGAGCAAAGAGCCCATCAAAATCCAGAAATAAGATGAAGACAGTTGTGGGTTGGCTCCAGGATGATAAATATTACTTGCTTCGTAACTGGCCCCAGCACACAGTATCTTTGTAAATATCTGTCTCATGTTGTGATGGTTAATTTTATGTGTTAACTTGACTGGGCCAAGGGATGCCCAGATAGCTGGTTAAACTTATTTCTGGGTATGCCTGGAAGGGTGTTTCTGGAAGAGATCAGATTGAATTGGTAGACTGAGGAAAGCAAATTGCCCTCCCCATTGTAGTCAGGACTCATCCAATCTGTTGAGTGTGTGAATAGAACAAAAAGGCAGAGGAAAGTTAAATTTGCTCTCTGACTGCTTGAGCTGAATGTCAATCTTCTTCTGCCTTCAGCACTCCTGGTCCTTAGGCTCTGAGACTGAGACTGGAATCTACACCATTGGCAGTACAGCTCTCCAGCTCTCAGGACTTCAAAAGACACCATCAGATTTCCTGGGTCTCCAGCTTGCAGATCTTGGGACTTCTCAGCCTCCATAATTGCATAAGGCACGGGACAAAAATATATTATCTATGTATTTACATAGATAAATATGTATCTATCTCCTTTGCCTCTGTTTCTCTGGAGAACCCTGACTAAGACACTTGTACAAAATGCTGCATCCCTCCATTGTATGCTGCTCTCCCTGGTTTGTGTAACCTTTATCCTTTTACTTATAAAGCCCATTTAGAAAAAAAGTCCACTCATCTCTGCATATCTGACACTTTATTGGAATTTACATGTGAAATGCTAATAGCCCCAATGGTCAGTTCAGGATTCCCATTTCAATCCCATCTTCCTAAGGCATCTCTTGGTGGAGAGTGACTTTCTCACTGCTTAATACAAAATAGACATCTTTGCTTGTTTTCTTTTCTATTTCCCAAGACATCAGAAAGCCTTAAGGAATAGAAGTCACATGGTCTTTGTTTTACTGATTCTTCTCTCCTACATTTTCTCTGACTTCTTAACTTTAAAGAGATTCCTTAAGCTTGGTGTCTTTGCCCTAACATGTGGGCTGCATGACTGGAGGCCTTGCTCTAAGAGGCAGAATATTAACAATAGCATGAGCTCACATCTGTAATGTCACCTCCATGTGCCTGGCACTGTGCTAAGCACTTCACATAGATTATCTCATTCAGTCCTCACAAAACCAAACCAAAACAGAACAAACAAAACGTTTGTAATTCCCTTTCTCCAGGTAAGGATGCCTGGGCTTGGCAGCTTTTCTAGAATTTCACAGCGGCAGAACAGGATTTGAATTCAGAGCTGTCTAACTCCCAAACCCATATTATTAACTACTATCCTTATAGTCAGTTTAAGGCAGTAGTTTTCAAAGTTTGGCTCCTGAAACAGCACCATCAGCATCACCTGGGACCTTGTTACAAATGCAGATTCTCAGGTATCACCCTGGACCTACGAAATCAGAAACTCTGAGCAGGGGGACCAGCAATTTGTGCTATAACAAGCCTTCCAGGTGATCTGATGTATGCTAATATTTTAAAAACCACTGCTCTGAAAATCTAGCAGGAGGGCTTTAGGTCAATGGTGAGAGATAATTTTTTGGCAGCATTGTTAACACTGGTGTAGGCCACCTCAAAAAGCTCCACTCAGACCTCTTTTGCTGGGGTCTTGAACATGTTTGCGCCTGATGAGTGCAGAGGGGCCCATATCTCTCGCTCCTCCCAACCTTATGGACCCTTCTCTCAAGTACACAGCACCACGCCGCCGAATCTGTGTGGCAGCCCAGCTCTCTCAACGACACCAGAAAAAAATCTGACCTTAAAATTAAGCCTAACAAAAAACAGGATTCTGATTCCTTGTATAGGTGCTGGAAAAATAATCAGCGGCAACAGGGGGGAACATCATCGTTGCTTTCTCCCTTCCTGCTCACCCAATGCAGTGGCATGCCATATATTAGCAGGCACTTTACATCAGACTAATTCGAATCCCCCTGTCAGACAAATCCCACCTGTGAGCACTGCTGTCTACACCACATAACACCACATAGATCAAGAGCGGGAAGAGGCCAAAGTCATGAACACCATAGCTTTCCATAAAAGTTAATTAATGACAGAAGCATATTGCTGGGAATGGCAACAAGATCATTATTTATGGTTCAGGAAACCCCAAATGTAGGAACTTCCCTTTTCCTTTTCCCCAGCCCCAGCTCTACCCATGAGAAGTTTACTTCACTCATTTCAGTAACTTCGTGAATCATTTGCCAAGTCAGCGAGAACATGTAGCATGGAATACATAAACATTAACATGACAGCTGAACATCCAACACATGTCCCAAGAGAAATGGACCACCCAATGGATGCTGCCCTGTTCTTTTCTGTCCCTGTATCTGAACACTTTTCACACTTCACATTTCTACAGTCGTTAACAGTTCTAACCTGGCACCCCCAAGAACACAATTTCCCCAAGGCACCCTTACTGCTAAAAGCTTAAAAAAAAAAAAAAAAAAAAAAAAAAAAAACCCTTTCCACCTTCCCAGCCACACCACCGCACACAGGCATGGGCCGGCGACCAGCAAAACAACTCAGCACTGACACGTAGTTATCACTTTGGGAGGCTGTGTAGCAGAGTGGGGGAAAGTGGACATCTGGCTTTGAATTCGGGTGAGATGTTCTTAGTGTCCTCATCCATAAAATGAGTCCAATAATAACACTCAGCTTCAAGAGTTGTTGTGGGGTTTGAACCAACATGACGTGTGCAGTGCAGCACCTAGTGTTGAGTAAGGGCTAAGTAAACATTAATGGTATGCTGGCTCCTGCTTTTGTCTTCTTTACTGAGAACGCCATGTCCCCCACCCGGCTGGAGTCAAGCCCAGGCTAGTATTTTACCAGACACCCTATTCTATTACCCAGGCAGATTTTAGGAGACGGCCTGAAGGTGAATGTAAATTTTTATGTGTGTGCATATGTCCATTTTTTCTCTGAAGACAAAGTCTAGGGCTTTCAGCTTATTCTCCAAGGCACATGACCACCCTAGCATCTCAGGGAGAGAAAGAAAACTGTACTCTTGGAAAGCATAGAAAGTAAGAATATACATTTATGTTTGAGAAAACAGTTCCATGTGTTGGAAAGAGCATTACACCATGAGTCATAAAACTCAACTTTTAGTCTTGCCTCAACCGTAAAAGGACTATGACAAATGCCTTATCAGAGCTCAGCTTCCATTTATTTGTTTGAAGAGGACATCATAACAACTTCTTCCCTTGCCTCTTACAGTTGTGGGGATTGTACTAGGTAATGGATGTGAAAGCACCTTTTAAAGCAGAAAACACCACACCAATACACACATGATAATGTAAGGTTCAGATGCTTCATCACATGAACAGTTTGCAGCTGGCCTGTGTAGTACAAAAAATTATGAGGAAAATTAAAGCTTAAGTTATATTCTTCTTCTTGCTCTACTTATGTAAAATAACATCATTATCTCTGAAATAATTTATTAAAAATAAGCAAGCAGAAATTCTTTGTGAAAGGAGAGAATTCTATAAATATTGTTCGATATGACCCAATCTACTATAATCCTTGGAGGTACCTGGATTCCCCCAAAGGTTTGCTTTAATTGCATGTCATTGCTAACTTCCTTGTAAAGAGACAGGCCTCTGCCATTCCTTCTAATTATCCAAATCACTGGCCACTGTGTGTGGCCTTACCTAAGGCTTTTAACCAGAAGTAATGTCACTAAATCAAAGCAGGTGGGAGGTGTCCCTATTGCAATGACTCTAATAAATGCTACACGACATTCCTTTAAGACCATTTGGAAATATTCTTTGCAGAGATACACCAATTCCAGCAAAATTCATAAGTTAAAAACATTCATAACCACAAGCCTACATGTAAACTTCCTCTCACTAGAGGAAACATATTCCATCTATAAAGAACATAACTTTGGCAACCTCACTTCAGGCCTAGGCTGTCCTGAAAAAGAACATTACATAGTCAGTACAATTATGTGGCTATTTCTGTTGCTTCCCCAAACCCAGAAGCAATGGCATTAATTGATATTGCCATTCATAATGTACTAATAACAAACAACATTTATTAACGTCTTCCTACATGCAAATGTCACGTACATCTCTTTATATATGTTTTATAATTTAATATGCACAATCCTGTGTGTACAGTTATTGTGCCCCATCTACAGCTGTGACAACCGAGGCCTTGAGAGGTTAAGTTACTTCTGCCTGAAGTGCCAGAGAAGCACTAAGGATAAATAGAGCATACGTGAAACCGACCAGGAGACTGCACAGAGGAGGCTGAGACAAATCGCTCTAAATTCTCATGATCCATGTGACTGTTGTGTAAACATCAAGAATGTGCAACATACATTTTTAACATCTAGAGCTACATGGTAAAAATGCTGAAATAATAACATTTCTTATTAATAACAAGCATTTCTTCAGTGCTTCTACAATTGTACATTTGTAAGTTGGAAATAGGAGGTTGTCATGTTTTTTATATTCTTAAATATTTCAGCTCAATTTTAAACCAAAATATTTAAGAGGAATAACACAAGAGGCTTGAATTTTCATAATTCTTAGTTCTTAAGTTGTAACATGGATGTTTTTGGCTTGTGAAAATTCATCAGAGTGTATACTTATGGTCTAGACACTTTCCTGTGTGTATGCTATACTTTAACAAAGTTTCAAAACTGTATCTATAAATCCAAATACTCATGTTTCATCACTATTTTCTATACTTTCCAAGAAGTGAACATCAGGCTGTTGCTATACCTTTTAATTTTCTCCAAAATAATTTTCCTTTACAATGAAAATCTCTGGAACAGCATCTTGGTAAATCTCTAGGTAAATTTTTGTTGACATCAGAAAACTTCTAACCCACACATCAAGCCTGAATTCCTGATCCAGAGACTCAAACAGATCTCTGTGTAGTAGCTCTTGCTTAGACGGTCAAAAAGCAGTTTGTTACAAATAAAAAGCAGAGATCAAAAGGGGCTGCTACTCTTTTTTCTGTGGACCCTGTTTTTCAGGACAAGCACTGTGCTAGCCAACAGGAGAATGGGGTAGGGAGGAAGCTTGTTTTGCTGAGATGAGGGCATTTGCCTGGCAAAACCTTGTCCTTCCTGCCCACCTAAATGAGATTTGAATAGAAACACTTCCTAGGATAGGCACTGCTCCCCGCCCTCAGTCCTGTAACAGGGTGTGTCTAACCTTTTATTCCTCTTTCCTCATCACCAGTTGGAGTAACCATCAGGCACCTGGGAACAGAGTGATAATAAAGTTTAAATGATTTTTAAAATAGCTGAACTAAAGCCTTTGTTTCTGTATTTCATCCACACACTTGCTCAATTCCAACCAGCGGTGTGATCTAATTCACATTTATTTTTATCAATAGTATCTACAGTAGAAAATTATCTATCAAAGGTCAGGGCTTAAATAAATGTAGCTCTGTGGACGATGTATTAGGAGATGGCCCAGCTACTGAAACAAAGACTCACCACCCACCCTGCCCAATACAAACAACCAAAGCAACACGGTGCTCTAAACGAGAGAAATTTCTCTTTTACATAAAAGTCTGAATGCAAGCAGCCCAGGGCTGGTTCCACAGCTCCACATCGTTAGGAACCCAGGGATTGTTAAATCTTGCTCTGCCGTCCTCAACATGTGCCACCCTTAACCAGTGCCATCTGTCTCACAGTCTGAGACGGCTGCTCCAGATCTCACCATCTCAACCAATTCCACCCAGAGATGGCAGGAAAATGGAAAATGGAGGATGTGCCTCTTCCTCTTAAGGGAATAATCCATAAGTGGAACACTACACGTTTCCCATTGGCCAGAACTTCCACAGATGGCCACACCTAGCTTAAAGGGAGGCTGGGAAATGTGATTATTAGCTGGACAGCCACATGCTCTGCTAAACTTTGAAATGCTAAAGAAAGAAGGAGAGTTTGGGCATTGGGAAACAACAAGTGAAACATGCATTCATTCATTCATTCATCCATGTAATTATTCATTTATCCATAAACACTGGATGCCAGGCACTGTGCTGGTGTTAGGGATATACAAATAAAGCACCATCCTCTAGCTCCTACCTCAAGGAGTTTACAGTCTTTGAGGAAACATACATAGGAACAAACTGACAATAATTTTAAAAATTGCTACAAAAATAAAACAAAACAAATGGCCCTACCGGAATTATGCGCAAAGTACAAAACTGCCTGGGAGAACCAAGAAAGCTCAGAGAGGAGGCAGCCTTTGTGCTGATATTTGAAGGATAAAAATACCTACAACAGTATTAATAGCATTTCTTTAGCAATTACTTTCTACCAGACACAGTACTAAATCCTTTATATATATATTTTATCCCTACAAAAACCCTACATGACAAAAAACTATTATTATCCCCACTTTGCTGATGGGAAAATTGAGGCATTGTAAGCAGCAGAAGAGGGATTTGAATGTGAGCTGACTCCAGAGCCTGAGCCTGCACTACCTTTCATGAGAAAAGAAGGAATTCACCTTCATCACCTAAATCTTCTAATGCCTTTTTGCCATGTAAAGGAAAGGAAGCATAGCACGAGAGGGGAAAATGAAAGATTAGAGGGTCCCAGAAGCCTGTCTAAGACACAACAAGATGAAACTCAAACTGCAATGCAAGTGTCTGTCTTTCACTTCTCTCCCTGAGAGGGGCTGGTTCTCAGTGCATAGTCCAGGGAAACACTGGAAGATCCCAAGGATCTGTGAAATGTTCTCCAGAATATTATGACTTACAAATTATATGGCCATGTTTGTACCTTTATTCCAAAACCATATTTATTTGTATTAACTAAAACTCAGACATCCACTCCTTTGAGAATATAATCCATTCGCTTAATTCTGGGGCAATAAATTTTTGTGTTGGCATGAGGGGAAGCAATTTTCCAATATAGAAACAGTCCACAACCTAAAAAAATGTTTGACCTTCATTGAAATAAATGACGCATTTAGAGAAGCTTTTCTGCCTCGATGATCCTGTTGGGCAAAATAGAATTTGTTCATTTGCAGCAGTTATTTACTATGCTTCTTCTATTATTCTAAACAGATTGTCTTCTATTTGAAAGATGCTGGCCCTAAAGATGAAGGGAAAAAACACAAGTGAAGGCATTCAGCGAAAGCTTGGGAATATTTCAGCATGTTTCAATGAGTCTCTTTTTCTCTTGTTTTCTTCTGGTCATTTCATACCCTTGATTAGTAATTTTATACCCAAATAGTAAAATATGAAATACTTTTTAATACTGCCATGGTGGTAAAAGTGTTTAGTTTTTATGATGTGTCTCCAGAGATAGATCTTTAGCAGTATATAGTGAGGTTAATTCAGCATAAAATAGTATAATACCTTTCTTATTTCTGTTCATTCATTTAGAAATTATGAGCTGAATTCTAGCAAAATCTCCACCCCACTGGCTGGAGACTAGTGTTTTAAAACATTGGGGGTTCTCTTTTTCTCTTTCAGGGAGGTTAAAAGTGTTTCCAATCAATTTTTTAAAGAATCAAATAAACATGAGTTATTTCCCATTTTATTTTCTCAGATTCCTAGGAGAAGTTACCATTATTGAAAGCCAGCCACTGACCCCTCTCCTCCTCTTCAGGCTCTCCTGCTCCCTGCATATTTGTGAAATGAGATCTGGAAACCCAACCATCATTTTCCACTGTGCCATTTTGTGAAGATACTAGTAATATTTCCCTTGGTTGTATTGTGCAATTGTGTGAGGCAGAGAAAGAAATTGAGTTAGCTACTTGGTAACATAGTAGTGGGGCCAGAAACATTTTTTAAAAAGAAACAAAGAAAGGAAAGAAAACAGGAAGTCTCCTTTTTGGTCCTTGGGCTATACTTAAAACAGATCCCTGGACTCAGGTGCCTGGAGGCAGTAACACCCACCTGTGGAGATGCATTTTCCCCCCAGAAAGTCACGTCCCAGAAAGTCACGGAGATCTGTCTCCAAACGCATTAGCATCATGCCCAGGAGTGGGTGGGGTGGGGCGGGGGGGCAGGAATGAAGGTACCTTTCATATATGCAATTATGTTCGCTCCTCCTAATACCGGCACCTCCAGAAGTCCAAATTGGGCTTGTACAATGAGCTACATTCTAACTTAATCTCACAGTCGCTTCTAATTTCAATCTCTAATGAATGCTTGGCACTCCTGTGCTTCCTTTCATAAAAAGACAAAGTTCCTGCTTCTCACTCCATAAAAATAGCAAGAACAAGCTAACCTTTAGCTAATATGGATAAGAAAAGGTTAATATGAGTAGAATGAAAACACAATTTCCCCACAACTTTAATTTTACAGTGAAATACAAAGCTCTTTAGACTAGATAATTGTTAGTTTTTCTGGGTACTTACTGCATTACCCCACTTGGAAACTATTAAGAATTAAAAGTAAACATGTCAAACAAGAACTGCTCCCTAATTAATACTAAGACATGTATGAAAACATTCTTGAATATTAGGCTTAGTAGTATTGTATATTATACTGTCCTTGCTTATAAAAACTTAAATGTTTCTTCAAATGAAAATGCAGACCAATAAAAGATAGCTAAATATGCAAAATGTAGCAATCCATTTGACACACCACAAACCAGTTCTGATAATGTTAAACTGCCTATCTTCATTTTAAAGACTAATTAATTCTAACTACCTTTCTGTGAGAGAACTGATAAACAAACAGATTGATTAATAGAGAAGTTAAAAAATATATAACATCATGCCAAGGTGCTGCACCTGAAGTCAGAACTCATTCAGTTGCAACAAAGAGACTGTAATTCTAAAGCCTGATTTCTAGCTCCATGTTCCAAACACCATGTCACAAGGAGACATAAAGAAATGTGATGCAATGCTTCTCAAACCCAGAGAATTTGTTGCTGGTGTTTAAGAGCAGAAACTAGAACTAACCATAAATATATAAAACCCAAATATACATAGTGATCTCTTAAACTCTGACCCAAACTTAATCCAAGTAGTAATGATTTTCTCAAAACTAAACCAAAAGAAATTTTCCAAGGAACAGAACCTAACTTACTAAAACATCAAAGCACAGAAAACTGTGGTGTGTAGGAAAGGTTGTGCGGTCTAGTCATGATATGGTCCCCGCACCATGATCTGTATCCAGTCATGTCATCTCCTGAGGGTATTGCAGAATCTCAAAGCATGTCTTCCTGCCATGACACCATATTTCTTTTCTTCCCACACCTGTTATGTTTTGAGACAGTGTGGCCAAGTCTAATGAACTAAAGAAGGACAAGAAAAATAAAGAGCATTAGAACTTTGTAGAAAATCATGTATTGGGAAGAGAGTGGTACTTCGGAAACAATGTCAGGGAAAGTTTAGTCCAGTAGTCAGACCTCAGCCTCCCAACCACCCACAATTCTGCAACAGCATGTTACCACATGACACAAGGCAAAAGCATATGTCACCCACCTTCACACTTCACTCCTAAGTAGTGGAAAATGGATTCATCTGTGCTGCTCAGACAGCAGCCCACATATTGGTCCATGGGATAATTCCATGTAGATGAAAACTCTAGTCTTTCTGGCACTATAGCTGTTTGTCAAACTAAATTACTGTTCCTAGACACCAAACTGTATTCTTCTGGTCTGAAAAGGCTATCATGTCTCTGAAAGTACTTAACATGGTTACATGCTTACCACACTTAAAAGAGTCTGCAGCCTATTAATAGAAACATGTGTAGAATAAAAGGGAGTGGATCGGTTGTAACCAGAAGAAAGAGCATCAAGACAGATTTTAAAAGTCATAAAATGCAGGTTTTGTTCTTCAGGTCATTAAAAAACCTGAACCTATTTTATTGTAGTGAACCTACTGTTTAATACAATAAAATATAACAGTGAGGATCATAGCAGTTTAGTCATATACTAGGATACAGAAATTAACTAACACGCTGAATTCAGAAAGTCTACTGAATGACACAAAACCTAGATCACGGTAGTAATTTTGTGACGAGCAGCCTCAGATGACTTTGGATGGTTTGCACAGACAAAGGGGAGCAACAGTTTCATTTCCACTGAGGAGAAATCTACAAATGCCTACCCATATCTCTAAGGTCTAGATTCCAAGCTAGCAAGCAAGAATTCTGGTGCAGCAAGAATTCTAGCCAGCAAGAATCTCGCCAGCAAGAATTCTGGTGATAGGAGAAAAGAAAGTCACTAGATTCCATAGCTTTTATTCTATAGTATTTGCCAAAATGATCAGAGTTGATAGCAAGTGTTTTATATTAAATGTAGAGTATGTGATCCAAACAAAATTTGATTTATAGAAATAGTTTCCAACTTTGTCATAATTCCATTAGGACTTGATTTTATGAGCTAGCAAGACAGATGGAGAGTTATGTCTAAGTTAATAATAATATACACAAAAGCAACTTACTTCTAGATAGTCAACAATTGGCATGTCCATTGAAGAATGAAAGCCCATGATTACCATGTGTTATGTGATAAGAAAAAACTAGCCTGTACATTAAATTTTTAAAAATTGTGCCTCTTACTAGTTTTCATAATTGAAGTGTTGAAAATCTAATATACTCTTTCAATAAGGAAATCTAAACAGTTTTCTGTCAGTAACAGCAACATACAGTAGTCTGGAACCTCCTTGAAGTTAATTGCAGCACAGCTCACTAATGAAACTTTCCGTCTATTAAATCTTAACAGGCATAACTATAAAAATGGCGCCAAGCTTTCTCCTGCTCTGGAATGTCCCAGCCAGCACTTTGTGACTTTTACCCTTTATCTTTGTAATCACTGTAATTATTTCAGAGTTGGAATAGAATCAAGATCTAAGGATACATTTTTTTCCCAAAGCCTAATTTTTTTCAGATTCTCAGGATGGGAAATGTTTGAGATGGGCTACAACAGATGTAACAACAAGGGCCAGTTATGTGAATTTCAGCGTAGAACCCATGATGGTGTCTGGGACTGCTGGATTTTCATTGAGTTCCAGAATACATATATGATACACTAACAACTTTTACAGAACATTGATTTGTTGGTAAACTAATTTTATATCTTATTTTTGATAATTTAAAGATCCAGTTTTGTAAATAATATAAAGGCAGAGGAGACATCAAAATCATTAGTTTCAGTTTTATAGCCTAAACTAGAAAATGCTTGCCTCTTTTCTCTTTTTAAAATATTATTCACCTGAAAATGGGCATTATTCTTAATATTGTGACGTCATTGGGTGAAAATTGAAAGTAAATTGCAGTTCTTCCCTATATGACTTGTTCTCATGAAGTAAAAAGTCTTATTTTACTGTCTCTAAATTGTCCCTATGTCCCGATGTTGGAAGGATGATATAACTCCTGCATCAGTTTTCTTAATTTTGTTCAATTCTTCCTAATATTAAAAAGAAGTACTTTAGGGCAGCACTCCTGGAAAGTACAATTATTTTGTTACTGGTTCTAAGCCTTTGCCCTAAATAGCAGCAGCTAGAGGAAGGAAATGTCTCATTAAGAGATTAATTTGGGCGCCAACTGAGGATGAATTGTACACATAATGCAGTATAGTTATCTTTATAAATTAATGTTTTGCGGCAGGATAAATGTATTTGCAGTCTAATGCCCGTTGGGCATTTTATTCCATTTCTATTCTCTCTTCACATGGCAAGTTGGAGCCAAAAAGACAGCATGTTCATGTATAATTTTGGCTAAGATAACTAGGACATAAAACATGTTAATTAACTTCTGAAAAATAAGTTTTGATTAGTTTTCTAATATCTGCTTGGCACCTCAATGATAAAGTGAATTTTTGAATGACCCTGCAGACCAAATTTTCACTTAAACAATTATCAATTCCTACTTTACATATTATATGGGCATCTCTTTACAACAGGACACAGCATGATATGGATGTATCCACCAAAGCACGGTTTCTCTAAATGTTATCAACACATGAACCAACTGCATCATAATTACCCAGGGAATTTGTTAAAATGGGTATCCCTAGGCCAACTGAATCAGAATCTCTTGGGGTGGGAGGTGGTGTACAGAAATCTGTGTTTTACCAAGCTCCCCAGGTCACTCTAATGCACTAAAACTTATGCATGACTGTGTTAAAGGAACTTCAGCATGATTTATCACCTTTCAATCATTCCACTTATAGAGTCATCTTCATTGAACAAAGATTTTTACTCGGCTCCTATCAAGTGCAAGACATTATCCCGAGGGCTGTAAGGATGACAAAGGTGAAGGCACTGGCATGTTTGCCCTCCAGGCAATCACTATCCAGTTGGAGGGATAAATCAAAGGTAAACAGGAATACAACACAACATATCTCAAGGCCAAATAACAATAGTAATAGTGTTCACTTTTAGCAATCCTAAGAGTGGTAAGATAGTAAGAGTGGTCACTTGTGAGCTCGTAATATCTGCAGATCTATTTATAGATTATATTGTATCTCTATTTCTCATAATCCTGCGCCGAAGGTGTAATTTTGTTACAAATAAAAAACTCTAAGCTCAGGCAGTGTAAATGACTTTCACAGTGTCCTGCAGCTTGTAAATGAAAGAGGTAGAGTTGAGTGCAGACTCTATGGCTCCAAAGTCCATGCGCTTTCAGCTCACTATGAGGGCCTAGCAGGAGCTCACATGGAACAGAGTTGGGATTTAGTCTTTTTCTTGTTGATTGCTGAAAAACCAGCATTGTCACAAACAAAGCTGCAGAGCCTCAAAGCACAAAGTACCCTCCTCCCTAGTATCTACACAGGGGATGTGATTTACTCACAGTGAAACCCCATTCATGACACAGCAAGTGTATTATAGTGGGGTTTTCTGTGTTTTGTCTCCAATGTTCAAGAACAAATTATTTTGTAAAAAAAGTTACAGTTGATTGTGGCCAAGAGTAGCATTATTTGAACATAGACTTTTCCAAGCTATGAATATTCTTTCTGAATTCCTTAACACAGGTATTATTTGGGGCAGATGGAGACCAGTTATAATTCAGATTATTAAAGAAGCATGATTCTTCTTCGAATGTTGCATTATAGCTAAAAAATCTTACTCTAGGTTTTTAAAGACACGGATTCTTAAAACAAACAAACAAAACTAAGCAAAGAATAAAAAAACCAACATAGGCAGAAATAGACAGAAATTTACCTCATAAAAATAGTAAGTTAAATGGATCAAAGGAATCTTGTGCCATCAAAACTTACACTGTTTTAACTCTGTTAATATTAACATAACCCAAATTATTATTGTTGTTATTTTTGAGACAAAGTCTCACTCTATCGCCCAAGCTAGGGTGCAGTGGCAGGATCTTGGCTCACTGCAACCTCTGCCTTCTGGGTTCAAGCAATTCTCATGCCTCAGCTTCCCGAGTAGCTGGCATTGCAAGTGTCTACCACCATGCCTGGCTAATTTTTGTATTTTTAATAGACATGGGGTTTTGCTGTGTTGGCCAGGCTGGTCTTGAACTCCTGGCTTCAAGTGCTCCACCCACCTTGCCTTCCCAAAGTACTGGGATTACAGGTGTGAGCCACTGCACCTGGCCCTATACTAATTTTTCTACGTATTACTGTATTAGTCCATTCTCGCATTGCTATAAAGAAACACCTGAGACTGGGTAATTTATAAAGAAAAGAGGTTTAATTGGCTCACAATTCTGTGGGCTGTACAGGAAGCATGGCAGCATCTACTTGGCTTCTGGGGAGGCCTCAGGAAACTTACAATCATGGCAGAAGGCAAAGGGGGAGCAGGCACTTCACCTGACTGAAGCAGGAGGAAACAGGGGGTGGGGTGCTACACATTTTGAACAACCAGATCTTACAATAACTCACTCACCCACTCACTATCATGAAAACAGCACCGAGGGGATGTTGCTAAACCATTCATGAGAAACTGCCCCCATGATCCAGTCACCTCCCATCAGGCCCCACTTCCAATATCAGGGATTATAATTGATACGAGATTTGGTTGGGGACACAGATCCAAACCATATTTATTATTACCTTGAAAGTGTTAAATAAAATTATTTTAAATTGTGGTTTCAGTGGGTTTTTAAACTTATTTTTTAGAGCTTTTTTGGTTCACAGCAAAATTGAGAGAATAATGCAGAGATTACCCATATAGCCCCACACATGCATAGCCTCCCCAATTATCAACATCCCCACTAGAAGGATACATTTGTTACTATTGATGAACCTATACAGACACATCATAATCACCCGAAGTCCGTAATTTATGTGAGGATTCACTCTTAGTACATTCTATCGGTTTGGATAAATGTATAATAATGTGTATCCATCATTCTAGTATCACAGGATTGTTTTCACAGCCCTAAAAATCTTTTGTGCTCTGCCTGTTCATTTCCTCACCTCACCTGCCCCTAATCCTGGCAACCAGTGATCTCTTTTTTTAACTGACTCTATAGTTTTGCCTTTTCCAGAGCTATGCCATAGAGTTGGAATCACCCAATAGGTAGCCTTTTCAGATTGGCTTCTTACACTTAGCAATATGCATTTAAGGTTCCTCCATGTCTTTTCTTGGCTGTATGAAGCTATTTACAAAGCTAATTTCTTTTTAGCACTAAAGGATGTTCCAGCATCTGTATGTACCGCACTTTATTTATCCATTCACATACTGAAGAACATCTTGGTTGCTTCCAGGTTTTAAAAATTATGAATAAGACTGCTATGTGCAGATTTTTGTGTGGACATAACTTTTCAACTCCTCTGAAAAAAACACCAAAGATCACAATGACTGGATTGTGTTGTAAGAGTAGGTTTACTTTTTAAAGAAATTACAGCCAGGCGTGGTGGCTCATGCCTGTAATCCCAGCACTTTGGGAGGCCAAGGTGGTTTGATCATGAGGTCAGGAGTTCAAGGCCAGCCTGGCCAGGATGAAACCCACGTCTCTACTCAAAATACAAAAATTAGCTAGGCATAGTGGCAGGTGCCTGTAAGTCCAGCTACTTGGGAGGCCAAGACACAGAATTGCATGAACCCGGGAGGCAGAGGTTGCAGCGAGCTGAGATCGTGCTACTGCACTCCAGTGTGGGCAACAGAGTGAGACTCTGTCTTAAAAAAAAGAAGAAAAAAAAACTACTAAACTGTCTTCAAAAGCTGCCATACCATTTTGCATTCCAACAAGCAATGAATGAGAGTTCCTGTTGCTCCATATCCTCACCAGCATTTGGTGTTGTCAGCATTCCAGATTTGGGCCATTCTAATAGATGTGTGGTGATATCTCACTGTTTAATTTGCATTTTCATTTCCATAATGCAGAGCATTTTTTTTGAGACAGGGTCTGTATTAGTATGTTTTCACGCTGCTGACAAAGACATATTTGAGATTGGGAAGAAAAAGAGGTTTAATTTGACTTATAGTTTCATATGGCTGGGGAGGCCTCAGAATCATGGCAGGAGGTGAAAGGCATGTGTTACACGGTGGCAGCAAGAGAAAAATGAGAGAGGAGCAAAAGCAGAAACCCGATAAACCCATCAGATCTTGTGAGACTTATTCATTATCACAAGATTAGCATGGGAAAGACCAGACCCATGATTCAGTAACCTCTCCCTGGGTCCCTCCCACAACACGTGGCAAATTCTGGGAGATACAATTCAAGTTGAGGTTTGAGTGGGGGCATAGCCAAACCATATCAGTGTCTCTCTCTGTTGCTTAGGCTGCATTGCAGTGATGTGATCATAGCTCAATTCAGCCTCAAACTGCTCATCTCAAGTGATCCTTCTGCCTCAGCCTCCCGAGCATCTGTGACTATAGGCATGTGCCACTGGACCCAGTTATTTTTATTTATTTTTTGTAGAGACAGGGCCTTGATATGTTGCCCAGGTTGGTTTCAAACTCCTGGCCTCAAGTGATCCTCCTGCCTCAGCCTCCCAAAGTGCTGGGATTGCAAGCATGAGCCACTATGGCTGGCCTAAAGCATTTTTTATATGCTTATTTGCCATCTATATATCTTCTTTGGTGAAGGGTCGTTAAAGTCTTTGACACATTTTTTAATTGTGTCGTTTGTTTTCTCATTAAGTTTTAAGGGATCTTTGTATATTTTGGATAAGAGTTCTTTATTAGGTGTGTCTTTTGCAAATACTTTCCCCCAGTCTGTGGCTTATATTCTCATTCTCTTGACATTGTCTTTTACAGAGAATCAGTGTCTAATTTTAATAATGTCCAGCTTATCAATTGTTTCTTCATAGATTGTGCTTTTAGTGTCGTAGGAAAAGTCAATTCCATACCCAAGGTTATCTAGGTTTTCTCTTGTTATTTTCCATGAGTTTTATAGTTCTACATTTTACATTTAGGTCTATTTTGAATTAATTTTTGTGAAGGGTTTAAGGTCTGTGTCTAGATTCTTTTTTCACTTGTGGATGTCCAGTTGTTCCAGCACCATTTGTTGAAAATACTATTTTTGTTTCATTGTATTGCCTTTGCTTTCTTGCCAAAGATAAGTTGACTATATTTATGTAGGTTTATTTCTGGGCTCCCTATTCTCTTCTATTGATCTATTTGTCTGTTCTTTTGCCCATACCTCACTGTCTTTTTTTTTTTTTTTTTTTTTTTTTTGAGACAGAGCTTCGCTCTTGTCACCCAGGCTGGAGTGCAATGGCACAATCTTGGCTCACTGCAACTTCCACCTCCTGGGTTCAAGCGATTCTCCTGCCTCAGCCTCCTGAGTAGCTGGGATTGCACGCATGTGCCACCACGTTCAGCTAATTTTTTTGTATTTTTAGTAGAGATGGGGTTTCTCCACGTTGGTCAGGCTGCTCTTGAACTCCCTATCTCAGGCGATCCACCTGCCTCAGCCTCCCAAAGTGCTGGGATTACAGATGTCAGCCACCACACCCAGCCACCCACTGTCTTGATTACTGTAATTTTATAGTAAGTCCTCCAACTTTGTTTTTCTCCTTCAATACTGTATTGAATGGGGATTTTTTGCCCCTCCATTTAAACTTTAGAATTAGTTTGTTGATGTTTACAAAATAATCTGCTGGGATTTTGATTGGATTGCACTGAATCTATAGATCAAGTTGGGAAGAAATGACATTTTGACAATATTGTGTCTTCCTATCCATGAACATGGACTATCACTCCATTGACTAAGTTCTTTGATTTCATTCATCAGAATTTTTAGTTTTCTTCCTATAGATCCTGAACATATTTTGTTAAATTTATACCTAAGCATTTCATTTTGTTGGGGGGAGGGTGCTAATGTAAATGATACTGTATTTTTTATTTCAAATTCTACTTGTTCATTGCTGGTACATACGAAAGTGATTAACTTTCAAATATTAATAGTTCATCCTGTGACCTTGCCATATTCAATTATTAGTTCTGGTAGGTTTTGGGGGTTTTGGTTTTCTTTTAATTCTTTCAGATTTATACATTGACAATCATGTCATCTGTGAACAAGAAGTGTCATTTACTCCTTCTCAGTTTGTGTACCTTTTATTTCCATTTGTTGTCTTATTGCATTAGCTAGAACTTCCAGTACTATGTCGAAAAGTAGTAGTTATAAAGGACATCCCTGCCTTATTCTTGATCTCATTGTTAAAGCTGCTAGTTTCTCACCATTAAATATGATGTTAGCTGTAGGACTTTCATATATATTTTTTATCAAGTTAGGAAAGTTCTCTTCTATTCCTAATTAACTGAGAGTTTTTGTTATGAATGGGCATTGGATTTTGTTAAATGCTTTTCCTCCACCTATGTGGTTATTTTGTAATTATTATTATTTTTAGATAATTGTAGACTTACACAGAGTTGCAAGAAATGATACTGAGAGACTGGGGCAAGACGGCTGACTAGATGCAGCCAGGAGGAATATCTCCCACTGAGGGATGGGGCACTGGAAAGACTGGTGCACTCCTAGCAGATATTCAGAGGGAAAGCATTGAGAGTGGACAGAAGGAAAACACAGATGCTGGGCTGAAGTGGGAGAATGCTGGTAACCCTGCACAGGGCTACCACACACCAGGACTCATACCTGGTGCCCAGTGACTCCTGGGGAAGGGGTGAGTTGCAAATGCAAGGAATCTACTCTCACCACAGGCCTCTGGAATCCCAGCAGGTAGAGACCCCGTGACCACCACAGACACTTGAATTGGCAGGGAGAGCTACTCAGAGAAGTGGTAGGGGAAGAACTCCAACCAGAGTAGAGCCTAGACATTTTTGTGTGGGAACATCTCAAGTGGAGCATGGCCAGGGCTGCCCATATCCCTAGGCTCAACTTGCTCCCATAAGAGACTTTAGCCCTAGAGAAACTGTAGGACCTGAACTCTGCAGGGTGATCTTGCCCATGAGACAGGGCTGGTCTGGCCTGAGCACCACTTGGTTTGCTGGCCTCTCCTGGGGCCCCAGCCTGGCCAAGTTTGCTTGTAGTGCTGCCCCTCAGGTACCTTCTGTGCTGGTGAACTGCACCTGACCAGTACAGTACTCAAGCAGAGTGGCCCCATTGGACATGCACAAGCCTGTCTGTACCCTCCCCCATCTGCAACCTCCATGATACTGCTTTGCCCTCACACATTTGCCCACAGCTACTCCCATATAACTTTTTAGCACACGTGTTCATGGGTGGACCTTGTCTTCCCTCCCCTACCAGCACGAGTGTGCATGTGCACCCTACTGTGCCACTGCTGCTGGCATAAGTGCACCTTCCCCACCTTCCCCACCTTCCCCTGCTGCACCACCATTGTTGTTGGACCTTTGGCAGGCACAGAGTCTGTCAGCCCCACACCCTTCAGCAACCCACCCCTGCACCAAAACTACTACCCACATGAAAGTTGACACAGAGGAAAGCAGACTTGCCCCCATCCTAAGCAACAACTGCTGCCTACAGAAATGCACAGAGAGGGTGCAAACACCACCACTAGTGTGAATGCATGCACAGCCATTGGTAGAGATCCCTGTCCCCCTGAGCCATGCTGTCAATGCCAGCTGCAGCTGTGAATACTCACACAGAGGCCAGCAGCTGCTGCAAATGCCCACATGGAGGCTGTGCTGTTAACGCTGGCTGTTGCTGCAAATGTCTGCATGGAGGCTTGGCACCCTGGCAGCTGACAGCACCCTGCCACGGCCAACAAGCATGCCTCTTGCTGCACTACAACTGTAGCTGCTACTGAAATGTGAGTATGAGGTCAGATTCTTCTGCCACCGCTTTATGAAGTGTTTCGGCTAGTACCATCCAACAGAGTGCTATGATCAGTGGTCTGGAAGCACCTTAGCCCTTATAGCACAGCAGGTTACTAAACTTGAGGGGCCAGAGAACAAAGTGGGGGACCAATACCAGTTTCCCAGAGTTAGAGCACACAGTCCAGGGGTCCTGACCTGAGCCAGAAATAAAGCCAGTCAACAGAATTCCACTTAAACCATAATCAAATCGCAAAGGTGATTAAATACAATAAAAGGTGAAAAAAAACATCCGAAGGACAGCAACTTCAAAGACTGAAGAAATGTCAGCCCACGAAGATGAGAAAGAACCAGAGTAAGAACTCTGACAACTCACAAAGCCAGAGTGTCTTCTTTCCTCCAAAGGACAGCACTAGTTCTCCAGCAAGGGTTCTTAATTGGGCTGAGATGGCTAAAATGACAGAAATAGAATTCAGAATATGGATAGGAATGAAGATAATCAAGATCCAGGAGATGAGACCAAGATTGAAACCCAATCTAAGGAAGCTAACAGTCACAATAAAAAGATACAGAAGCTGACAGACAAAATAGCCAGTATAAAAAAGAATGTAACTGATCTGATAGAGCTGAAAAACACACTACAAGAATTTCATAACGCAATTGCAAGCATTAACTGCAGAATAGACCAAGCTGGGGAAAGAACCTCAGAGCTTGAGATTCTTTCTGGCTTTCTGAAATAAGACAGTCAGAAAAGAATAAAGAAAAAATAGTAAAAAGGAACAAGAAAAACCTTGAGCAGTATGAGATTATGTAAAGAGACCAAATCTACAACTCGTTGGTGTCCCTGAAAGAGATGGGGAGCATGGAAACAAGTTGGAAAATATATTTCAGGATATAATCCATAAGAACTTCCCCAACCTAGCTAAAAAGGCCAACATTCAAGTCCAGGAAATGCAGAGAACCCACACACAATAATTCATAAGAAGATCATCCCCCAAGACACATAATCATCTGATTCTCCAAGGCTGAAATGAAAACAAAAAATGTTAAAGGCAGCTAGATAGAAAGGAGAGGTCACCTACAAAGGGAAGCCCATCAGACAAACGGCAGACTTTTCAGCAGAAATCCTACAAGCCAGAAGAGATTGAGGGCCTATTTCAAAGAAGCAAACGATGAGGAAATTCATTATCACCAGGCCTGCCTTACCAGGGCTCCTGAAAGAAGCACTAAACATGGAAAGGAAAGACTTACTAGCCACTACAAAAACACGAGTACACAGACCAGTGACACTATAAAGTAACAATACAAATAGGCCTGAATAAGAGCCAGATAACAACATGATGACAGGATCAAATCCACATATAACAATACTAACCTTGAATGTAAATGGGCTAGATGCCCCAATTAAAAGGCACAGAATGGAAAGCTGGATAAAGAACCAAGACCCAATGGTATGTTTTCTTCAAGAGACTCATCTCACATGCAATAACACCCCAAGGCTCAAAATAAAGGGATGGGGGAAAACCTACCAAGCAAATGGAAAACAGAGAAAAGCAGGGGTTGCAATTCTAATTTCAGATAAAATAGACTTTAAAACAACAAAATTCAAAAAAGACAAAGAAGGATGTTACATAATGGTAATGGGTTCAATTCAACAAGAAGACCTAACTATCCTAAGTATATATGCGCTTCACACAGGAGCACCCAGATTGATAAAGAAAGTTCTTAGAGACCTTCAAAGATACTTAGACTCACATACAATAATAGTGAGAGACCTCAACACTGCACTAACAGATGACCGAGGCAGAAAATTAACAAAGATGTTCAGGACCTAATCTCAACACTGGACCAAATTGACCTGATAGACATCTACAGAACTCCCCACCAAAAAAACAACAGAATATACATTCTTCTCATTGCCACATGGCACATACTCTAAAATTGACCACACAATCAGACAAAAACAACCCTCAGCAAACGCAAAATGACTAAAATCATACCAACCACTGTCCTGGACCACAGCATAATAAAACTAGAATTCAAGATTAAGAAAATAATTCAAAACCATACTATTATATGGAAATTACACAACCTGCTCCTGAATGATTTCTGGGTAAATAATGAAATTAAAGCAGAGATCAAGAAGTTCTTTGAAACTAATGAGAACAAAAATACAACATGTCAGAATTTTTGGGACACAGCTAAGGCAACGCTAACAGGGAAATTTATAGTGCAAAATGCCCACATCAAAAAGTTTAAAAGACCCAAGTTAACAGTCTAACATCACATCTAAAAGAAATAAGGAAGCAAGAACAAACCAACCCCAAGGCTAACAGAAGACAAGAAATAACCAAAAATGAAAGCTGAACTGTAGATTAAGACACAAGAAATCACGCAAAAAATTATAAACTTAAGGTAAAGGGGTGGAAAAGATATCCCATGAAAATGGACACCATTTAAGCAAGGAGGAATAGCTATTCTTATAACAGACAAAACAAACTTTAAAGCAACAGCAGTTTAAAAAGACATAAAGGGACATTATATAAGGATAAAAGAACTTGTTCAACAGGAAAATATCACCATCCTAAATGTATATGCACCTAACACTGGAGTTCCCAAATTTATACAACAATTACCACTAGACCTACCTAAAAATGAGATAGACAGCAATGCAATAATAGTGGGAAACCTCAATTCTCCACTGACAGCACTAGACAGATCATCAAGACAGAAAGCCAACAAAGAAACAATGGTTTTAAACTATACCCTAGAACAAATGGACTTAAGAGATATTTACAGAACATTCTATCCAACAATTACAGAATATACATTCTATTCATCAGCACATGGAACATTCTCCAAGACAGACCATATGATAGGCCACAAAACAAGTCTCAATAAGTTTAAGAGAATTGAAATTGTATCAAGTACTTTCTCAAACCACAGTGGAATAAAATTGGAAATCAACTCCAAAAGGAACCCTCAAAACCATGTAAATGCATGGAAATTAAACAATCTACTCCTGAATGATCATTGGGTTAACAATGAAATCAAAAGGAAAATTTAAAAGTTATTTGAACTGAATGATAATAGTGACACAACTTATTAAAACCTCTGGGATACAGCAAAGGTGATGCTAAAAGGAAAGTTTATAGCCTTAAATGCCTATATCAAAAACGCAGAAAGAGCACAAATAGACAATATAAGGTCACACCTCAAGGAAGTAGAGAAACAAGAACAAACCAAACTCAATCTCAGCAGAAGAAAAGAAATAACAAAGATCAGTGCAGAACTAAATGAAATTGAAACAAAAAAATACAAACAATAAATGAAACAAAAAGCTGGTTCTTTGAAAAAATAAATAAAATTGATATACCATTAGGGAGATTAACCAAGAAAAGAAGAGAGAAGACCCAAATAAGCTCAATTAGAAATGAAACAGGAGATATTACAACTGATACCACAGAAATGCAAAAGATCATTCAAGGCTACTATGAACACCTTCATGTGCATAAACTAGAAAACATAGAGGAGATAGATAAATTCTGGGAAACAGAATTCAGAAACAACCCTCCTAGATTAAACCAGGAAGAAATACAAACCATGAATAGACCAATAACAAGCAGCAAGATTGAAAATGGTAACTTTAAATTTGCCAACAAAAAAAGTCCATGACCAGAAGATTCACACTGAATTCTATCAGACATTCAAAGAAGAATTGGTACCAATCCTCCTGATACTATTCTACAAGATAAAGAGGGAATCTTCCCTAAATCATTCTATGAAGCCAGTATCAACCTAATACAAAAACTAGGAAAGGATATATCAAAAAAACAAAACCACCAACCAACAATCCCTGATGAATATAGATGCAAAAATCCTTAACAAAATACTAGCTAACTGAATCCAACACCATATCAAAAAGATAATCCACCATTATCAAGTGGGTTTTATGCCAGGGATGCAGGGATGGTTTAACATACACAAGTCAATAAACATGATATGCCACATAAACAGAATTAAAAACAAAAATCATGGCCAGGTGTGGTGACTCACGCCTGTAATCCCAGCACTTTGGGAGGCTGAGGCAGGCAGATCATGAGGTCAGGAGATCGAGACCACCCTGGCTAACATGGTGAAACCCCGTCTCTACTGAAAATACAAAAAATTAGCCAGGCGTGGTGGTGGGCGCCTGTAGTCCCAGCTACTTGGGAGGCTGAAGTAGGAGAATGGCATGAACCCAGGAGGCAAAGCTTGCAGTGAGCTGAGATTGCACCACTGCACTCCAGCCTGGGTGACAGAGTGAGACTCTGACTCAAATAATAATAATAATAATAACATAATCATCTCAATAGATGCAGAAAAAGCATTTGGCAAAATTTAGCATCCCTTTATGATTAAAACCATCAGCAAAATCGGCATAGAGGGACATACCTTAATGTAATAAAAACCATCTATGACAAACCCACAGCCAACATGATACTGAATGGGGAAAAGTAGAAAGCATTCCCCCTGAGAACTGGAACAAGACAAGGATGCCCACTTTCGCCACTTCTATTCAACATAGTACTGGAAGTCCTAGCCAGACCAATCAGACAAGAGAAAGAAATAAAGGGCATCCAAATTATTAAGAGGAAGTAAAACTGTTGCTGTTTACTGATGATATGATCCTATACCTGGAAAACTCTAAAGACTCATCCAAAAAGCTCCTAGAAAGGACTAATACCCAGAACCTACAAGGAACTTGAACAAATCAGCAAGAAACAAACAAGCAATCCTATCAGAAAGTTTTAGGATACAAAGTTAATGTACACAAATTAGTAGCTCTGCTATACACCAACAACAACCAAGCTGAGAATCAAATCAAGAACCCAACCCCTTTTACAATACCTGCAAAAATAAAAAGAAAATACTTAGGAATATACCTAACCAAGGAGATGAAAGACCTCTACAAGGAAAACTACAAAACATTGCTGAAAGAAATCATAAACAAATGGAAACACATCCCATGCTCATGGATGGGTAGAATCAATATTGTGAAAATGACTATGCTGCCAAAACCAATCTACAAATGCAATGCAATTCTCATCAAAATATCCCCATCATTCTTCACAGAACTAGAAAAAACAATCCTAAAATTCATATGGAACCAAAAAAGAGCCCACATAGCTGAAGCAAGACTGAGCAAAAAGAACAAATCTGGAGGCATCACATTACCTGACTTCAAGCTAGACTCCAAGGCCATAGTCACCAGAACAGCATGGTACTGGTATAAACATAGGCACATAGACCAATACAACAGAATAGAGAACCCAGAAATAAAGCCAAATACTTAAAGCCAAATGATCTTCGACAAAGCAAACAAAAACATACAGTGAGGAAAGGGCATTCTATTCAACAAATGGTGCTGGAATGATTGGCAAGCCATATGTAGAACAGTGAAACTGGATCCTCATCTCTCACCTTATACAAAAATCAACTCAAGATGGACCAAAGACTTAAATCTAAGACTGGAAACCATAAAAATTCTAGAAGTTAGATGTCAGGAAAACCCTTCTAGACATTGGCTTAGGAAAACCCTTCTAGACATTGGCTCAGGCAAAGACTTCATGACCAAGAACCCAAAACCAAATGCAACAAAAACAAAGATAAATAGATGGGACTTAATTAAACTAAAGAGTCTCTGCACAGCAAAAGAAACGATCAGCAGAGTAAACAGAAAACCCACAGAGTGGGAGAGAGTCTTCACAATCTATATATCTGACAAAGGACTAATGTCAAGAATCTACAAGGAACTCAAACAAATCAGCAAGAAAAAAACAATTCTATCAAAAATGGGTTAAGGACATGAATAGACAATTTTCACAAGAAGATATACAAATGGCTAACAAACATATGGAAAAAATGCTGAACATCACTAATGATCGGGGAAATGCAAATCAAAACCACAATGCAATGCCACCTTACTTCCTGCAAGAATGGCCATAATCAAAACATCGAAAAATAACAGATGCTGGCATGGATGTGGTGAAAAGGGAACACTTTTACACTACTGGTAGGAATGTAAACTAGTACAACCACTATGGAAAACAGTGTGGGGTTTCCTTTAAAAACTAAAAGCAGAACTACCATTTGATCCAGCAATCCCACTACTGGTATCTACCCAGAGGAAAAGAAGTCATTATATGAAAAAGACACTTGCTCATGCATGTTTATAGCAGCACAATTCGCAATTGCAAAAATATGGGACCAGCCATCAATCAACAAGTGGATAAAGAAACTGTGGTGTGTATATATATATATATATATATATATGGTGTATATATATATATATATGGTGTATATATATATGGTGTATATATATATATGGTGTGTATATATATATATGGTGTATATATATATATATGGTGTGTGTGTGTGTATACACCACGGAATATTACTCAACTATAAAAAGGAAATAAATAATGGCATTTTCAGCAACCTGGATGGAATTGGAGACCATTATTTGAAGTGAAATAACTCAAGAATGGAAAACCAAACATCTGTGATGATGCAAAGGCATAAGGATGATACAATTCAACTTTGGGGACTCAGTGGAAAGGGTGGGAGGGGGGTGAGGGATAAAAGACTACACATTGTGCACAGGGTACACTTCTCAGGTGATGAGTACACTAAATACTCAGAAATCATCATTAAAGAATGTATTCATGTAAGCAAACACTATTGAAATAAAAATATTAAAACTTAAAAAAATAAAAAAATTAATGAATCCAGGAGCTGTTTTTTAAAAAAAAATTAATAAGACAGATAGACAACTAACTAGATTAATAAAGAAGAAAAGAGAGAGGATCCAAAGAAACAACAAAGGGGATATTGCCACTGACCCCACAGAAATACAAATAGCCATCAGAGAATACTATGAACACCTTTACATACACAAACTAGAAAATCTAGAAAAAATATGGATAAATTTCTGGACACATACACCCTCACAAGACTAAACCAAGAACAGACAAATAATGAGTTCTGAAACTGAATCAGTAATAAATAGTCTATCAACCAAAAAAAAAAAAAAAAAGCCCAGGACCAGATGGATTCACAGCCAAATTCTACCAGATGTACAAAGAAGAGCTAGTACCATTTTTAGTGAAACTATTCCAAAAATTGAGGAAGAGGGACTTCTCCCTAACTCATTAAATGAGGCCAGAGTCATCCTGATACCAAAAGCTGGCAAAGACACAACAAAAAAAGAACACTTTAGGCAATATCCTCGATGAACATTGATGCAAAAATCCTCAACAAAATACTACCAAACTGAATCCAGCAGCACATCAAAAAGCTAACGTACCATGATCAAGTGGGTTTTATCCCTGAAATGCAAGTTTAGTTCAACATACACAAGTCAATAAATGTGAATCATCACATAAATAGAACTAAAGACAAAAATCATGTGATTATCTCAATAGATGCAGAAAAGGCTTTGGATAAAATTCAACATCCCTTCATGTTAAAAACTCTCAACAAGCTAGGTATTGAAGGAACATACCTCAAAATAATAAGACCCATCTATGACAAACCCACAGCCAACATGTGGGTTGGCTGAATGGGAAAAAGCTGGAAGCACCCCCCTTGAAAACTAGCACAAGGCAAGGATGCCCTTTCTCACTATTCCTATTCAACAGAGTACTGGAAGTCCTGGCCAAAGCAGTCAGGCAAGAGAATGAAATAAAAGGAATCCAAACAGGAAGAGAGGAAGTCAAACTATCCCCGTTTGTAGATGACATGATTCTATATCTAGAAAACCCCATAGTCTCTCTCCAAAAGTTCCTTGATATGTTAAACAACTTCAGCAAAGTTTCAGGATACAAAATCAATGTACAAAAGTCACAAGCATTCCTATACACCAAAAACAGACAAACCAAGAGCCAAATCAGTAATGCAAACCCATTCACAGTTGCCACAAATACAATAAAATACCTGGGAATACAGCTAACAAGGGAGGTGAAAGATCTTTGCAATAAGAATTACAAAGCACTGCTCAAAGAAATTAGATATGACACAAACAAATGGAAAGACATTCCATGTTCATGGATAGGAAAAAGCAATATCATTGAGACCCAGGAGATTGAAACTGTACCCCTTCCTTATACAATCTACAAAAATTAACTCAAGATTGATTACAGACTTAAATGTAAAACGCAAAACTATAAAAACTCTGGAAGGCAACCTAGGCAATACCATTTTGGACATAGGAATTGGCAAAGATTTCATGACAAATATGCCAAAATCAATTGCAACAAAAGCAAAAATTGACAAATGGGACCTAATGAAACCAAGGAACTTACACACAGCAAAATAAACTATCAACAGAGTGAACAGACAACCTACAGAAGGGAGATAATTTTTGCAAACTGTGTATCTGACAAAGGTCTAATACCCAGCATCTATAAGGAACTTAAATTTACAAGAAAAAAACAAACAGCCCCATTAAAAAGTGGGCAAAGATCATGAATGAATACTTTTCAAAAGAAGACCTGCTTGTTTCCAACAAGTAAATGAAAAAAAGCTCAATATCACTGATCATTAGATAAATGCAAATTGAAACTGCGATGACATACCATCTCATACCAGTCAAAATGGCTATTACTAAAAAGTCAAAAAATAACAGATGCTCACAATGTTTCATAGAAAAGGGAATGCTTATACATTGTTGATGGGAGGGTAAATTGGTTTAACCATTGTGGGAAGCAGTGTGGTGATTCCTCCAAGAGCTGAAAACAGAGCTACCATTCAACCCAGCAATCCCATTACTGGGTATATACTCAAAGGAATAGAAATTATTCTATCATAAAGACCACACATGAGTAAGTTCAGTGCAGCACTATTCCCAATAGCCAAGACATGGAATCAACCTAAATGCCTATCAATGGTAGACTGGATAAATAAAATATGGTACATATACACCATGGAATACTATGCAGCCATAAAAAAGGATAAAATCATATCCTTTGCAGGAACATGGATGGAACTAGAGGCCATTATTCCTAACAAACTAACACAGGAACAGAAAACAAAACACAACATGTTCTCATTTATATGCGGGAGCTAAATGATGAGAACAGATGGACACAAAAAGAGGTACAACATGCACTTGGGTCTACCTGAGGGTGGAGAGTGGGAGGAGGGAGAAGAGCAGAAAAAATAACTATTGGGTACTAGGCTTAGTACCCGAGTCACAAAATAATCTGTACAAGAAGCCCCCATGACACAAGTTTACCTATATAACAAATCTGCACATGTACCCCTGAACCTTAGAAAAGTTAAAACCAAAAAAAAGAAATTATACAGAGAGATTCTCCTGTGCTTTTTACCTAGTTTATCTCAAAGGGAAACATCTTACAAAACTATAGTAAAATATAATAAGCAGGATGTTGACACTGACAGTCAAGATACAGAGGATTTTCATCAGCACAAGGATTTTTTATGTTGCCCTTGTATAGCCAAACCCACCTCCTTCCTACGCCCTTTGTCTGTTAATGTGGTAGATTACACTGATTTTCTAATATTGAACCAGACTTACATCTCTGAAACAAACCCCACTTAATATTGTTATGCAGTTCTTCTCATATATTGCTGAATTATATATTAATATTTTATTAAAGATTTTTGCACCTATATTCATGAGGGATATTAATCTGTGGTTTTCTTTGTCTTTTCTCTTTGTTGTATTGTCTTTGTCTAACTTTGGTATCAGAGTACTAACAGCTTCGTAAAGTGAATTAGGAAGTATTCCCTTCTCTTCTATTTTCTAGGAAAGATTGTTTAGAACTGGTGTTAATTCGTCCTTAAATGTTTTGCAGAATTCTTCAATGAAACTATGGGGCCTAGAGATTTCATTTGGGGGAGTTGTTAAATTACAAATTCAATCTTTTAATAATAAAGATAGTCAGACTATTTCATACTGGGTGAGTTGTGGAAGTTTTTTTTTAAAGTGGTTGATTTCATCTAAGGTGTCAGTTGTATGCATATAGAATTGTTTATGGCATTACCTTAACATCCTTGATGTTTGCAGGAACTATAGTGATAGCCCCTGTTTCATTGCTGATATTGGTAATATGTGCCTTTCCTTTTTGTTTGTTTGTCAGTCTTGCAAAGATTTGTCAATCTTACTGATCTTTTCAAAGAACTGGCTCTTTGTAGCATTTATTTTTCTATTGTTTTTCTGCTTTCATTTTCATTGATTTCTGCTCTTTATTATTTCCTTCCTTCTGCTTGCGTTGGGGTTATTTTGCTCTTATTTTCCTAGGGTCTTGAGGTGGGAGCTTAGATTGTTGATTTTAGGATTTTCTACTTTTCTTGTACATTTAGAGCTAGAAGTTTTCCTGTGATCTTTTTACTATTGATTTTTACTTTGATTCCATTGTAGTCAAGGAAAGCACTCTGTATGATTTCATTTCTTTTAAACTTGATATAGCTCAGGGTATGACTTATCTTGGCATATGTTCTGAGGGTACTTGGAAAGAATATGTATTCTACTGTTGAGTAGAATGTTCCATAAATGTTGATTAGATCCTCTTGGTTGATGATGTTGTTCAGTTCTTCCATATTTTTGCTGACTTTCTGTCTAGTTCTAATTAATTGTTGAGAGTAGACTGTTGGCCTCTTCAATTATAGTTGTGGAATTTTCTATTTCTCCTTTCAGATCTATCTGAATTGAAAAGTTTTTGCTTCACATATTTTGCAGTTCTATGGTTTGGTGAATAAACATTTAGGGTTGCTATATGTTCTTAGAGAATTGACCCTTCTATAATTGTGTAATGTCTCTTTCTGTCTTAATTTTCTTTGCTCTGAAGTCTGCTTTATCAGTTATTAATACAGGTACTTCTGAATGCCTTTGATTAGTGATACATTTTTCATTCTTTTACTTTAAAGCTGTCTATATTACATTGGAAATGTGTTTCTTGATGGCAGCATATAGTCAGATCATGTTTTTTAATTCACTCTGCCAGTCTCTCTTAATTGGTGTATTTAGACCATTTACATCCAATGTAATTATTAATATGTTAGGACTTAAGTCTGCTATTTTAATTTTTTCTGTTTATTCTCACTGGTTTTATTTGTTTCTTTATTGCTTGATTTTAATTTTTATGCCCTCCTGTGGGTTTCTTGGATGTATTTTTAGAATTCCATTTTGATTTTTTTGTAGTATTTTTGAGTGTATCTCTTTGCATAGTTTTTTCAGTGGTCGTTCTCAATATTACATAAAATACACATAACTTATTACAGTCCTCTGGTGTCATAATTTCACCAGTGTGAGTAAAGTGCAGAAACCTTACCTCTCTTTACATCCCTTCAACATATTCAATTTATAATATAATAGTATTTGTTCCTCTACATACATTTGGAATAACATTAGATATTAGCATAAATTTTGCCTCAACTGTCAAACATAATTTAGAAAACTCAAGAGGAGAAGGAAAACCTGTAGTATTTGCCCATATTTTTGCTGTCTGTGTTCTTTCTTCCTTTCTGATGCTCCAAGGTTCCTTCTGGTATTATTTCCTTTCTGCTTAGAGAAATTCCATTAGCTATTATTTTAATATAGGTCTGCTGAAGACAAATTCTCTTAGTTTCCCTTCATCTAACAATGCCTTGATTTCCCCTTTATTCCTGAAGGGTAGTTCACACTGACTACAAGATTCTGAATTGAAAGTTGTCTTTCAATATTTGAAAAATATTGTACCACTTCCTTCTCAATGACTTATGATGAGAAATACAGTGTCATTCTAATTGCTTTTTTCATACTAATTAAGATGTTATTTTTCTCTGACTGCACCCAATATATTTTCTTTTCTTTAGTTCTCAGACATTATGATGTGTGTTGGCATGCACTTCTTTGGCTTTTCTTGTTTGAGAGTTTCTGAGCTTCTTGAATCTGTAAGTTTTTGTCGTTTGTCAAATCTGAGAAGTTTTTGGTTATTATTTCTTCTAGTCTTCATTCATTGCCTTTCTCCTCTTTTTCTGGAACTGCAATGACATGAATGTTAGATCTTTTGTTATAATCCCACAGGTCCCTGAGGCTCTGTTTAGTTGTTTGGTCTGTACCCTCCATTCTGCTATTGAGCCCATCACTGAGATTTATATTTCCATATTCTGGAAATTAAGGATTATGAGATGATGAAATCATCCTGGATTATCTGGGTAGGTCTAGATCTAGTGATAGGTATTCTTATAAGAGAAATACAGAGGAGGTAGCATGCACCTTTGGAGGCAGAGATTAGAATGAAGCAGCTAGAAGCCATGGAACACCTGGAGCCACCAGAAGCTGGAAGAGGCAAGTAACAAAATCTCCTGTGGAGACTTTGAAGGAAGTGCGGTCCTGCTGACACCTTGATTTTGGATTTCTGGCCTCCAGAAATCTGCGAAAAAGTGAGAGATTACACTTCTGTTGTTGTACATCAAATTTGTAGTAGTTTGTTACAGTAGCCATAAGAAGCTAATACAGCAACTATTGTCTTTTTTTCATTCAGTTTGAGATCTTGGTTCTTGGTTCTTCATGATTTTCAATTGGAACCTGAACATTTTTTATAAGTGATGAGGCTCTGGGGTTCATTTGAGCTTTATGTTTAAGCTGGCTTTTTCAAACTTCACTCTGGCAGGGGGCTGCCTCATTACTGTCCACTCATTAGGTGGAGGTAGAAGTCTAGGTTCCCCATTCAGCCTCCATTGCTATCTGAGGAGCTGGGAAAGCTCCTTTTTAGTACTGGGTAAGAATGGCAGTTCTGCCTCCCAACATGGACTCTACTGACACTGAATTGGGTGTCAAACTGGCCTTGTTCCTACTGGGTGATAGTGAAAATCCCAACTCCCCCACTAGAGTTCCTCTGACACCACCTCACTGGGGAGGGGAGAGGTGCATCATTACTGCCAAGTGCAGGTGGAGTTGATAGGAATAAGTAATTGATTGAATGGGCAGGGAAAGGGAAAATTAAAAGTCTAGATCAACTTTCAAGTTTCACCTTGGGCAATGGCTTAGGGAGTAGTACTATTTTCCAAGATAAGGAATACTGGAAAATAAGCAACTCTGATAGAGACAGAAAGATTATAGGTACGATTTTAGTCATACTGAGTATTAGTAACCTGTGGGATATCCATGTAGCAAACATCCAGAAGGCAGTAGGATGGACTTGTCTGGAGCTTGGGAGACAGATCTGGTTGCTATTGCCCAGGGAAGGTTGAGGTTGTCTGGGAAAAGCAAGGAGTTAGGCCAGGCATGGTGGCTTATACCTGTAATCCCACACTTTGGGAGGCCGAGGTGGGCAGATCACTTGAGCCCAGGAGGTCAAGACCAGCCTGGGCAACATGGCAAGGCGTCATCTCTACAAAAAATACAAAAATTTGCCAAGTGTGGTGCAACTATAGTCTCAGCTACTCGGGAGGCTGAGGTGGGAGGATCATCTGAGCCTGGGAGGTTGAGGCTGCAGTGAGCAGTGATCACACCACTGTGCTCCAACCTTGGCTCTTGGCGATGGGAGAGAGACCCTGCCTCAAAAAAACAAAACAAAACAAAACAAAGGAACAGAAAGAAAGAAGTTAGAACCCAGGCCCTTGAACAGAACCCTGAGAAACATCAGCACTGGAGGAGCGGTAGAGGCAGAGAAGCCAGCAAAGAAGATGGAAAAGCAGCAGGCAGAGAGGTAGGAAGCAAATGAGCATGCCACAAACAGGTAAAGCAAAGTTGGTGCAATAGTTACTTATCTGCACCCTGGACCCCAGTGTTCCCTCCTGTTGAGGTTCCTTTAGACCTAGAGTGTTCCCCAACTGTGCCTTTTACTTTTCCTTTCCTTCGTCTCAAGCTTCCTTGGTAGAAAACACAGCCCCTTGATCAGAAGGATGATGCCAGTCACAAATTCTAAGGTAGGCAAGAGAGCTCAGGGTTTAAAAGAAATAGGACTCCTGTCAGAACCTCCTCTGTGAAAAGAGGAGTGAAATCCCTGGAGGAGGGAGAAAGCTACTGTCACTTCCCATAAATAGGTAGGTCAGAGCAGCTCTGAAAGATAATTGAGCCAAATCGATGTGAGGGACCCAAGAGGTGACTTTTGCACAGGGAATTTAGTGATAGCACAAGAGGGGAGAAATAGAAGAAAGTAGTAATAATCATACAACATGAAAACAGATTCAAAATTTTCATGCAAACGATGGGATTTTTTGCTCATTTCAGATCACTGAATGACATGAGACATACTCTTTCTTAATGAAAGGATTCTGAGTTTCAACATGGAGATTATGGTTTACATTTTCATTGCAGTTTCCCTCCAGGATGTTTTCTCTCCAAGTTCTCTTCTCAAGGCTGGTTCTCTAGAGACACCATAGGTCAGAAGGCACTTAACCATAATAATAACCACACCTGACATTTATTAAACACTTACTGTGGACCTTGCCCTCGGCTAAACTCTTTACATAATTTATCTAATTTAATCATTCCAATAGTCCTACAACATATGCATTGTCACACCTTTTATGAAGAGTCTAATGCACAGAAAGGTTAGGTAACTTATCCAAGACCACACAGGTTCTAAGTGCCTTTTTTTCCAGCATCAACTGGAACCCCACACACATGCATGAAACTCGAACAACTTTTCCACCTAGAAAGCAGGCGGCCCAATCTGGAAGGATGACAGCCAAGGGTCTCAGACACACATAGATAGTAGCGCCTCCACTCAAGAGCCTTTAGGTTGATAAATGAGCTGGTTGAGTTTCTCCAGTAGAGGAGTTCCTGGGATGTCAGGTTATTCTCCAGGCACATGATAACTTTCTGGAGCCTAAGTGAGCACCCCAAGTCTCTCTGTGAAGTGATATGGCATGACAGGAAGCTCTGGCTATGCTAAAAACTGGGAGATATTCACAGTTATTAAACACAACTTTCTGCTTAAATAAAGAGATTATCTGTCTTACCTTGTTACCTCCTCCTCCAACATTGGGCTAGTTCCTGAGATGCAACTTCAAACTCTTACCTGAGTCAATAACATCTGCCTCATTCAGGATGTGGCAGACTTTCTGGCAGTGAGTCAAGCAAAATTTGTGCAGTAAAGTAATCTGCACACTTCTGAGTGGATCACCATTCAATATTTCACTTGTTCGTTAATTGAGTAAAATATTTTTGAGCACCTACCATATGCCAGGCATTATGAGCATTCAAAGATGAACAAGATCAGTCCTTGCTTTTGGAGGAGCTGACCCAGTGGCAGATGAGTTATTTAATGCTGAGGGAAGTGTGACAAGAGAGCCAAGCACAGGGTATTAGGGAAATATGGAGGAGCCGCTGCCAGCCCCACCAGTGGGGTTCTGAAAGAAGAAATTCTGGGAGAAGGAAGACTCCAGTTAAGTTTCAAAGGCCTGAAGCAATGGGTGGAGTTCGCATTTTCAGGAAGAAAGGGAGGACAATCGGGGCAGAGAAAATAGCTGGAGCAGAGGTTTGGAGGTGAGACACAATTTGGGCTATTGAGAAGAACAAGCTCTTTAGCACGCCAAGGAAAAGGCAAAATGGTCATAAGAGACGAAGCCAAAGAAGTAGAAGAGAGTTCTCTGTGGCCCATTAAAGAGGCTGGGCACCTCCAGCCTCATGGAAGTCTTTTAAGTGATGGTGTGAAGACCTGAACATTAAAAGGCTCAGTTGAGCCTTTGGGTACGGGAAAGATTTTCCAAAGGACACTAACAATGTGCGGAGCATGTTGCTAGATTTTTAGCGCATTGTACAGAAGACTTACAAGAGTACCTAGAACACTGCTGTGTTCTCTTCCTTCTCCTCTTGGAGGGGAGGGTTACCCTTAAGCAGGTTTCTCTCATTTCAAATGAAGTCACTCAACCCTCCACACACACGTGCACACAGGAGGAGAAAGAAAAAGGGAAAATAGGGAAATTAATTCTAAGATTAACCTCAGTCAAACCATTAAATCCTGTTAGATCAAACTTTTGCTTCTATTGACTAGACATGAAATTGGCAGCAAGATAGGGAGGAATTAGAAGGCAAACTATTCATTTAAACAGGCCCCTACCATGCCCTGCCCTGGAGGAACTCACAGTCTACTGGAGAACCCAGATAAAGAAACAAGAAATAGTTTACGTGTGGAACAAATAAAGACCTTAAGCACAGAACATACAAGAAGCACTTAAGAGGGAAACCTAAAACAGGCTGGGAAGAGTAATGAGGGAGCCTTCTTGAGGAAATGATGTCTGGGCCAAATCAGTAGAATTAGACTAAGAAAGTGGTAAAGGTAAAGGGAGAGAGAGTTCCAAGCAGAGGGAGCAGCAGGAGTGAGTGTGTGTGTGAGTGTGTGTGTGTGTGTGTGAAAATTTGGGGGACTCTAGTACTTACATGGGGGGTAAAATAACTCCAGAGAGGTAAGAAAGGCTCACATTGTAAAGGCCTTGATAAGACTTATGTATTAGCGTTAAGTCATGGGAGGAGATCAAAATGAGCTCAGTTCTGGATGTGATAATGTTGTGCTGCCCAGGGCACCCCAGTGGAGTGTTCACAGGGAGTTAGCATCACTCCGCCAGCTCCAGAAAGAGGCCTTATTTGCACATACAGATCTGGAATCACTGACTAGGTGGTAGTAGAAGCCATCCATGTGTTTCTGTACTAAAATAGAGTGCAATGAGTGGAAACAGAGCAGGACAGAGGGTGGGAGGATAGAGTCATAAGAAACTACAACATTTATAGGGCTAGAGAGAGAACTACAGTCTTCAGAGGAAACTGAGAAAGAGTCATTCTAAAAGATTGGAGGGAAATTGAGAAAGGGATAGGTCCAGGAAGTCAAAGGTGGATAGAGATGCAAGAAAGAAAAAGTGGTGTCGAATATTCCAGTGAGATGTGGTAAAATGAGAATTGAAAAGGCTATTGAATCTGACAATTAGAAACCTTTTCCAGGTTAGTTTGAGTGGAGGGTTTGCGGGGTCAAAGCCAGGTAATTTGAAGAAAGTGAGAAAACAGATATGACAAAGCTAGACAATTCTTTTAAGAAGGGTAGAAGAGGGATGAAGGTCATTACAGGGGAATATATACAAATTCAACTGAAAGGATAAAGTAGCTTAGCAATAAAACTCAAACTGTGTAGAAATATCACTTAATTCTGGATTCAACACATTCACATTTATAAAGTACTAACTATGCTAAGAAATACACTGGAACTTTCATGTACCTAATTTTTTATTATGTAAAGCTGGTATCCTTTTCAGTGGGTGAACAAAGTTGAAGAATACTTTTTCCCCTGGCAATGCAGTAAAAGTTGTTGAGATTTTAAAAAAATAACCTGAATTCAAAATAATACAATTTTCAGTAGACATTTACGCACTGAGGTCTTTCTTACCTTGCTTATAACATACTTAAGCACTGGCCGAATACATTCAGTCATGTTTTGGCCAATCAATGTATGTTGCTTAGTACTTTTTCACTACTTTTTTTGTGTGGATTTGCTAAATCATTTGGGAAACGTTTTTCAAAATATACTGTGCTATTTTATCTGTGTTTGGGTATGTTTTTCAATCCCATTCCAGGCATTTCATAAATTATCCACTCTGTAGGAGCCACAAGTAACTCTAGAAACAGACACAGATGACACACGGATCTGCTTGGTCTCTTTTTGTCCTCATTGGTTTATGTGTATGCACTATTTTGTTTTCAAGACTGGCTCAAAGTAAATCATAATTGCTAACAAACAGCAAATTCATCTTGTTTTACCCGCTGTACTTGGCAATGCTGCCGAACTGTAGACTCTCAAGTAAAAAAATTAAAATATCAGAATTATTGCTACCTCTTCCACCTCCTCCACTCAGCATTGAGAATACTGCCAATGGTACCTCCATGCTATCTTTCTGATATTTCCCCTTGTCTTTATTCCTTGGGCTAGGCTCTGATCTCATCTCCCTTGGATAATTACAATATTCCACCATCCTAGTTCTAGTTAAAGGCTTTTTCTGACATTATCTTTGCAATTATTCAAAAGCTTTGGATATCCCATCTATAATCATCAAGGGACCCTACTTCGGCTAGTTGGAAGGGGCATGAAGGCCCCAACAGGGAACAGTTGCATTTTACTATCCCGTTTGCACTTCTTGGAACACCATGAAAATCCTCCATGTTATTTAATTGAAACCAGGCCACTAAAAGAAAACCTTAAGGGAAATGATCCAAATTTTCCAATATAGGAATGGAGCAGCTTTCATCCTAGCCAAGAAGACGTGAACACTCTTTATTCCAGTATTGCCCTTCACTGTCCCTTCTCAAGTGAAAGCCAGCCATTTGTAGATTGTAAAAGGCCATGAATTCATAGACTCACTTGTCTATTTTAACTCCACAGAAAAACTAGTTTTTTACTACCTCTTTTGTTCCATATTGGCTAGTTCCTACACTGCTACCATTTTCTGCCCTACTCAGAAAAAGTTCTGTTATTTGACTGCCATGTAGTAAAGTGACACTGAAGAACATTTATAACACCTCCCAAATGGTCAAATATGGTAATTCCCAATGGCAAAGGAGAAATAAAATGTGTGGCTCATGAACCTCTTTTCTATTAAAAACCTCCACTGAAATATTGAAGTCACTGCAAAGTCGACAGTAGATGCTACAAATGGATCAGCTGCTTTTTAAAGGTCAGCAAGTCTCTTTCTCTCCCATGTCTCAAAAACTCCCAATGAGACAGATGGGAAAATCCAGTGGAGGCTCTGAGACACACACAACAGGCCTTGCAAATGGAGGACAAGCACACGGCACATGCCACATGAAAAATGTCTGTCGTGTTTTTCTTTCTTTTTTTTCCTCCCTTCAAACAGAAACTTTACTTCTACAGTGAAATTACTTATTTCTACAATTTCATTTAAAAGGGATGAAATTTTCAAAATCATTTTTCTTGACTAAGATGCTATTTACAATGACGATGGGGATAGGATGGGGTGGGAAAAGCAGAAAAGAGTTTCAGGCCACATTGCTAATGATGGATGATTAATGAAAGGTAGAGTTATTTAATAAAGAAGATATGGACAGGAGGGCAGCAAAGGACCCTTCAATTGTGCCTCTGATCCCTCTTTATGGTCCTAGCCGAGAGCGCCAAGTAGATTCCCCTAACTCTCCACCTATTATGCAATATTTACAAGTATCTCTTCTGTAAGGATGTAGGATGAAAAAGAAAAGATAATATTTGCTTTCATAAAGTTTTTTATGGAAAGTGATATATAAAGCAAAATGAAAGAAATCATCTTTATATATGCTTTCTGCCTACTTTATAAATTCACCATAATCCAGGGCTGTTTCTGGGCTTCTCTTAGAAATCTTTCTGTGGGTCAGTAGAAAAGTTACTGTCTTATCCCCTATAAAAATAAAGGATCAAAGGATCATGGATACAAGCAGACTTTTGTATATCTCTCTGCCTCCTGATGGGACCCACCACTCAGACTGGCAGGAGCTACTCTTCTTTTTCTGAAACTCTCCTGTTTTTCGTTATGTTGAATCCAAACTCATTCAGGTGACTTATACCTTTTGTTGTATATAGAACACTTGATTACACCTTTCCTTTCAATAGTGTATGCATTAGAGACTGACCTCCTCCCATCCCTGTTCCCTAAAACTCCCCCAACCTCCTCCTACACTGATACATAAACTACTATATTTAGGGAAAAAGGTGAATTTTCAACAAAAAGGATTCCCTGGTTAATTGAATTTTCTGGTCAACTAAAATCAGACCTTTGTGTTTCAAGCTGTCTTCATTCCTTAACAAGTTCAGTGCAGTACATACATACTTTTAATGTGACTTGTGATTTGTAGGGCCACAGGATCATCTTTCCAAAATGTCAGGTCCCACTGGGTGGTATTTCGACACAAATAAAGAACATATTAGATATTGGGTTCAGTGAGCACTAATCTGAGAATATGCCCTAGAAGGTAATTTAAAAAATATTCATACACTTTGGCTATTATTTTATCATTTGTCACCACCCCTTGCCCCCTAACACACACACCCCCACCCCAGAAAAAAGCAGAGAGAATAAATCTGGTTGTCTGAAGGTTGCTATTAGTTGAATCTGGGATAAATTCTAGATCTTAGCTAATTTTATTCCCATAAAAATAAGGAAACCAAGACAATGTAATTTGCTAATGCCATATAAAATTTATCCCCACTTTTCTGATTTCAAGATTATTGAACCAAATTTTAGAATGTTAATAGACATTAAGCCACAATATAGTAGCCTTTGAGATCACATTAGTGTTTTCATCTTCAAGTTTCCCATCCTCTTTGGATATGATTATCATTTTTCTGTCTGTGTTCTCCATGGGACTGATCCCTAGGATCTACAAAGTTCAGTGAGACTCAGGTCTGCAAACATCAGTATTTGAATTCTTAGTCCTTACCAGGAAGCCCTCTGCTCAGGCATAAACATGTGGGCTAGGGATCAGTGTGAAATGCAAATGCTGTGCCTACTTCCTACTTACTCTGTGACCTTAGGCAAATTACTTAACATTTCTGTGCAGCATTTAGCCTACTTGTAAAATGGGCAAAAGAGAACTACCTGCTAGGGCTATTGTGAAGTTGAAATGAGATAATCTGGGTAAAATACTGAATAGGCAGCTGGCAAAATGGCCGAATAGGAAGAGCTCTCGTCTGCAGCTCCCAGTTAGATCAATGCAGAAGGCGGGTGATTTCTGCATTTGCAATTGATGTACCTGGCTCATCTCATTGGGACTGATTAGACAGTGGATACAGCCCATGGAGAGCAAGCTGAAGGAGAATGGGGAATCACCTCACCCAGAAAGTGCAAGGGGTCTGGGAACTCCCTTCTCTATACAAGAGAAGCCATGAGGGACTGTGCCATGAGGAATGGTGCATCCCAGCCCAGATACTACACTTTTCCCACGGTCTTTGCAACCTGCAGACCAGGAGATTCCCTCTGGTGCCTACACTACCAGGGCCCTGGGTTTCAAGCACAAAACTGGGCGGCCATTTGGTCAGACACCGAGCTAGGTGCAGGAGTTTTTTTTCATAACCCAGTGGCACCTGGAGCACCAGCGAGACAGAACCGTTCACTTCCCTGGAATGGGAGCTGAAGCGAAGGAACCAAGTGGTCTAGCTCAGCAGATCCCATGCCCACGGAGTCCAGTAAGTTAAGTTCCACTTGCTTGAAATTCTCACTGCCAGCACAGCAGTCTGAAGTCAACCTGGGATGCTCAAGCTTGGTGGAGGGAGGGGTGTCCACCATTACTGAGGTTTGGGTAGGTGGTTTTCCCCATCACAGTATAAACGAAGCCTCCAGGAAGTTCAAACTGGGTGAGCCCACCACAGCTCCACAAAGCCGCTGTAGACAGACTGCTTCTCTAGATTCCTCCTCTCTGGGCAGGTCATCTCTGAAAGAAAGGCAGTCAGGGGCTTATAGATAAAACTCCCATCTCCCAGGGACAGAGCACCTGGGGGAAGGGGCAGCTGTGGGTGCAGCTTCAGCAGACTTAAACATTCCTGCCTGCCGGCTCTGAAGAGAGCAGCAGATAATCCAGCACAGTGCTCAAGCTCTGCTAAGGGACAGACAGCCTCCTCACGTGGGTCCCTGACCCCTGTGCATCCTGACAGGAAGACACCTCCCAGCAGGGGTCGACAGACACCTCATACAGGAGATCTCCAGCTGGCATCTGGCCAGTGCCCCTCTGGGAGGAAGCGTCCATAGGAAGGATCAGGCAGCAATCTTTGCTGTTCTGCAGCTTCCACTGGTGATATCCAGGCAAACAGGGTCTGGAGTGGACCTCCAGCAAACTCCAGCAGACCTGCAGCAGGGGGGCCTGACTGTTAGAAAGAAAACTAACAAACAGAAAGGAATAGTGTCAACATCAACAAAAACGACATCCACACAAAAACTCCATATGAAGGTTACCAACATCAAAGACCAAAGGTAGACAAATCCACGAAGATGAGGAAAAATCAGTGCAAAAAGGCTGAAAATTCCAAAAAACAGAATGTCTCTTCTCCTCCAAAGGATCACAACTCCTTGCCAGCAAGGGAACAAAACTGGACGGAGAATAAGTTTGACGAATTGACAGAATTAGGCTTTAGAGGGTAGGTAATAACAAACTCCTCCAAGCTAAAGGAGCATGTTCTAACCCAATGCAAGGAACTAAGAAAAGGGTTAGAGGAATTGCTAACTAGAATAACCAACTTAGAGAAGAATATAAATGACCTGATGGAGCTGAAAAATACAGCATGAGAACTTCATGAAGCATACACAAGTATCAATAGCCAAATCAATCAAGTGGAAGAAAGGATATCAGAGATTGAAGATCAACTTAATGAAATAAAGTGTGAAGACAAGATTAGAGAAAAAAGAATGAAAAGGAACAAACAAAGCCTCCAAGAAATACGAGACTATGTGAAAAGACCAAACCTATGTTTAACTGTTGTACCTGACAATGATGGGGAGAATGGAACCAAGATGGAAAACACACTCAGGATATTATCCAGGAGAACTTCCCCAACCTAGCAAGACAGGCCAACATTCTAATTCAGGAAATACAGAGAATACTGCAAAGGTACTCCTCGAGAATAGCAACCCCAAGACACATAATCATCAGATTTGCCAAGGTTAAAATGAAGGAAAAAATATTAAGGACAGCCAGAGAGAAAGGTCAGGTTACCCACAAAGGGAAGCCTATCAAACTAACAATGGATCTCTCTGCAGAAAACCTACAAGCCAGAAGAGAGTGGGAGCCAATATTCAACATTCTTAAAAAAACAATTTTCAGCACAGAATTTCATATCCAGCCAAACTAAGCTTCATAAGTGAAGGATAAATGAAATCCTTTACAGACAAGCAAATGCTGAGAGATTTTGTCTCCACCAGGCCTGCCTTATAAGAACTCTTGAAGGAAGCACTAAATATGGAAAGGAAAAACCAGTACCAGTCACTGCAAAAACATACCAAATTGTAAAAACCATTCACCCTATGAAGAAGCTGCATCAACTAACAGGCAAAATAACCAGCTAGCATCAAAATGACAGGATTAAATTCACAGATAGCAACATTAACCTTAAATGTAAATGGGCTAAATGCCCGAATTAGAAGACACAGACTGGTAAATTGGATAGAGTCAAGACCCATCGATGTGCTGTATTCAGGACCCATCTCACATGCAAAAACACACATAGGCTCAAAATAAAGGGATGGAGGAAGATTTACCAAGCAAATGTAAAGCAAAAAAAAAAAAAAAAAAAAAAAAAGGCAGGGGTTTCAATCCTAGTCTCTGATAAAACAGAATTTAAACCAACAAAATAAAAAAAGACAAAGAAGGGCGTTACATAATGGTAAAGGGATCAATGCAACAAGAAGAGCTAGCTATCCTAAACATATATGCACCCAATACAGGAACACCCACATTCATAAAGCAAATTCTTAGAGACCTACAAAGAGACTTAGACTCCCACACAATAATAGTGGGAGACTTTAGCACCCAACTGTTAATATTAGACAGATCAACGAGACAGAAAATTAACAAGGATATTCAGGACTTGAACTGAGCTGTTGACCACGCAGACGTTAATAGACATCTACAGAACTCTCCACCGCAAATCAACAGAATATACATTCTTCTCAGCACCACATCACACTTATTCTAAAATGGACCACATAATTGGAAGTAAAATACTCCTCAGCAAACGCAAAAGAACGGAAATCATAACAAACAATCTCTCAGACCAGAGTGGAATCAAATTAGAACTCAGGATTAAGAAACTCACTCAAGGCCAGGTGCAGTGGCCCAAACCTATAATCCCAGCACTGGGAGGCTGAGGTGGGTGGATCACGAGGTCAGGAGATCGAGACCATCCTGGCTAACAAACGGTGAAACCCCATCTCTAATAAAAATACAAAAAAATTAGCCAGGCGTGGTGGTGGATGCCTGTAGTCCCAGCTACTCAGGAGGCTGAGGCAGGAGAATGACGTCGACTCGGGAGGAGGAGCTTGCAGTGAGCCAAGATTGTGCCACTGCACTCCAGCCTGGGTGACAGAGCTAGACTCCGTCTCAAAAAAAGAGAAACTCACTCAAAACCGCACAACTAAATGGAAACTGAACATCATGCTCCTGAATGTCTACTGGGTAAATAAGAAAATTAAGGCAGACACAAATAAGTTCTCTGAAACCAATGAGAACAAAGACACAATGTACCAGAGTCTCTGGGACACAGCTAAAGCAGTGTTTAGAGGGAAATTTATAGAACTAAATTTCCGCAGGATAAAGCAGGAACAATTTAAAATCGACTGCCTAACATCACAATTAAAAGAACTAGAGAAGCAAGAGCAAACAAATTCAAATTTAACAGAAGACAAGAAATAACAGATCAGAGCAGAACTGAAGGAGACAGACATGAAAAACCCTTCAAAAACTCAATGAATCCCAGAGCTGGTTTTTTGAAAAGGTTAACAAAATAGACCACTAGCCAGACTAGTAAAGAAGAAAAAAAAGAGAAGAATCAAATAGACACAATAGAAAATGATAAAGGTGATATCACCACTGATTCCACAGAAATATGAACTACCATCAGAGAATACTATAAACACCTCTACACAAATAAACTAGAAAATCTAAAAGAAATGTATAAATTCCCGGACACATACACCCTCCTAAGACTAAACCAGGAAGAAGTCAAATCCTTGAATAGACCAATAACAAGTTCTGAAGCTGAGGCAGTAATTAATAGCCTACCAACAAAAAAAAAGCCCCGGACCACACTGATTCACAGCCAAATTCTACCAGAGGTACAAAGAGGAGTTGGTACCATTCCTTCTGAAACTATTCCTAAAAATAGAAAAAGAGGGACTCCTCCCTAACTCATTTTATGAGGCCAGCATCATCCTGATACCAAAACCTGGCAGAGACCCAATGGGAAAAAGAAAATTTCAGGCCAATATCCCTGATGAACATCGATGCAAAAATCCTCAATAAAATACTAGCAAACTGAATCCAGCAGCACATTAAAAAGCTTATCCACCACGATCAACTCGGCTCATCCCTGGGATGCAAGGCTGGTTCAACATACCCAAATCAATAAACATAATCCATCACATAAACAGAACAAATCACAAAAACCACATAATTATCTCAATAGATGCAGAAAAGGCCTTCGATAAAATTCAACACCCGTCAGGCTAAAACTCTCAATAAACTAGATATTGATGGAACGTATCTCAAAATAATAAGAGCTACTTATGACAAACCCACAGCCAATATCATACTGAATGGGCAAAAGCTAGAAGCATTCCCTTTGAAAACCAGCACAAGACAGGGATGCCCTCTCTCACCACTCCCACTGAACATAGCATTGGAAGTTCTGGCCAGGGCAATCAGGCAAGAGAAAGAAATAAACAGTATTCAAATATGAAGAGAGGAAGTCAAATTGTCTCTGTTTGCAGAAGACATGATTGTGCATTTAGAAAACCCCATCATCTCAGCTCAAAAACTCCTTAAGCTGATAAGCAACTTCAGCAAAGTCTCAGGAAACAAAATCAATGTGCAAAAATCACAGGCATTCCTATATACCAATAATAGACAAACAGAGAGCCAAATCATGAGCAAACTCCCATTCACAATTGCTACAAAGAAAATAAAATACCAAGGAATACAACTTACAAGGGATGTAAATGACCTCTTTAAGTAGAACTACAAATCACTGCTCAAGGAAATAAGAGAGGACACAAACAAATGGAAAAACATTCTATGCTCATGGATAGGAAGAATCAATATTGTGAAAATGGCCATACTGCCCAAAGTAATTTATAGATTCAATGCTATCCCCATCAAGCTACCATTGACTTTCTTCACAGAATTAGAAAAAACTACTTTAAATTTCTCGTGGAACCAAAAAAGAGCCTTATAGCCAAGACAATCCTAATCGAAAAGAACAAAGCTGGAGGGATCATGCTACCTGGCTTCAAACTATACTACAAGGCTACAGTAAGCAAAACAGCATGGTACTGGTACCAAAACACACATATAGACCAATGGAAAAGGACAGAGGCCTCAGAAATAATGCCACACTTCTACAACCATCTGATCTTTGACAAACCTGATAAAAACAAGCAATGCAGAAAGGATTCCCTATTTAATAAATGGTGTTGGGAAAACTGGCTAGCCATATGCAGAAAACTGAAACTGGACCCCTTCCTTACACCTTATACAGAAATTAACTCAAGATGGATTAAAGACTTATACATAAGACCCAAAACCATAAAAACCCTAGAAGAAAACCTAGGCAATATTATTCAGGACATAGGCGTGGGCAAAGACTTGATGACTAAAACACCAAAAGCAATGGAAACAAAAGCCAAAATTGACAAATGGGATCTAACTAAACTAAAGAGCTTCTGCACAGCAAAAGAAACTAACATCAGAGTGAAAAGGCAACTTACAGAATGGGAGAAAATTTTTGCTATCTATCCATCTGACAAAGGGCTAATATCCAGAATCTACAAGGAACTTAAACAAATTTACAAGAAAAAAACAAACAACTCCATCAAAAAGTGGGCAAAGGATATAAATAGACACTTCTCAAAAGAAGACATTTATGTGGGCAATAAACATGTGAAAAAAAGCTCATCATCACTTGTCATTAGAGAAATGCAAATCAAAACCACAATGAGATACCATCTCATGCCAGTTAGAATGACAATCATTAAAAAGTCAGGAAACAACAGATGCTGGAGAGGATGTGGAGAAATAGGAATGCTTTTACACTGTTGGTAGGAATGTAAATTAGTTCAACCACTGTGGAGGATGGTGTGGAGATTCCTCAAGGATCTAGAACTAGAAATACCATTTGACCCAGCAATCCCATTACTGGGTACATACACAAAGGATTATAAATTGTTCTACTATAAAGACACACACACAGGTATGTTTATTGCAGCACTAGTCACAATAGCAAAGAGTTGGAACCATCCCAAATGCCCATGGGTGACAGACTGGATAAAGAAGGTGTGGCACATATACACCATGGAATACTATGCACCCATAAAAAAGGAGGAGTACGTGTCCTTTGCAGGGACATGGATGCAGCTGGAAACCATCATTCTCAGCAAACTAACACAGGAACAGAAAACCAAACACTGCATGTTCTCACTCATAAGTGGGAGTTAAACAATGAGAACACATGGACACAGGGAGGGGAACATCACATACAGGGGCCTGTCGAGGGGGTGGGGGCAAGGGGAGGGATAGCATTAGGAGAAATACCTAATGTAGATGACATGTTAATGGGTGCAGCAAACCACCATTTTATGTGTATACCTATGTAACAAACTTGCACCTTCTCCACATGGGCCCCAGAACTTAAAGTATAATTTAAAAAATCCTTAAGACTGAATGCCCTTTTTAAATTCAGCCATTTTTATTGTTACACTGATCGTCTCTTCCAATACCCACATAGCAATGTTTCTCAGAGGAAGTCTACAGACCAACCATGTCAGAATTATCCACAAAGTCTACAAATAATGTGAATTCCTGGTCCCTATTTCCAGTGGAGTCCCATTCGATAAGTCTGAGGTGAGGTTTACAAACTTGTTTTAAGTAAGTGTTCATTAATTCTGATGCACCCAATGTTTGAGAACCACTGCCATAATGGTTCTGAGAGATATTTGTTTGCTAAGTCCTGTTTGATTATATGATTTACTCTGCTAATTGGTGGCTTTTCTTTAAATTATTTTTTCTCTTTTTGTCTCACATGAGCCTTTTCTCTGCTCTAGAAATTCAGATAATTTATGCCATGGGCACTTGTCATTTGTTGGCTGTCCAACATTTGAATCCCCAACATCCAAATTCTACATTGGATTAGTCTTGGTGAGAGATAGGACACCTTTTCCCACTCCAAAAACTGAAGCAGGAATGTCCTCCTTTTTCATCCTCCCCACCCCCAACCCCTTCACATGTGTGCACACATACCAGGGCAAGAACATTTGATCCAATGCAGCCAAACAGACACTCCCACCCAGACTTTGAACTGGGGGAGACAGACCCATGGACAAAAGGATAGATGAGATGGCTGGGGCAGTGGTGGTGGCCCAGCCACAATGCTGTGACCAACAGTCCTGACAGTGTGCAGCAGTCTTGGTGATAAGGAGCACACCCACACTTACCCCTGCCAAGCTGGATAAAAATGTCTTTGATAAGGTGGGGAAAAGTAGGCTTTTTTTTCAATATTAAGATGTTCTCCAATTATGCTGAAAGGTGGACAATCTTAGGAATGTTTGACAAGGTTCAGCAAAGAGACAAAGATTCAGCTAGCATACTAACACACCAGAATTATACTGTATGTGGTTAGTCCATTTTTGCAGGAGAAAAGTTTGCTTATCTTGAAGATACTTCACCCTCAGGCAAAATAGGCAGTGTCACTGTTTTTAATCTCCTTCCTGTAGAACTGATTCCCAACTCCAACTCTAGGTTTACCAAGGAAAACTAGATGGAACTGACTGCCTGGGCCCAGCAATAACAAAGAAGCAAAACTTGGGGAAGGGAGGGCTGCCGTAAAAGACAGAAGGGACTGTAGGAAATAGAAGAGATAAGGGGGCCACAGGGTCTACCAAGGCAGACAGCAGACATGGGTGGATGGGGAGACTGCTCTGTGGGTGGATGGGGAGACTGCTCCGTGTACGGAAGAACTGCCCATTCACATCCCCTGTTTTCTTGGCTGCTACTTAGCTGGAGACATGATCCTGCCTCTCCCTGCTCTACTCATCTCCCTCGGGAGTACGAAAGACCTCAGAGATTGGAAGCCCTCCTGAACTCCCGCAGTCGGGAACCAGTCTATCCACTGAATGTATACATTACTCTCCTACATGTAAAATTTTTATGTGGTATGCATGGATTACCCTTCAAAGGGAAGACTAACAGATTCAGAGGGTAAGCTCAAACAAAGGCATACATTAGTAAGCTCTTTTGGCTGGAGAGCTAGAGATACAAAGAACCATGCTCTCGAAGTACTGGGTTAGATGAAGGGGTCGGGCTTGGTGACCTTTAAAGTCCCTTCCAGCTGGAATGTTCTATATTCTGTAAATATTCTACACTCCCTTTATTTTAAAATGCAGCTTTTAGCAACCATGGCTCTGCCACACCTTAGGCAATCTCTTTGCCATTCTGAGTCTGTTTACTTTAGTGTGCATTGAGTGAGTGACACTGTGAATTGCCCAACCCCTATCCATTGCCATGTCTTCCTTTTAAACATGAACCTCATTCTGTTCTGATACCCTTCACCTCTGTCCCATGCAGTCACATGCCTCAGGGAAAACTGACCCTGCTCCCAGCCCCAGAAATGGGCCTGACTGGTCTAAACGTAATCCCATTCCTCTTGCCAATGATCAGTTCATGAATGAGATGCAGTTCTGGCCAATGAGACATGAAGGGAAACTTGAGGGGGGCATTTGGAAAAAAAAAATTCTCACTCCTAATAGAGAGCTCTAGAGGGGGAAATAATCTTTCATTTTCTTCTAGAAATATTTGGGCTTTGTTGTGATGGCTGGAACCGCTATAGCCACCTTCCTATCGGCCTGAGGATGCCGGCAACCCTTCTGACGGAACACTAGGGGTCTTGATGGTAATGGTGAGCCACTAAATTGATAAACACTGAAATCTTCCCACAGCTCTGAATTAAAAGAATGCATTCACAGTAGTCCCTTCTTAATGGCAAGGAACATGTTCCACCCTCCAGTGGATGCCTGAAACCACTGATAGTACCAAATTCTAAATATCCTATGTTGTCCCCTATACATACATACCTATGATAAAGTTTAATTTATAAATAAGGCACAAAAAGAAATGAACAGCAATGGATAATAAAGTAGAGCAATTATAACAATATGCTGTAATAAAAGTTCTGTGAATGTGGTCTCTGTCTCTCTCCAAATACCTTATTGTACAGTACTCACCTATTTTGGAACCACTGTTTCAGAAAGCAAAACAGCAGATAAAGAGAGACTAATGTACTTGTCGTTAAACACACTCTGAGTTGAGTTTTCTGTTACTTGCAGCCTAATATATCCAACTGATAGGGTGGAGTAAAGAATACCTTCAAAGCATAATTGTAAGGGCCTGAGGAGATAAAATAGATAGAAATGCACTGTAAAATGTTAAGTAGCATATAAAACAAATACGTTTTTATTATTGAGTGCTTAATTATCTGTCTTCCACATCTTCATAAGTGTCATTTTTTTCCAGATCTTTAAAACAAAACAATTTCCAAATATAATTAATATTACCTCAACATAAGTGGAGAATGATAAGACAGCAAATAGAAAATTGATCCTGGGTTTTCTGTGATAACTGCAAGACCCGGCCAGCGGAATGGCCTGGCACTCCTGTTACTGCCCTTGGCAGAAGTCCTACTCTGGCCCTTCAATCTGAGTGCCCAAACTAATTGAGCCTTTCATGAGTATTTCCTTTTACTACCTTATTTGTGCATCTGTGTATCATTTTCTCTCTGTTCTCCCTTAAACCCCCCATTGTAATCCCACTGACTAGAATGACACTCAATAGCAAAGGCAGGGATAATAAGGTCAAAATATAGTCTGAAACCAGCCCTGGACTCCTGCAGCTGCGCCACTTTCTAATTCACTTGGAACTTCATGGCTGGCTTTTCTCTTTCCCATCACAGAACAAATAGCAATGCTGAGGAGGTTGAGATAGGACTGCACTCTGCTCCTCTCTGTGTACTATTTAATTCTAGGCGTGTTTTCACCTGGGGATTTATAGCAGAACAAGACAGTGCCTGAAATATCTTTCCTTTATTTTTAAATGATTAGTAAGTAAGAATGTACCTCTAAGACAGAGGGGGTACATAAAGTCCAACTGCTTTTGCCAGCCGTGCCAATTTGCCTAATTCTAGAAATCTGTTATTATCTCATTTTTAATCTGAAATATGAAGTTTGGTTTTAGGAGCATCTTTGCCTAACAGAAGGAACAATTGAGATGAAAATCTCTGATTCCTATGAAATATACTGCTCTTGGAAAACTTTGTGTGGATCTCTGATATACACGGAGATTTCTATGAAGTATGACCACACACACACACACGCACATGCGTGCACACACACGCACACACACACACACATTTCAGATCCCAAGACTTCAAGAGACCTCGGAGCTAGAGCTACCTAGCCCAACACCTTCCTTGGAAAAAGTCAAGAGCCAAAAAGGCCAAATGACTTGCCAAATATCATACTTCCTGCCCAAGATTGCAGGCAACGGCAGTAAAAGGAAAAACAATGACAGCCAGTATTAATTTAGTTCGTACTAAGTGCTTTGCATTCATTAATTTAGGTCTTAGGATAACCCTATGTAGCTGGTGCTATTTATCCTAATTTTAGAAATGAGAAAGGGAAACCTTGGAGATACTAAATATTGTCCAAAATCTACCAGCCAATGGTTTTGAAAGCCAGTAAAAATAGTTTTCAGAGCTATAAGGTAACTCTAAAGTGTATGTGCATAGCCACCCTGCCAGGCTATATATTATACCAGAATCTAGTAGATGCTATCTTATCTTACCATACAAAGATGGCACCTATACTCAGAAGAAAATGGGAATAAAAGTAAGACATTATGTTTTAAACTTTTATAGCTCTTTGTGGTTACTGAATTCTAACTAATATTCACTCTATTATAGAGAAAAAAAATGAGCCTCATAATATGATCTGAACCTACTTAATGGTTGTATATATTAAAATAGCTTCTAGACAAGATACAACTAGGTCTCTTTTCAAAACACAACATCCTCTTTCCTTAAAGCTCTAAAAGATTGTTAGAAACAAGAGTAAGCTCCTTTTTCTACTTTAAGTATTAAAACGAAACACCTTGACTGTATCCTTTCAAATCTCCCATATTTATCAGGCTGACATTTTGAAATTCGGGTTTGCTATGAAAATAGCTTATCCAATGAGAGAGCATTGTGTTGGGCCAATGTCTTTTTTGAGCGCTGTGACTCTTGGTTTCATTGTTCTGTTTTGCTGCAGAATTATCACTGCTATTTTTAAATCACTGCTGTAGACTTGTCAGCTTTCAGCCACTCCTCTGGGCTGCACGGGCTCCAGTTGCCTTTTCAATCCTACTGATGAGCCATCCCACGTGTAATATTTTTATGGCTTCTCATCTATTTATAATTGCTTCTCAAAAACTAGAAAATTGTGTTTGTGCCCTACTTTTTTTCCCCAACCTACATTACCCCTCTGACTGAAGTAATAACCTGTCATGCTTAAACAATTAGCGTAATGCAGAGGACACTCGGGCCTCCTACACAGTGCTAATGGAACACCAAATGTGGCTTTAAAAAGTCAGATAAGAATGTGTTTTACATGGGCCAGTGCTGGATTTTGGCAAAGCACCTTTACACATACATTGCTGACATAGGATCATCACGTTGGGTGCTTCCCAAAGGGTGGCAAGCTTCCTCCACCTGAAGTCTGAGACTCGGCAGGGAGATGCCTATGTCTCAAAAACACTACTAGTACATACATCAGCATTGTCATTTTATGCTTAGTGTGACATTATAATAGTATAATGTCCGTGTCTTCTAACCAATGCTGATTTCCTGAATATGGTTCTAAGACACATTTCTGGCTTTAATCATGCAAGATTTGCTTTCATTTATTCACTCATTTACTCATTCATTCATTCACTAACTCAAGTATTGATGAGCAAAGTTTCCCAAGGCCCTTATTCCATAATATTCCCAATTTAAGAACTATATTATCAAACATTTCCGCATTGAATTCTGAACCTCTATCTTTTAATAAAAATGTAAATAATGGATGACATTTGTAAGTTCTTAGGGAGAAGCAGCATAATACAGATGTTAATAGCATGGACTCTGGAGCCAGCGTACATGAGCTTGAATTGTAACTTTGCCACGTAACTAGCTATGTGAGCTTAGGGAGACTACTCAACCCCTCTGGGCCTCAGTTTCCTTACCTGTAAAAGGGGAATAATTATAGTATCTTTTTTCCATATGGTTGTTATGAGGATTAAATTAGTAAATGCAAGAAAAGCTCTTAGAGCACACAATAAGTGCTTCTTGTTATTATGCATCAAGCACTGTGCTAAGCATGTCACATAAATTATCTCAATGTAATCTATAACAGAGGCATTTTTAAAAACCCAAGTTTAGAAATGAGAAAACCAAGGCTTAGAAAGGTTCAGTAATCTGCCTTAGGCTGCACAGGTACAGTTAGGAGTAGAGCCAAGATTCTAACTCAGGCATTCTGTGAACAGAGCCCATTTGCTGAAGAACTCTGCTATGCAGCCCTGACATCAAGCTTTCCAACCAACCTGGGTTAGGTCACATGTGGTGTGATTTGACCTAGCTTGGGCTCAGTTTATGAAATTATTATAAAAGTAAATAGCCCTTTAGAGAGTGTAGCTCTCTAACCAGCAGCATGGCCCCATGTGTAAAACTGAGGGAACCTGACTATCTTGATTAATTTGTTTTTGCTTTGCCAGGATTCTTATTGGTGACCGTAGAATTTTTCTGCACTCTGAAAGAGGAATTTAGCAGCAAGGAAAATTGACCTTACTAAATTGGTTGCTATTCATGAAGCAGTTTTATTGAAATAGAACCGAACCATATCAAGGGTTGAAAATGCCCTTTTCAAGTCCTTTAAGTATACACATATATAGATAGATTCAAAGACAAATCCTTGTAATTCCTAATGGATATGGTATGGAAATAGATGCTGAAAAATAACATGCAGATAATGAAATGATGAACTGTTCTGTTATCTCCCCCGAAAAATTCAAACTTTTTCCTCCTTCTGTACATAGAACATGCAGCAGGAGTGGAGCAGGGGCCATGATTTTGCCGGCAGGCTTCACATCCATCAGGGACCGCCTGACTGTCACACTGCGTAGTTTTACATCCCATCAAATAGATTTTCTTTGTTTAGAAAATAAACATGGGCCTTTTCACATATTGTTTGGCCAGTTATTTTAATTAGAGTAATGTGAGACATTAATTATGACTATCTCTGTTGGGTAGAGATAAAGTAACTCAAGGAAAAATTAATAACAACACAAATAGTTGAAGTAATAGTTAACTTTTTTTGAGTGCTTTCTGTATGCCAAACATTTTCTATACATTATCTAATTTAATTCTTACAACTCTAGAAGTAGGTATTGTTATTATCTCTATATTATAGACAAGGGAATTGAACTGAGGTGCAGAGAGTTGAAGTATCTTGCCTAAGTGAGGCAAGGACAGCTAAGTTTTCACCAAAATTTTTGCACTATCGTCCGTAAAATCAAGCTATCTATGAGAAGCAGCTGCCCAGCAAGGGGATACATTTCCCAGCTTCCCGTTCTTCTTGGTGAAGCCATATGATTAGTCCTTGCCAATAGAAAGCAGTGGGAGGGATGTCTGTGTCTCCCAAGCCAGTAATTACTGTCTGTGCCTTCTCCACACTCCCTACTTAACTGCTGATTGAATGCAGAAGATACCGAGGTTGTAGAAGGCAGAAGAGCCACAAGAAGAAGAATCCCCATCTCTGAATCACAGCATAGAAGACTGCTCATCAGGAACACCAGCACTGGGTTGTTATATGAGTGAGAAATAAACTTCTATTGTGTCAAAGTACACATAACTTGGGGTATATTTGTTACAGCAACCAGCATTATTACCCTAACTAGTACATAAGCCTATCCTGGAGGAGCCAGAAAGCAAATTAAGGGATTCTAGCTCCAGAGTCCACATTTGTAACCACTCTGCTCAAGTGCCTCTCAGCAAAAGAGGCAGTAAGCACTTCACTCCAGTTCATTCGTGGCAGAAATGCAAAGAGCGATAGAGCTGAGACCAAGTCTAAAGTGTTCTTTTGAGGAGAGTGTCTCACTGCATTGTATTTATCTTTGGCCATTTTGTGTCAAAAAAACTTCTACATTATCTTGAAATGCTGCTCACAGGAAGTTAACATTTCTTTTCATTCTTTAAATAGAATGTCAGCTCAGATTTCTGAAAACCCACCAAAAATGGCATGATTTGAAAAAATAAAATAAAATACTTATTCGATGTATATTCCTGAGTGAATTAAGTAATTTTCGATTCTCTAAAATTGAGAAATGTGCCCCTAATGCAGCTACACTCAAAGCCCATAGCACAGACTGGAAGGTGACACACACCAATGGACTTAGGTGCTAACTAAACCCAAGCAATCTGGATTTTCCAGCTCTTGCCCCATGCCACCCCCACGCTTTCTCTCAACCATCCTAGTTATCCAGGCCAATGCGTACCTTTTTTATGGGCTAAATTTCCTGGATGGTTATAATTTTAAAATCTCTGGCCTCAGAGTGCTGTAATTACCTCTTGATGATGTAATTAGTAACAAAATTTAACGGGGTATCATGGGACACCTAGAACCTTTCCAAATGCATCCACCTCATTTATAAAGGGTTTTGAACCACTTCCACAACCAACTACCCATAAAACTGAGGCTCCCAAGGTGACAGAATTCACCCACTCTTAGTGAACACTGCACACTGACCTATGCAATAACATTAGGTTGAAGAATATTATAAATGTTGTCAGTGACCAGTAACTCACAAGCAGTCTCATTACCTTACCAGCGGTGAAGGCAGGTGTGCTGAAGTTAGCACCCTGGGATACATTAGACATGATGTAGAGAATTAGTCATTAGTCCCCATCAGGCGTGTTTTTTTCCCACTGTGGAGGGTTTAACATGAGAGCTCCAGTGTGAGCTGAGTCTTTCTCTGGCAGCTTAGACGCTGCCTAATGAGAGCAATGCAGACTAGTTCTGAGTTCATATGAGACGGGGATTGTCTTTTCAACCCTGCCCTCACCTGCCACCCCCATCACAGGGAAGGTTGCCAAAGGAGAATCCGGGCACAGTCCTAACATGATGTAAAGGCCCATTCAAACAGCTAGGTGTTCAGCACACATATCTCCTGCCTAGTTTGGGTCTGTTTGCTTTTCCAAGGTTTAAAGACTTTAAAATGTGAACGAAAGAAACTGATCAGTAGGTAATTTGGCATGTGTTAAAGGAGAGTTTTGTGGCACCAGGCATAACAATGTTAAACAACAGCAAAATTCTATAATCTGATAACAATTGCACCTCATCATTGAAGAAGTAGCTGCTGAATTTTGGAAGTCCATTGGGATTCTTTGGAAACTTCTAGAGTTAGCGTAGTATATCAATGGCCTTGAGGCCTTAAATAGAACTTGGGCATACCGATGAGCAAGCCAAGTACCTAGTTTTTATTGCTGGGATGAGTTCTGACATTTAAAGTCTTCAGTGACTTAGAATGTAATGAGAGAACTGCTCCCAAGTAGAGGAATTATACAGAAATGATATATGACTTGCCTAGAGAGAAAAGTATCCCAGCAGAGAATGTGAGATGGAATATAATCTGGCCCCATTAGAAATCTCTGTAAGAGTAAAGAATGGATTTAATGTTGAATGGGAAATTGAAGTACTATATTTCTCAAAATGAAGGCAAAATTCAAAGTTTCAGTGTTCTACCTGAACCTGACTTGAGTTTGGCCTCTAAATGATAAAACTGAACTGAAGATCCTGGTAGAAAGCCCTTGGAAAGTAAACGCTCCTGCTACCTTTCAGTCAGGGCTCTCTTGGACATTGACACCCTCTTGAGGTGGAAAAACTGGTTTTAATATTGGAGTCATCTTTTACTAGCTATCTTTATCCAGGCGTTTATCTCCTCTGAGTCTCACCTGGAAAACAGAAATAATATCCTCTCAATTTACTTCTCAGATATGGAGATTGCATAAGGCAATGTAGGAGATTCCACTTTAAAAAGTGAAAGAACAACCCTTTCCTAAGTCAGAGAGAGGAGAGGAGATCATATAGTGATAGCTTTCAGCCCTACTCGCGGAAATGGCCTTGACCCTTGGCAGAGTAAGAGTGTGTTTTAAAGACCAAAGATTTATAGAAATGATCTGACTTTATACACCAGGTATTGTATGGCAAACACTAGTCTGAGTGAGGAGATACTAAAATGTGTTATGGGGAAATAAATGGTACAGCTAGTATACATGGCCTGTCCTTCTGAAGTAAGGTGCAGGTTCAGAATATTTCCTTAGAAGAAGAGTGGCAGAGGCAACATAGAAATCCATCATCATAATGATATATCCACTTCCTTCCTGGTGAATAAAAACGGTGTCTCCTTTAGAAAGTGATCCATGAGTCATGTCCCACTTCTGGCTCCATCAGGTGGGCATGAGTTAGAAATTCCCATGGCTCCTCCTTCACTACCCACCCTCTCTTGCTCACCATGTGAATTCCTTGAGCTACATACCAACAAGAGGCTTTCAATAGCTCTCTCCCTCATTATTGCAGCAGCCTGTAAAGTCTCCTCATTGCTAGAGACGCCACCTCGAATGCTTTCCTATTCTAAAATACCACATTAAGGAAAATCCATGATTCTCCATGACTTACTTATACTCATTTAATTGCCGGTTAAGGGCATCTATGGTGGCCCTCATTCACCTTTCAAAGTTTTCCCAATTCAATGAATGCTTTATTCAAGGTAAACATGTTTTCCAAACATACGGCCTACGTCCCAACCTCCCTGACTTTGCCTATACTGCTTCCCTCCTCTTTTTGAGGTGTGACAAGTGTGGTCTTGAGGGTGCCTTATACCTGACCTGCCCATATTATTGCACAATTTCCTTCCAACAGTGTCCGCTGAAATGTGTCTCCTACATTAAGCATTTTGAAACCCCCTAGTGGCATTCATCCTTCTCCAATGGTTCTTTAGATTTTGCTCAGAACAGTTAGATTTTTCCCTTGTAACACAGTTATTTCTATGCTTGCTGTATTCCATCTTCTAGACTGTAAACTCTTTTAGTTCAGGGAACTATGCCTTACCTTTATTTCCTATAATTATCTAATTCAGTAGGTGTTCGATGTTTGTTAAGTGGATGGATGTATTAATGAATAAATGAATGAAGTCTTCCCTTTCTCCCTTGGCTCATGCTGTTCTACATTAAATGGTTTGCCATTGGCCTCAAAATACCAGCCATCCTTTAAAGTCGAGCTCAAGGCTTATTTGTTCCATAGGCTTTCCTCAAACTACTTCAGACCCCACCAATCCCTCTGCTGTATTTATAGTCTATATGCCAAGCATCCAGACAGGTGCTCGCCTAAATGTTCACTATCTGCTTGAAGAACACTGGTCTTGCTCCTCTAAAACAGCCTTAATTCTGAGCTCCATGGATAGGATGAGAGAGACCATGAACTCTTTAAAACTACATGCAATTTTTTTTTAATGCTCAGGTGCACTAGAGTGTCCAAATCTCCATGGTTCAAAACGGATTAAAAGAACCACTGTCCCATAAGCTCCTTTCCTAGGGCAAAGATGGAGTATGTCCTAGACATCTTTTCTACTTCCCTCAGTACCTAACCAAGTGCTGGACTCTCTTTAAATGATTGAAGCATCCCCTTGATGAGACCAATGTCTCTGGACTTCCACCATGTCCCACCTAGCACAGCACCAAGCCTGGGAGGCAGTTGGCAGAGCTTCATAATGGCATTGCAAGTAGGCAAGCAAATAACTCAGGAGTGTGGTGAACTAATGCCTACATTAGGATGGTAGAAAAGCACCTGGCCTAACGGAGTTATCTTTCTCTGTGAAATTCTATTACCAGATGGGGCAGGCAATGGCAATGCTGCAGGAAAGCATGAGCCCTGGGTAGTTTTGGGTCGTTAAAAAGTAAACCTGTAAACGGGGGTTGATCTCCTCTGGAGGAGGGCCTGGCGCAGCCCTGGAGGCTCTGGGCTGAATCCTCACCACTGCTCCATCTCCTCCCTTTCTGCCTTGCCTGGCCTGCTCTGGCCACCTTGACGCCTCACAGCAGCGCCAGGTCTGGAAAGCACCGGAACCCATATGTGTTGAATTAATATAAAATAACCTTTATAAAGCATAGTGCTTTAGAGAGGTAGTGTTAGCAAAGACATGTCAAAATGTTCACTCGGGGTTGAACAGCAGGACAAAATAAGATATGTTACCAGCTCGAATGCTTTTATATATATAAAAAGATCTATGGAGTCTATTTAAGTTACAAATGATGACTTAAACTATCTAACAAAAGGGTTGGTTTTAAACAACAAAACAAAACAGCGGAGGTACAATTGGTGATTTTTGTTTTAACAAGCTGAATTCCTCCTGGCTTCTCCTGGCTTAAGTCATGCTTTGTGTCACCAACCAAAAAAATTATAAGCAGCTAGTGCAGTCATGGTTTCGATAAAACTCTCTTAAGTAATGATGATCCCACCTTATTTAGACAAGTCAGGGGTCAATATGGCCTTATTTGCTTCTGTTTTTCATTAGTGGCACTCTCTCTGTGTAGCATCACACTTCCTACCAGCTCCTTGAATACACAGAGGATTCATGCTTCAGTTCTGCATGTATTAAGAATGCAGCCATAGCAACTACTAGCATTAATGAACTATTTGCTTATGCAGTAATAATTAACTTCCATTACATTACTTTGTGTGATTACTTTCTTAATTGCCTGAATTATGCATCCATTTAATATTTAATAACCATTCTCAGAAATCAGACACTGGTAAAAAACAAATTGCTCACAGTTTCCTCGCAATAATTAAGCTCACAAGAATAAATGAAACCTTTTAAAAACAAATGTCTTGTGATTATATCCTTGCATATAGAACAAGATCCTAAATTAGTTATTTATTAAATCTAAATTTTAGTCCAAATAGTGCATTTTTCATTTTCACCTCGGGAAATCAACCTGCACAGTGCCTGATTTCAACAACAGAATTAAGTGCCTTCTATTTTCTTTGGGAGTCACAAACTGCGTTAATATTTATTACCATGGAAAATTCAAAAGTACTTAAAATATTGTGTTTATTATTTATTTCAACTTGGCATCTCTTTTACACAAGGTAAGTAAGATGTTTAGGTGGAGATTAAAGTGTTATGAAATGAGATCAATAGCTCTCCATTAAGATGGGCTATTGTGAGCCTCCCCATTATTCTGCTTCCTCACCACCCCGCCCCTGACACACACATACTCACACACAAACTCAAGTCCATCCATTCACCCCAGTGAAAACACATATATGCAATCTGTTTTTAACCAAGCAGAAGGAGACTCATGGCAATTTATCCTCATACATTTTCACTCATAACCAGGCATTTTGATCTTGCTTTTTTAACTCACCAGCTAGAGCTCTTATAACCCCCGTGCCCTTCTGCTGGCACCCAAGCAAAGCCACATGCTGATTTGCAAAGTGATAATGCTATTATCCTATTGCACATCAGCTTCAGTTCCCTCCGGCTTGCAAAGTCATCACTGTCTTAACAAATAAAACGTGCAACTGCTTTATCGCAGGTTTTCATGGTGAATAGATTCTATTGAATCTGGACAAGACAGCTTTCTTTTTTTTTCTTCCTGGGACTGCATCTGCAAAATTGTTCTGCCATTCCACATTGATTATGGCAGCTATGTACAGAGGTGTTTATCTGAACCATAACCATGTTAGGCTTAAGCTACAGGGACACTGGGATGTTATTTACCCACTGTTACCCTATGCATACATAATATACACAAAATAATGTGTGTCACATGAAAAGAGGGAGGGAAAGTTTAAAGCATTTTGTACCAAATGGGCTCATCCAGAAAAATAGGTGCAGCCTATGAAATTACATACGGAGTGCCAAGTGAGTAACTGAGATGAACCATTTTCCCACCAGCGAGGAGAATCTTTTTCCAATGCATGGAAATAGCTATGGGGAAGGGGTAGCACTGGGGACGGGGTTGATTTGTGGAGAACAACTGGAGTTTAGGGTGTTGCAAGTCAACAATGGCTGCTATTCTGAGTTTCTAAACTGAACTAAATTGATGCCAATCTTGCTGACTGTTGTTACAGTGGGCAGAGTCATTAGGATTTGCTTTTTAAATGATCTCTCAGCCTGTAAGGCTGAGAGCTGCTAGCAAGGCAAGGTTAGAGAGAAAATGATAGCAGTATGTTGATGCTTCACAGACCTCATGATAGTTTCCGTCTGTCATTATTTACGTCTGACTAGATGCGTCATGTCAGCTACCTAGAAGGCACTTTAATATGAAGCTCTTGTGTGCCTCCGCTCTTGCGCAGCCAGACTGGGATACTATTATTTTTGCATCACTACACTTAGGTGAAGCTTGCTTCAATCTTTCAGTAATGACACACAAAAGAAGTAAAAATGGTTGTGTCCAAGTTATTATACATGCTTGTATTCTAACAGGCCTTGTCAGCATTGCTCAGAAAAAGAAAAAAAAGTGAATTTAAATCAATAAACAGACATTTATTAAAAGGTCAGCTTAATTTTATTTGTTTCAGCTCCTTTGCCAACATTTTAGGTAAAACTATTTTTCTTTGGCTTTGGATTAGTGTCATTGTTATTGGACGGAATCACTTGGGGGGAAGCTATAAAATGAATATTTGATCAAATTTGCTCATGTTGCTTAAATCATCTTATATCATTTTTATAAATTTTATCAGCATCACTGTAAATAAAGCCACATGAAAAGCTTTTGTTTTGTATCTATATTATTGGCATCACTAAGGACACATTTTTAAACAATGTGCATTTATCTGAAAACTATATATATAGAGAAAGGCCTAATAACAGTGATTCTGAAATCCAAGATGGCTATTTTATATATCAGAAAAAAAATACTATTATGGCAAAAAATGAACGAGGATATTGGTGTTTTCTTTCATCAAGATTGTCTTAACAAATGAAGCTACCACTATTCTATAACTGTCCTAGCAGAGAAAAGAAATGTTAATGGAAAATATTCTAGAATGTTGAAATTTATTGACACCATTTTATACTGAAAACTGCAACATAGTTTTAGCAGGAGGCACATTTTAATAATGCCAAAATATTCTAGGTGACTTTTGCTTTGTGCTTTAAAAAATATAATAAATATAACCAGATTTTAGTATGAATGAAACAATCTACAAACACATTTGTAAATACAAAAGCATATAAATATATACAATACATCAGTAATAACATATAAACAGTTTGCAATTTTTTATATGCATAATTTAGTACAAAGGCTTGAAAAGGTAGAATTTTAAAAATAAAATAACTCACATAGACTCATGTAGACATTTTTTAAAATGTGCCTTAGGGATAACATGTTTATAAAGTTTCCACCAAGATTCTATATTTAAACAGTAAATAGCATTGTCACATCTGGAAAATGACTTATTACTCTGAATTAAGAAATTTAGATATCAGAGAGAAAAACATGCACAACCATTCTGCCTTCTAAAACTTAAGCATTTAACAGAATATCATGACTGCTGCAGTGTTAACTGAACAGATTTCTATCAAAAGTCTGGGGCATTCTGAATTAGCTGGAGATGGCTAGTACTTGATCTCCTTATTTTGACAGAATAAGTGCTTATATTCTTGAAGTCTTCACAAGCCGTGTAAGCATAAAAGTGTGATGATGGAGATCTCTTTTCCGTTTTAAAGATCAGATGCCAGCTTCATGAGATGATATTTTCAGGGTGATGCATTTGTGTTTGTGGCATATTTTTTAAAATTTCAAGTATAATGCTTTGTCAGGACTAAATGAAATGCCCTGTGCATGCATATTATATATATATATATATATATATATATATATATATATATATATATATTAGAATGCCTTGTAATTTGCATTTTAACCAATGGGCTCTCATAAACTACTATGACAAATACAGTAATTTGAAATGGAATCAATCACATTCTCTCAATCCCTTAAAATGTTTAAATAGTTACATTACAGCACATACGTTAAAATACTTTTTTACAAAATGGTTTGCCCAAGGCATTTTTCTTACCTCTTGCCCAAGCTACATGTGAGTTATGGCAAAAAATGAACAGTAGGTGGCAGTCAAACCACTAAACTGCCTCAAAGCTTCATTAACTTTAGACTCTTGTTAAGAGTAACAGGAAAGTAGTGTATTTTTCCATTTTAAAGAATTCATTTTATAATTAATCTTGAAATACATTTCTAAGGTCCCAAGCTGCTGAAATAGTGAGCAATCCTGAAATTGCATCCTTAAGCGAATGAGCTCAGATAAAAGTGATTTAATTCAAGAATCCTTTCTGCTTTGTCTCTGTGACTTTTTTCCCCTTCATTTCTCTGTTATTACTGTTTTAATCTGGGTCTTTATGCAGTTTTAGTTGTGGACATGATCAGCACATTCTTGGGCTGAAGCCCAGGGCTGGGTAAGCCGTGCCTGTATATCTTCGTGCAGGTTTTAAATAACCTGCAAGAGCTATTTCCTCCCCTGATCTTACAGACCACACGAATATAGTCCCTTTCTGTGCATCAGAAGATAAGTTTATAGGAAGAAAATCCTAGAGAAGGAACTGAAACACAGAAAGAACATCCTCAAAAGCAGAGAATTATGAACAACTAAAAATTCAGACAACTGAAGTAAAAATTATTAGTGTGAAGCACCTTCTGAGGCCATGTTATGTACATCACAGGAAGGGCTTCACCATGTGTTCACCATGGTCCCCATGGTTGAGAACAGCATGCCAGGCACACAGTAAATGTTCATTAAATATTTTCTGGATGAATCAATGAGTGGCCAAAATCCAAGTCCCACTCATTTCTCACATAGTCTATCCTGAAACTTTTTGCTACTGTCTCAGCTCTTCACAATGATAAAGCTACATTCTCACTCTCCACTGCTATCCTTTCTCCAAATGTTACTGTTAATCACTATCATTGGGAATTGACATGGCACCACTAACACAACACAGCAGGACACAACTCTAGTCTGGTCGATTTGGAATGTAGATGGTGCCTTTCCATTGTGTAACTGGCCACAATTGTTTCTAAAAATCTGAGTTCATGCTACAGAAAGAGCAAACTATTTTAAGTAGTATTGGCCTAAAAGCTAACTTGATCAACATATTTACCTGCCCGTGCTGTAGTCTCCTCATCTGAAATCAGGAAAAAATAGAGCCTACTTTATAGAGTTATATGTGTTTTAATATTGTTATTATTTACTACTGACCCATGCATAACACTTTACAAACATAACACTTTACAAAACAATTTTCGTTCACCCCTATTTGCGTATGTCATGAGAATCAGTGACAGTAACCGGACTTGGTCATGCAAAGAAAGGGTTGCATAATAGAATATCCAGGAGCCTCTCAAAAATGAAGTATAATATGGAAAATAATATGCTCTAAATTGACCAAAAGCTTGGTTTTCTTTTCTCTCTCTCTTTTTTTTCACCCAGTTTCAGGGATAGTCAGGAAATAATTAACATTCCTAGACCTCCTTCCAGTTGACCTGAGAGGTGAGGATGCTCTCCCATCCCCATGCTTCCTCACATCTCAGGCCAACTGATCTCTGAAAATGGTTTCCAAACCTTGAGAACTCACCTCAAACCACGACTCAAAAATTCTCATCAATTTTGATTTTTAAAAAATCTATACTGTAGGTCATTAAAATGACCACTTTCAGGACAATTAGTTCTAGAAGGAGGCATTATAAGGTGATTTCTTGTTATCCTTCCTTGAAACAGATAGCTGCATTTTGTCAAAACTAAATTCAGATCCCAAGGGTGCCTAAGTTTAGTTCAAACCATCATAAAGGAGGCGACTCAAGCTGTGTTTACAATCTGGCAATTTACTTCCTTCATGTGTAGCTAGCAGTGGGCAAGCCTTGCACATTGGATATTAAGGTTAACAGTAAGAAGCATTTTCTAATCTCACTGAGAAATATTTAGGGAAATAAAACTCTTTTCTTCAACTTATTCATTCTTCTCCTCCTGTGGCAAACACTCCACAGTATTTTTAGTAAAGAAATGTGAACTAGTCAGTGTCTAAAAAAAAAAAAAAAATTAGTAATTTGATAACGTTCTGAGACATAGGCTCTCTTTTTTCCAGAATCTTGTATTCTTTTAGGTGACTCTTTGAGGAAGGAGGTCAAAATATTGAGTGCGAGCAATTTAAATAAGAGACATTGAGTAATTTAAAAATGAGACATTCAGTACAAGACTCATTCATTTAAATTACATGAAAATCCAAGGTAGACTGTGTGTAATTAGGGGCTGTGTAAGTCCTCAGGCAATTTCAGTGGGGGTTAGGAGATTGCTTTAATAGACTATGACAAGGTTCCTTTTGTTTTTCATAAAATAATTGTATTCCCCCTTGAAATGTAACAAATCCTTAATAAAATCACAGCCTCTTTCTTGTTAGGGAATACTTTTTATGTTTTGAGAGATCAACAATGTCAAAACAATTACTTCAAATTAATGATGGATGAACCTCAAAAGATTCAGAGGTTGATTACGTCAAAGATATGAAGCCTCACATGAACCTCCGTGAAGCCTGTGGTCAAAATCTCACCTGATAAGGTGCTCCCATGAGAGGCAAAAGGGCTGAAAGCAACACAGCATTGGATGGGGAAAAATATTGGGCAGAGAATAAGTCTGATTTTTACTGGTTCTGTTATCCACTTCCTGGATTATCCCAAGCAAATAACTAAGAGTCTCTGGACTCACTCTTCTAGTTGGATTTCTTTTATTTTTTGCTTATTTGTCGGGGGGCTGCTTATTTGTAATGCGAAATAAGTAATTTTCTGTGACATTGCTGTGATAAGTAATTTTCTTTTGACTTTTCAGACCAATAAGGGTATTTTTATGGTTTATACATATAAAGTAAAACCCATCGTTGGATTAGTTTCTGCTAAGCTAGAAACACATTTTCACTTGGTCCTCAAATAGTGAAATTATAAGTTCTGGCCAGGTTTTCAAGCAAAATCATGGTGGTAACTGTGCATATTATAGCCAATGCCACACCTATTCCTGTGATTCATTAATAACTAAGAGAATGGAGGAAAGAAGGAGCAAACCAAAAATTTGCTTTATAAATAAGTCATGCCAAACCAGTCTCCTTTCTTTGTGTTAATACATGGATAATCAGTGTTGTCAATACAGAATCTTTGCAAAGTGGATATCTTAATTTCAAACACAAAATTCAATAGCTTGTACTATTATGGACTAGATAAATAAATTCAGGCAGGATGATAATGTAAACCAAAAGTGCTCTGTAATTGTTCCAGTCTTGTTTGGCTTTTTATTTTCTCTGTGGTAAGATTGAAGTCATAAAAGATGTACCTATCAAACCTTTAGAGAACAAAAAAAGACTCTAACGGACACTTGCTATGTTGGAAGACATCATCAATATTCAAGGAACTTAATAGGACGGAGGATATGCTAAAATAAATCAGATGAATTTAAACAGGGATAGAGTCCCATCATTTAGGTTCTAATACATACAACATAGACACTGCACATACATATATAAGAGAGAAGGGACATTGGCTTTTAGTAGTTCTGGCCCTGGTCTTATGTGACTAACAGTTCTGAATGAACTACCAGTGTAGCATGACTGCCAAAAATATAAACGCAATGGCAGCTAACACATGGACTCGTGTGTCAGGCACTTTTCTGAATTACTCATGAGCATGATTTTATTTATTCCTGTTATCATTGTTTTATAGATTAATCAACTGAAGTAGAGAAAGGGTAGGTAACTTCTCCTGAGGCAGAGTCAGGATGACCACGGCAGTGTCTGTCCCCACAGCCCATTCTTGGAATTTCTGCTTACACAGGCCTTTCAGCTCCAGGAGAGTTCCTGCCCATTGTTCTCTGGGCTGGAATCTAGCTCTCTGTTCCCTGTACTTTTTAAGATGGACAGGGAACGAAGACACCATAAACATCAAGAGGCAAAGCTGTAGGAAACAGAGATGCTCGCCTGGAGGGGAAAAGCTTGGGGAAGTCACGAGAGGTGTTATCAGATATCTAGACTAGAACTTGTCGAGGAAAACGTTCCACTTCTTTATGTATTCCCATGGGGAATGGAAGTCGCAGGGAGGCAAAATTTAACCCAATATATGTTCTCACTACACAAATGATCCCAACTAGCATGTGCTGCCTTGTGAGATAGTGAGCATCTCATCCGTGGAAATTATCAAGAGGAAGCCAGATCAAGGAGCAGTGCCAGGCAGCACTGGGGGCAACCAGACAGCTCCTAGGGTGCCTTCCGAGATGCAAAGGTTTGGATGATCAAGGAAAAGCTTGAAGTAGAAGGACTGTCTTTGTGAACTACTTCACTCCCTCCACTCAACACACACACACACATACAAACTTTCCTCTGTCTCCATCTGTATCCTTATGTGGTAACAATTGCACTGGGTTTGCAGCTAATAGATCTGAATTCTTACTAACATTTTACTCAAACACCTCTGCCCCCTTAATTTATCTTTCTGTGAATAAGAAAAAGGGAAGGAATTTGAAAAAATGGGTAGAAGGAAGATGGAAGAAGGAAGGGGGGAAGGAAGGAAGGAAGGGAGGAAAGAAGGAAGGAGAATATAAGAAAAATAGATCTGGTCATGCTTCTCTCTTCATACTTCTCAAGACTTTTGTGAGACCACAATGAGATAATAGATTAGTAAGAGTTTTGAGGAAGAGAAATAGACATTTGAAGTACTCTGTAAATTCACACTACTGAAAGATGTTTTGTTTGCAGCAGTTTGGCTCTATGCCCTGTGTGACTCCTAGGTCATGGGTTTGTTCCATATGAATGGGTTAATTACATCCTGTCCTCTGACCACATGCTCTGTGCCCAAGTCAAACTTGGCATCTGGCGAATGGCTGTTCTGTGCCAGGGACTGTGGGAAAGAGTGAGAAGAACTCAGTACAAAGCTGTCTCCACCAACAAGAAACAGGTCAGAATGAAATTTTTAATCACCGTGCATAGTGGCATCATCTCAGTACACAAAGGACTGCTCTTTTCATAATGGAAAACTTTTCTGCAAGTGGGGAGATTTTACATTTAGATGAAATATATTAAAATGAAAAATAGATACATATACATACACGTGTGTGTGTGTTATACAAAAATCTCAAGATGTAGAAATAAAAAAGAAATAGATACCGAGGCCAATTACTCAGTTTTTAATGCATTCCCAGACAATGAAATATATGAACCTTTATTACTGGTCAATATCTAGCATCTACCTTTTTTACTCACCAACTTTAAAATGAAGCTATAGAAATCATGGTGATTATACAATAAAACAACACAAGAGTCTTCTAAACAATTTTAAAATGCAATTTTAAACTTAACTAATCAAATGCTACTATTTACACATCTGGAATGAAAATATAAACAAGTTCATTATAAACATAATAACCTCAAGGAGTTGGATATTATATCTATAAGTAAGATAACAGATGTGGTATAAATGTAGAAACTGGAAGTGGGGTGCTTTATTTTTCAATTTCCCTAGATTTACATTAAGGAAGTACAAACCTTGAAATCATAACTGTAATATAGAAGTTAAAAAGTATTCAATTATTTAGCTAAGAATTGGCTTGGGGGGAAAAGCCTTACATATAGCTCAAAAGGGCAAACTAAAGAGAAATTATATATTAACTAGAGTTGGGGTACAAATATCAAGGATAACAAAACATATTGAAAGAATTAATTAAATTGACAAAACCTCAATTAAAATGGGAGTTTTTAATCTTGAAATCTTCTCACGCTGCAGATTACACCGATTTTTAAAGATAGCTTGAATATTATTCTAGAAATATTTTGTATTTCCTCTGCAATTACTTGGAAAGTTATGAATATTTAGAACAAAGGGCTAAATACCATAGTTTACACCTGCAATGGGAAGCCTTCTGGGGCTGTGGGGGAAATGGCTAGCAGTCCACCAACAGTTTCCCTTCTTTTCTTCCTGAGCATGGAGATACGTCACATTTCTCAGCTTCTCCTGCAACTAGATGTGGCCATGCGACCAGATTGTCACCAATGAACAGAGCTGATGAGAGCAATTTTCACATCACATGCTTAAGGGGGCATTCTTGGCTCTGGACTTCTGCTCCTCACCCTTCTTCCAAGCTCCTAACTTCCTTTCAGTGACCAGAATTGGGAAACTCTGTGCAGAATTACCTGACGCAGATGGCAGGGCTACCGTCAGTCAAGTCCCTGATGAAGTGGACAGATCTGCCCCATCCACCTGAATCTCTCACCTTGGAACTATTATGTATGAGAGAAATAAACATTTTTGTTTTTTAAGCTATCTTAGTATTAGGTCTCTTGCTATAGCAGCTTAGCATTTTGGAAAACTCAACATAAACTGTTCCAAAAGAAATTTACCTAATTAACCTACAAGTTTTCAGAATTATTTTCATTATTTTCATGCACACAAAAATATTGGGCTTTGGGGAGAGACTTGAATTAAATATTTTTATGAAATTTACTTTCATTGAAAATGAACATATAAAATGATATATTTCTATAATAACTCTAAATATTAACTAGATTCTTTATCCTAGACTTTTGTTGTATTTTTATTATGTTCATTTCATTTAATCATAAGACTGTGAGCTTTTATAAAAGCAGAGTAAATTATCTGAGTTCTGAGAATTTGAATGAGAACTTGTATCACGGAAATGCTGTCATCAAAATGGAAAAAATTCCTGCATTTTCCTGAGTTATTTTTATATACAAATTGTTTTAACAGGTATCTAGAAAAAAAAAATGAAGCTTACTGAGAAAAAAAAAAAGAGTTTACGTAGTAAGCCTGAGACTTATTCTTAGAAAACCTGTGTGCAAGTTAGGTCCTTAGCTCTTACCTGGCAAATAGAATTTCAGGGGGCTTCCCACGAGTCCTAACTAATGACCATCTCACTGGGCCTAAACTACTTATAAAGTAATGTGGTTTATGCTAATATCTGCTTTCCATCTGGGAGTCTGGAATCTTAACATATGCTATGCAGTGGGTGCCTATTGACCAGCCCCCAGTCAAATCCTTGGGCATTGAGTCTCTACTAGGTTTTCCTAATAGACATTTCACACATAGCATCACAAGTTGATGCTGGAGGAATTACAGGGAGAGGACTCTTGGAAGCTTGAACTTGGTTTCTTTTGGACTTTGCCCCATGTACCTTTTCCCTGTGCTGATTTTGCTTTGTATTTTTTCAATGTAATAAATCATATGTTGAGTCCTGTGAGTCCTCCTAGTGAATCACCAAACCTAGAGGCAGTCTTGGGGACCCCTTGCACTGTTATCAAATAGGATTTGGAGTAGTAATAGCTCATGGCAAACTAAGAGAAATGGAACTGTCTTAACCATCTTGGAAAGCTGGGCACAAGGTATAAAATTATTGAGTATCAGAAAGAATTTATTAGGCATAAAGTTTTTCAAAAGGAATAAAACATTCCAAGATGGAGAGCGCTATCACAAAATAATACCATTAGATATTTACACGGGACCTCCAGTGTCCTCGATCTCAATAGCCCTCTGAGGTGGGCAGGTCATGAGCTACCTTCATCTCCATTTCCAGAGCAAGGTGCTTAGATGCAGACTTGCCCAAGGCCATACAGCCAAGGGGTGTAGAGCAGATAAGAGACGCAGGCTTTTTGAAGCCTAATCACCTTCTAGTTCTCCCCAGCCAGCTTTTGCAACCTGTTTCTGAGAGCCTGAGGAGGTGCATCAGAGGTCACCAGTATGAGGGAATGGAGAATCCAGGTGGAAAGTCTCCAAGTGGCTCCGTAATTACCCACTTTATATATAAGAATTCTGCTTACGTTTGTGTAAAGACAAGAATTCCATTTTTTTTTTGGTTGAATATCATTGAATTATATACTTTGGTTCTTTGTAGGTAAAAATCTAAAACGCCACAAATTCAGGTTTTTAAGTTTTTTACTTTTTTTCTTTTAAAAAAGCTTTTACTTTAGGTTCGGGGTACATGTGCAGGTTTGTTATATAGGTAAACTCATGTCACGGGGCTTGTTGCACAGATTGTTTTGTCACCCAGGAACTAAGCCTAGTAGTACTGAATAGTTACCTTTTCCCCTCCTCTCCCTCCTCCCACCCTCCACTCTCAAGTAGGCCCCAGTGTCTGTTGTTTCCTTCTTTGTGTCCATGAGTTTCCCACCCACAGGGTGGCTCACAGATTTTAGCAAATAACTCTAAGGCGGATTCTTGCTAAATCAATAGGAATCATGCATGGGCACATTTTTTTCTGCTCTTTACAGCATTCATCTAGTTAGTTTTGCTACGTCCTGCATCTGAAACTCCTCTCTGGATTCCTCATTGTTCTCCTCCCTGACTCCCTTGGTGCTTCTGTTTCTTTCATACACACTAAATCTGAACCTGAAATAGCTACAAGATCTGTCCTGATTACATTGTACCTAGGTCACTAAAGGATCAAGGAAGATTAGCTATAACACATTTACTCTCAGCGTTCAGCCTTCGACAGACCCTGTTTATCAGTCATCATTCCTACCAAATCTATTGACCGATATAGAGAACACAGAACTTGGAGCCACAGAGACCTGGAACTCAATTCTTAATTTTACCACTCTCTTGCTCTGTGACCTTAGACAAGTCAATTAACCTTTATAAGACTGAATATATCTGCAAAGTGGCAATAACAACACCCACCTTGATGAGGCTAAAATTCCAAAACAGCATCATTTCAAGTTCATGATTATTTAATAGCCCCTATACCAACTACTCATACTAGAAACCCACAGGAGTCACTGCTATATTTACTTAGCCCTAACCAAAACTGAAATGTAGTCAAGCCTTCGCTGGCTTTGGATATTTTTCCTAGAAGCCTAGAAAAAACAACAACAAAAATAACAACAACCACAACAACAACAACCACAAAAACCACTGTGATTATTTCCAGGCAAGATAGCCGAATAAAAGCAACTCTGGGCTGCAGCTCCCAGTGAGACCAACACAGAAGACGTGTGATTTCTGCACCTCCAATTGAGATACCCAGCTCATCTCATTGAGGCTGGTTAGACAGTGGGTGCCACCCATGGAGGGTGAGCCAAAGCCAGGTGGGGTATTGCCTCACCCAGAAAGAGCAAGGAGTTGGGGAACTCCTTCCCTTAGCCAATAGAAGCCATGCATGCGGGACCCTGCCATCAGAGATGGTGCATTCCAGCCCAGATACTACACTTTTCCCACGGTCTTCGCAATCCACAGACCAGCAGATTCCCTCCAGTGCCTACACCACCAAGGCCATCAGTTTCAAGCACAAAACTGGGCAGCCATTTGGGCAGACACCGAGCTAGCTGCAGGAGTTTTTTTTGTACCCCAGTGGCACCTGAAACACCAGTGAGACAGAACCATTCACTCGCCTGGAAACGGGGCTGAAGCCAGGGCGCCAAGTAGTCTTGCTCAGTGGATCCAACCCACACAGAGCCCAGCAAGCTAAGATCCACTGGCTTGAAATTCTCGCTGCCAGCATAGCAGTCTGAAGTCAACCTGGGATGCTCCAGCTTGGTGGGTGGAGGGACGTCTGCCATTTCTGGGGCTTGAGTAGGTGGTTTTCCCCTCACAGTGTAAACAAAGCCGCCAGGAAGTTCAGAGTGGGCGGAGCCCATTACAGTGCCACAAAGGCTGTAGCCAGACTGCCTCTCTAGATTCCTCCTCTCTGGGCAGGGCATCTCTAAAAGAAAGGCAGCAGCCCCAGTCAGATAAAACCCCCATCTCCTTGGGACAGAGAACCTGGGGGAAGGGGCTGCTATGGGCACAGCTTCAGCAAACTTAAACGTTCCTGCCTACTGGCTCTGAAGAAAGCAGCAGATAACCCAACACAGAGCTCGAGCTCTGCTAACGGACAGACTGCCTGCTCAAGTGGTTCCCTGACCCCCATGCCTCCTGACAGGAAAACACCTCCCAGCAGGGGTTGACAGACACCTCACACAGGAGATCTCTGGCTGGCATCTAGCAGGTGCCCCTCTGGGATGAAGCTTCCAGAGGAAGGAGCAGGCAGTAATCTTTGCTGTTCTGCAGCCTCTGCTGGTAATACTCAAACAGGGTCTGGAGTGGACCCCCAGTGAACTCCAGCAGACCTGCAGCAGAGGGGCCTGGCTGTTAGAAGGAAAACTAACAAACAGAAAGCAATAACACAAATATCAACAAAAAGGAAGACCAAGCAAAAACTCCATCTAAAGGTCACCAACAGCAAAGAGCAAAGGTAGATAAATCCATGAAGATGAGGAAAAACTAGCACAAACAGGCTGAAAATTCCAAAAACCAGAATGTCTCTTCCCTTCCAAAAGATCACAACTGCTTGCTAGCAAGGGAGCAAAACTGGACGGAGAATGAGTTTGACAAATTGACAGAAGTAGGCTTCAGAAGGTGAGTAATAACAAACTCCTCCAAGCTAAAGGAGCATGTTCTAACCCAATGTAAGGAAGCTAAGAACCTTGAAAAAAGTTAGAGAAATTTCTAACTGAATAACCAGTTTAGAGAAGAACATAAATGACCTGATGGAGCTGAAAAACACAGCACGAGAATTTCTTGAAGCATACACAAATATCAATAGTTGAATCTATAAGGTGGAAGAAAGGATATCAGAGATTTAAGATCAACTTAGTGAAATAAAGCATGAAGACAAGATTAGAGAAAAAAGAATAAAAAGGAAAAAACAAAGCCTCCAGGAAATATGGGACTATGTGAAAAGACCAAACCTACAATTGATTGATGTACCTGAAAGTGATGGGGAGAAAGGAACCAAGCTGGAAAACACACTTCAGGATATTATCCAGGAGAACTTCCCCAACATAGCAAGACAGGCCAAAATTCAATTTCAGGAAATACAGAGAACACCACAAAGACATTTCTCAAGAATAGCAACCCCAAGACACACAATCGTCAGATTTACCAAGATTGAAATGAAGGAAAAAAGTTAAGGGCAGTGAGAGAGAAAGGTCAGGTTACCCACAAAGAGAAACCCATCAAAGTAACAGTGGATTTCTCTGCAGAAACCCTACAAGCCAGAAGAGAGTGGGGGCCAATATTCAACATTCTCAAAAAAAGAATTTTCAACCCAGAATTTCATATCCAGCCAAACTAAGCTTCATAAGCAAAGGAGAAATAAAATCCTTTACAGACAAGCAAATGCTGAGGGATTTTTGTCACCAACAGGCCAGCCTTACAAGAGCTCCTGAAGGAAGCACTAAATATAGGAAGGAAAAACTGGTACCAGCCACTGCAAAAACAAACCAAAATGTAAAGGCCATTGACACTATGAAGAAACTGCATCAACTAACAGGCAAAATAAACAGCTAGCATCATAATGACAGGATCAAATTCACACATAACAATATTAACCTTAAATGCAAATGGGCTAAATGCCCCAATTAAAAGCTACAGACTGGCAAATTGGATAAAGAGTCAAGACCCTCAGTGTGCCATATTAAGGAGACCCATCTCATGTGCAAAGACACACATAGGCTCAAAATAAAGGGATGGAGGAAGACTTACCAAGCAAATGGAAAGCAAAATGAAAACAGCAGGGGTTGCAATCCTAGTCTCTGATGAAACAGACTTTAAACCAACAAAGAACAAAAAAGACAACGAAAGGCCTTACATAATGGTAAAGGGATCAATGCAACAAGAAGAGCTAGCTATCCTAAATATATATGCACCCAATACAGGAGCACCCAGATTCATAAAGCAAGTCCTTAGAGACCTACAAAGAGACTTAGACTCCCACACAATAATAGTGGGAGACTTTAACACCTAACTGTCAATACTAGACAGATCAATGAGACAGAAAATTAACAAGGATATTCAGGACTTGAACTCAGCTCTGGACCAGGCAGACCTAATAGACATCTACAGACTCCACCCCTGATCAACATAATATACATTCTTCTCAGCACCACATCGCGCATATACAAAAATCGTCCACATAATTGGAGGTAAAACACCCCTCAGCAAATGCAAAAGAATGGAAATCATAACAAACAGTCTCTCAGACCACAGTGCAACCAAATTAGAACTCAGAATTAAGAAACTCACTCAAAACTGCACAACTACATGGAAACTAAACAACCTGCTCCTGAATGACTATGGTTAAATGACGAAATTAAGGCAGAAATAAACAAGTTCTTTGAAAACAATGAGAACAAAGTTACAACGTACCAGAATCCCTGGGACACAGCTAAAGCAGTGTTTAGAGGGAAATTTATAGAACTAAATGCCCACAGGAGAAAGCGGGAATGATCTAAAATCAACAACCTAACATCACAATTAAAAGAACTAGAGAAGCAAGAGCAAACAAATTCAAAAGCTAGTAGAAGGCAAGAAATAACTAAGAACAGAGCAGAACTGAAGGAGATAGAGACACAAAAAATCCTTCAAAAAATCAATGAATCCAGGAGCTGGTTTTTAGAAAAGATTAACAAAATAGATAGACCGCTAGCCAGACTAATAAAGAAGAAAAGAGAGAAGAATCAAATAGACACAATAAAAAATGATAAAGGGGATATCACCACTGATTCCACAGAAATACAAACTACCATCAGAGAATATTATAAACACCCCTCTGCAAATAAACTAGAAAATCTAGAAGAAATGGATATACTTCTGGACATATACACCTTCCCAAGATTAAATCAGGAAGAAGTTGAATCCCTGAATAGACCAATAACAAGTTTTGAAATTGAGGCAGCAATTAATAGCCTACCAACCAAAAGAAGCCCAGGACCAGGCAGATTCACAGCCGAATTCTACCAAAGGTACAAAGAGGAGCTGGTACCATTCCTTCCGAAACTATTCCAAACAATGGAAAAAGACAGACTCCTCCCTAACTCATTTTTGAGGCCACCATCATCCTGATACCAAAACCTGGAAGACACAACAAAAAAAAGAAAATGTCAGGCCAATATCCCTGATGAACATCAATGCGAAAATCCTCAATAAAATACTGGCAAACCGAATCCAGCATCACATCAAAAAGCTTATCCACCATGATCAAGTCAGCTTCATCCCTGGGATGCAAGGCTGGTTCAACATATGCAAATCAATAAATGTAATATATCGCATAAACTGAACCAATGACAAAAACCACATGATTTTCTCAATAGATGCCAAAAGGGCCTTTGATAAAATTCAACACTCCTCCATGCTAAAAACAATCAATAAACTCGATATTGGTGGAACATATCTCAAAATAATAAGAGCTATTTATGACAAACCCACAGCCAATATAATACTGAATGGGAAAAAGCTGGAAGCATTCCCTTTGAAAACCAGCACAAGACAAGGATGCCCTTTCTCACCACTCCTATTCAACATAGTATTGGAAGTGCTGGCCAGGGCAATCTGGCAAGAAAAGAAATAAAGGTATTCAAATAGGAAGAGAGGAAGTCAAATTATCTCTGTTTGCAGATGACATGATTGTATATTTAGAAAATCTCATCATCTTAACCCAAAAACTCCTTAAGCTGATAAGCAAATTCAGCAAAGTCTCAGGATACAAAATCAGTGTGCAAAAATCACAAGCATTCCTATATACCAATAATAGATAAACAGAGATGCAAATCATGAGTGAACTCCTATTCACAATTGCTACAAAGATAATAAAATACCTAGGAATACAACTTACGAGGGATGTGAAGGACCTCTTCAAGGAGAACAGCAAACCACCGCTGAAGGAAATAAGAGAGGACACAAACAAATGGAAAAACATTCTATGCTCATTGATAGGAAGAATCAATATTGTGAAAATGGCCATACTGCCCAAAGTAATTTATAGATTCAATGCTATCCCCATCAAGCTACAATTGACTTTCTTCACAGAATTCGAAAAAACTATTTTAAATTTCATATGGAACAAAAAAAGAGCCCATATAGCGAAGACAATCCTAAGCAAAAAGAACAAAGCTGGAGGGTTCATGCTACCTGACTTCAAACTATCCTACAAGGCTACAGTAACCAAAACAGCATGGTACTGGTACCAAAAGAGATATATAGACCAATGGAACAGAACAGAGTTCTCAGAAATAACACCACACATCTACAGCCATCTGATCTTTGACAAATCTGATAAAAACAAGCAATGCAGAAAGGATTCCCTATTTAATAAATGGTGTTGGGAAAACTGGCTAGTCATATGCAGAAAACTGAAATTGGACAACTTCCTTACACTTTATACAAAAATTAACTCAATATAAACTAAAGATTTAAACATAAGACCTAAAACCATAAAAAGCTAGAAGAAAACCTGGGCAATACCATTCAGGACATAGGCATGGGCAAAGACTTCATGACTAAAACACAAAAAGCAATGGCAATAAAAGCCAAAATTGACAAATGGGATCTAATTAAACTAAAGATCTTCTGCACAGCAAAAGAAACCATCATCAGAGTGAACAGGCAACCTACAAAATGAGAGAAAATTTTTACAATCTATCCATCTGACAAAGGGCAAATATCCACAATCTACAAAGAACTTAAACAAATTTACAAGAAAAAAACAAACAACTCCATCAAAAAGTGGGCAAAGGATATGAACAGACACTTCTCAAAAGAAGACATTTCTGTGGCCAACAAACATATGAAAAAAAGCTCATCATCACTGGTCATTAGAGAAATGCAAATCAAAACCACAATGAGATACCATCTCATGCCAGTTAGAATGGTGATCATTAATAAGTCAGGAAACAACAGATGCTGGAGAGGACGTGGATAAATAGGAACGCTTTTACACTGTTGGTGGGAGTGTAAATTAGCTCAACCATTGTGGAAGACAGTGTGGTGATTCAGGGTCAAGGATCTAGAACCAGAAATACCATTTGACCCAGCAATCCCATTACTGGGTACATACCCAAAGGATTATAAATCATTCTACTATAAAGACACATGCACACATATGTTTATTGCAGCACTATTCACAATAGCAAAGACTTGGAACCAACCCAAATGCCCATCAATGTTAGACTGGATAAAGAAAATGTGGCACATATACACCATGGAATACTATGCAGCCATTAAAAAGAATGAATGAATTCATGTCCTTTGCAGGGACATGGTTGAAGCTGGAAATCATCATTCTCAGCAAACTAACACAGGAACAGAAAACACTGCATGTTCTCACTCATAAGAGGGAGTTGAACAATGAGGACATAGGGGCACAGGGAGGGGAACATCACACCCCGGGACCTGTCATGGGGCTTGGGGAGAAGGGGAGGGATAGCATTAGGAGAAATACCTAATGTAGATGACGGGTTGATGGGTGCAGCAAAACACCATGACACATATATATCTATGTAACAAACCTGTATGTTCTGCACATGTATCCCAGAACTTAAAGTATAATTTTAAAAAATGGCATTATTAAAATCATTTAATTAAAAACCTAAAGCCAAACAAACAAACAAAAACACTTTAAGTGTTTAAGTTGCTTTTTTTACTATACTCACCAAGGAAAGGGAAAGATTGAGCCTCCTAAGACAATGCATGTAGAATGCTGAGAGCGCCAGGGCTGGGCTGAGAAATTTGTAGGGTAAAGCTATTAATCGGAAAAGAAATGAGAGGTAAGACGATGACTCACAACAGATCAGAGCCATTGGGTGCTCCCAGTGAGTACTAAACTCATTTAGGCAGCTGAAGCCAGTGGAAAAGGGGAAGCACTGAGGTTAGGTCATCAAGAAGAGAGAAGAGAAGGATGATATTTTCTCTTTTAGATTCTGATAAACAAAGACAAAACCTATAGATGCAAGTTTTAGGTTGAAGCTTGAAGAGAAGGCATCAAATGGTGCCCACATGTCACATTTCTTTACATCATGCTCCAAATGCCAATCTTTCTCATATGAAATATAAAGGTAGGTAATAAGCATTTAATTAAATATTTGTGTTGTAATAAAGGCTTTAAGGAAACTGAATACTCAAATATAAAAATGTGAATTTTATTTGGTCTCCAATGTAGTGTCTATGAGGTCCGAACCAACCTATACAACTTGCTCATTTAACCTTAATTGAATGGTATCAGACATCATGGTGCACTTTACCCCACTTTGAACACCATTATAACAGCTTTCCTCTAAATCCACTAGATCAATAACTTGCCTACCCAACAAATGGCAAGAACTCTAAATATTTCCCGAAAGGGAGATTGTTTACTGTAATTCCTGTAACTTGTCTGTGCTCTGCCTTCTCTCTGCTCATCTTACAATCCTTCCGTCCGCACTCTGCTCACCAGTTCAATACCATTTGCTCTACCAGCCAATGTGTGGCTCGGGCCATTTAAATACGCTTGATATGAAATGACTCTCGTCTACTGCTCTTCTACCCCACTGGTTACTTTATTCACTGTTACTGATGTCTAGAATTCCTCACCATTTCATCTACTTTCAGGAAAGATTATCCTTTATTACCTGATGTCCAGATATTGAAACCAATGTATATCATATATTTTACTGTTTTCTTTGTTGTTATTATTTCAAGTGGCAGGGTAAGTCTGGTAACTGTTACTCCATCTTGGAGAGAAGCAGTAGTCTCAAATTTATAAAATTTAATGAAAAAATCAGAAAATAAAAGATTATGTTTGTGAATTACCTTTAGGAATATAAATTATAACTAGATTCCTTATGTTCAAAAAGTTAAGTGGAGATATGGAAGAAATATACATATATATATATATATATATATATATATATTTTTTTTTTTTTTTTTTTTTTTGAGACAGTATCTCACTCTGTTGCCCAAGGCTAGAGTGCAGTAATGCAATCTCGGCTTACTGCAAGCTCTGCCTCCCGGGTTCACACCATTCTCCTGCCTTAGCCTCCTGAGTAGCTGGGACTACAGGTGCCCACCACCAGGCCTGGCTAATTTTTTGTATTTTTAGAAGAGAGGGGCTTTCACCATGTTAGCCAGGATGGCCTCGATCTCCTGACCTCGTGATCCACTCGCCTCGGTCTCCCAAAGTGCCGAGGATTACAGGCCTGAGCCACCGTGCCTGGCAGGAAGATATATTTTTTATATCCAAATTGAGCTTCCACAGAAGAAACACACAATGTGTGAAATAAAAATAAGGGGGCGGTTCCAAGACAGCTGAATAGGAACAGCTCCAGTCTACAGCTCCAAGCGTGAGCGACGCAGAAGACAGATGATTTCTGCATTTCCAACTGAGCTTGGAAGACAGTAGTGGTTCTCCCAGAATGCAGCTTGAGATCTGAGAATGGACAGACTGCTTCCTCAAGTGGGTCCCTGACCCCCAAGTAGCCTAACTGGGAGGCACCCCCCAGTAGGGGCAGGCTGACACCTCACATGGCTGGGTACCCCTCTGAGACAAAACTTCCAGAGGAACATCAGGCAGCAACATTTGCTGTTCACCAATATTCGCTGTTCTGCAGCCTCTGCTGCTGATACCCAGGCAAACAGGGTCTTGAGTTGACCTCCAGCAAACTCCAACAGACCTGAAGCTGAGGGTACTGACTGTTAGAAGAAAAACTGACAAACAGAAAGGACATCCACACCAAAACCCCATCTATATGTCACCATCATCAAAGACCAAAGGTAGATAAAACCACAAAGATGGGGAAAAAACACAGCAGAAAAACTGAAAATTCTAAAAATCGGAGTGCCTCTCCTCCTCCAAAGGAAAGCAGTCCTCACCAGCAATGGAACAAAGATGGATGGAGAATGACTTTGATGAGTTGAGAGAAGGCTTCAGACGATCAAACTTCTCCAAGCTAAAGGAGGAAGTTCGAACCCATGGCAAACAATTTAAAAACCTTGAAAAAAGATTAGACGAATGGCTAACTAGAATAACCAATACAGAGAAGTCCTTAAAGGACCTGATGGAGTTGAAAACTATGGAATGAGAACTACGTGACGAATGCACAAGCTTCAGTAGCCGATTCGATCAACTGGAAGAAAGGGTATCAGTGATGGAAGATCAAATGAATGAAATGAAGTGAGAAGAGAAGTTTAGAGAAAAAAGTATAAAAAGAAATGAACAAAGCCTCCAAGAAATATGGGACTATGTGAACAGACTAAATCTACGTCTGACTGGTGTACCTGAAAGTGACAGGGAGAATGGAACCAAGTTGGAAAACACTCTGCAGGATATCATCCAGGAGAACTTCCCCAACCTAGCAAGGCAGCCCAACATTCAAAATCAGGAAATACAGAGAATGCCACAAAGATACTACTCGAGAAGAGCAACTCCAAGACACATAATTGTCAGATTCACCAAAGTTGAAATGAAGGAAAAAATGTTAAGGGCAGCCAGAGAGAAAGGTCCGGTTACCCCCAAAGGGAAGCCCATCAGACTAACAGCTGATCTCTCGGCAGAAACTCTACAAGCTAGAAGAGAGTGGGGGTCAATATTCACCATTCTTAAATAAAACAATTTTCAACCCAGAATTTCATATCCAGTCAAACTAAGCTTCATAAGTAAAGGAGAAATAAAATCCTTTACAGACAAGCAAATGCTGAGAGAGTCTGTCACCACTAGGCCTGCCCTACAAGAGTTACTGAAGGAAGCACTAAACATGGAAAGGAACAACCAGTACCAGCCACTGCAAAAACATGCCAAATTGTAAAGACCATCAAGGCTAGGAAGAAACTGCATCAACTAACGAGCAAAAAACCAGCTAACATCATAAAGACAGGATCAAATTCACACATAATAATATTAACCTTAAATGTAAATGGGCTAAATGCTCCAATTAAAAGACACAGACTGGCAAATTGGATAAAGAGTCAAGACCCATCAGTGTGCTGTATTCAGGAAACCCATCTCACGTGCAGAGACACATATAGGCTCAAGATAAAGGGATGGAGGAAGGTCTACCAAGCAAATGGAAAACAAAAAAAGGCAGGGGTTGCAATCCTAGTCTCTGATAAAATAGACTTTAAACCAACAAAGATCAAAAGAGACAAAGAAGGCCATTACATAATGGTAAAGGGATCAATTCAACAAGAAGAGCTAACTATCCTAAATATATATGCATCCAATACAGGAGCACCCAGATTCATAAAGCAAGTCCTTAGAGACCTACAAAGAGATTTAGACTCCCACACAATAATAATGGGAGACTTTAATACCCCACATTAGACAGATCAACGAGACAGAAAGTTAACAAGGATATCCAGGAATTGAACTCAGCTCTGCACCCAGTGGACCTAATAGACATCTATAGAACTCTCCATCCCAAATCAACAGAATATACATTCTTCTCAGCACCACACCACACCTATTCCAAAATTGGCCACACAGTTGGAAGTAAAGCACTCCTCAGTAAATGTAAAAGAACAGAAATTATAACAAACTGTCTCTCAGACCACAGTGCAATCAAACTAGAACTCAGGATTAAGAAACTCACTCAAAACTGCTCAACTACATGGAAACTGAACAACCTGCTCCTGAATGACTACTGGGTACATAAGGAAATGAAGGCAGAAATAAAGATGTTCTTTGAAACCAACGAGAAGAAAGACACAACATACCAGAATCTCTGGGACACATTTAAAGAAGTGTGTAGAGGGAAATTTATAGCACTAAATGCCCACAAGAGAAGGCAGGAAAGATCTAAAATTGACACCCTAACATCACAATTAAAAGAACTAGAAAAGCAAGAGCAAAAGCATTCAAAAACTAGAAGAAGGCAAGAAATAACTAAGATCAGAGCAGAACTGAAGGAGATAGAGACACAAAAAATCCTTCAAAAAATCAATGAATCCAGGAGCTGGTTTTTTGAAAAGATCAACAAAATTGATAGACCGCTAGCAAGACTAATAAAGAAGAAAAGAGAGAAGAATCAAATAGATGCAATAAAAAATGATAAAGGGGATATCACCACCAATCCCACAGAAATACAAACTACCATCAGAGAATACTATAAAAACCTCTATGCAAATAAACTAGAAAATCTAGAAGAAACGGATAAATTCCTTGACACATACACCCTCCCAAGACTAAACCAGGAAGAAGTTGAGTCTCTGAATAGACCAATAACAGGCTCTGAAATTGAGGCAGTAATTAATAGCTTACCAATGAAAAAAGGTCCAGGACCAGATGGATTCACAGCCAAATTCTACCAGAGGTACAAGGAGGAGCTGGTACCATTCCTTCTGAAACTATTCCAATCAATAGAAAGAGAGGGAATCCTCCCTAACTCATTTCATGAGGCCAGCATCATCCTGATACCAAAGCCTGGCAGAGACACAACAAAAAAAGAGAATTTTAGACCAATATCCCTGATAAACATCGATGCAAGAATCCTCAATAAAATACTGGCAAACCAAATCCAGCAGCACATCAAAAAGCTTATCCACCATGATCAAGTGGGCTTCATCCCTGGGATGCAAGCCTGGTTCAACATATGCAAATCAATAAACATAATCTGGCATGTAAACAGAACCAAAGACAAAAACCACATGATTATCTCAATAGATGCAGAAAAGGCCTTTGACAAAATTCAACAGCCCTTCATGCTAAAAACTCTCAATAAATTAGATATTGATGGGATGTATCTCAAAATAATAAGAGCTATCTATGACAAACCCACAGCCAATATCATACTGAATGGGCAAAAACTGGAAGCATTCCCTTTGAAAACTGGCACAAGACAGGGATGCGTTCTCCCACCACTCCTATTCAACATACGGATGGAAGTTCTGGCAAGGGCAATCAGGCAGAAGAAGGAAATAAAGGGCATTCAATTAGGAAAAGAGGAAGTCAAATTGTCCCTACTTGCAGATGACATGATTGTATATCTAGAAAACCCCATTGTCTCAGCCCAAAATCTCCTTAAGCTGATAAGCAACTTCAGCAAAGTCTCAGGATACAGAATCAATGTGGTAAAATCACAAGCATTCCTATACACCAATAGCAGACAAACAGAGAGCCAAATCATGAGTGAACGCTCATTCACAATTGCTTCAAAGATAATCAAATACCTAGGAATCCAACTTACAAGGGATGTGAAGGACCTCTTCAAGGAGAACTGCAAACCACTGCTCAATGAAATAAAAGATGATAAAAACAAATGGAAGAACATTCCATGCTCATTGGTAGGAAGAATCAATATCGTGAAAATGGCCATACTGCCGAAGGTAATTTATAGATTCAATGCCATCCCCATCAAGCTACCAATGACTTTCTTCACAGAATTGGAAAAACTACTTTAAAGTTCATATGGAACCAAAAAAGGGCCTACATTGCCAAGTCAATCCTAAGCCAAAAGAACAAAGCTGGGGGCATCATGCTACCTGACTTCAAACTATACTACAAGGCTACAGTAACCAAAACAGCATGGTACTGGTATCAAAACAGAGATATAAACCAATGGAACAGAACAGAGCCCTCAGAAATAATGTCACACATCTACAACTATCTGATCTTTGACAAACCTGACAAAAACAAGAAATGGGGAAAGGATTCCCTATTTAATAAATGGTGCTGGGAAAACTGGCTAGCCATATGTAGAAAGCTGAAACTGGATCCCTTCTTACACCTTATACAAAAATTAATTCAAGATGGATTAAAGGGCTGGGCACGGTGGCTCACGCTTGTAATCCCAGCACTTTGGGAGGCCGAGGTGGGCGGATCACGAGGTCAGGAGATCGAGACCACTGTGAAACCCCGTCTGTACTAAAAATACAAAAAAAAAATTAGCCGGGCGTGGTGGCAGGCGCCTGTAGTCCCAGCTACTTGGAGAGGCTGAGGCAGGAGAATGGCGTGAACCTGGGAGGCGGAGCTTGCAGTGAGCCGTGATTGCGCCACTGCACTCCAGCCTGGGTGACAGAGCAAGACTCCGTCTCAAAAAAAAAAAAAAAAAAAAAAAAAAAAAAAAAGATGGATTAAAGACTTAAATGTTAGACCTAAAACCATAAAAAACCTAGAAGAAAACCTAGGCAATACCATTCAGGACATAAGCATGGGCAAGGACTTCATGTCTAAAACACCGAAAGCAATGGCAACAAAAGCCAAAATTGACAAATAGGATCTAATTAAACTAAAGAGCTTCTGCACAGTAGAAGAAATTACCATCAGAGTGAACAGTCAACCTACAGAATGGGAGAAAATTTGTGCAATCTACTCATCTGACAAAGGGCTAATATCTAGAATCTACAATGAACTCAAACAAATTTACAAGAAAAAACAAACAAACCCATCAAAAAGTGGGCAAAGGATATGAACAGACACTTCTCAAAAGAAGACATTTATGCAGCGAAAAGACACATGAAAAAATGCTTATCATCACTGGCTATCAGAGAAATGCAAATCAAAAGCATAATGAGATACCATCTCACACCAGTTAGAATGGCGATCATTAAAAAGTCAGAAAACAACGGTGCTGGAGAGGATGTGGACAAATAGGAACACTTTTACACTGTTGGTGGGACTGTAAACTAGTTCAACCATTGTGGAAGTCAGTGTGGTGATTCCTCAGGGATCTAGAACTAGAAATACCGTTTGACCCAGCCATCCCATTACTGGGTATATACCCAAAGGATTATAAATCATGCTGCTATAAAGACACATGCACACATATGCTTATTGCAGCACTATTCACAATAGCAAAGACTTGGAACCAACCCAAATGTCCAACGATGATAGACTGGATTAAGAAAATGTGGCATATACACACCATGGAATACTATGCAGCCATAAAAAATGATGAGTTTATGTCCTTTGTAGGGACATGGATGAAGCTGGAAACCATCATTCTCAGCAAACTACCACAAGGACAAAAAACCAAACACTGCATGTTCTCACTCATAGGTGGGAATTGAACAATGAGAACACTTGGACACAGGAAGGGGAACATCACACACCGGGGACTGTTGTGGGGTGGGGGGAGGGGGACAGGGATAGCATTAGGAGATATACCTAATGTAAATGACGAGTTAATGGGTCCAGCACACCAACATGGCACATGTATACATATGTAACAAACCTGCACGTTGTGCACATGTACCCTAAAACTTAAAGTATAATAAAAAAAAAGAAATAAAAGAAATAAAAATAAAATGCTGAATAAGATTAGTGGCAGATTACATATTGCAAAAGAAACTATTAGTGACTTAAAAACATAGCCAATAGCAATAATCCACATATGAAACACAGAGAGAAAAAATAAAAATTTTAAAATGACAAGAGAATCCTATAAGCAGAGAAGGTGGGAGATTAAAAAAAATATTTTAAGAAGTAATGGCTGAAAAATCTCCAGATTTGATGAAAACTATAAACCCACAGATCCAAGAAGTTCAATGAACTACCACCACAAAAAACATGAAGAAAACTACACCAAGGCACATCATAATCAAATTGCTGAGAATCGTGATAAAGAGTAAATAGTAAAAGTAACCAAACAAGGGAAAAATGAAACATTATGTACAGATAAATTAAGCTAAGAATGACAACATATTTCTTGTCAGAAAAAAATGTAAGTGCAAAGAAGCCAATGAAGGTATTAAAAAAAAACCCCTAACAACCTATGATTCTATACCCAGCAACAATATCTTTTCAAAGTTAAGTTATAAAATAAGGACATTTTTAGACATATAAAACCTGAAAGAATTAATCAATAGCAGACCCACACTAAAAGATATGTTAAAGGAATTCCTTTGGGAACAAAGAAGATGACTTAAGATAGAGATATGAATCAAAGGAATGAAAAGCATCAAAAATGGTAACTATATGCATAAATATATGAGATTTTTTCTTATTATTTATAATAATAATGATAAATAATATCAAAGTGTTTAAGAACAAAGAATATTACCAGAGATTAAAAAGGCAATTTTATGATGCAGAGCTGAAAAATTTCACCACTCCCTCTTTCAGTAATTATTTTTAAGTAGACCGAAAGTCAGGAAGGATATAATGGACTTGAACAACACTATTGGGAAGCCAAAAGATTGGACACCCATGGTCTAGATCCTAGAGGATACCTTTCCAGTTTGATTCTAGCCTGTCTTCATCTTTGGTCTATTTACAACTCTGTAAATTGTGAATAACTAATAACAATGTACAATAATTCTTGTCTATATATTTGCAAATTTTGTCCTGTTCAAAAATGTTCAATTGCCTATCACCAACTCCTCATGAAAAAACCAGTTTTGCCTTCACTTTCACATTCATTTCAATGTGTGTATTCTTTAGATTCTCTTTTAAGAGTCATGAGGCACTCAAAAGAGTGTGAGAGTCATGATTTTACCATTTTTCAAGATTGTCTTTTAACATGACTGAGAATTGAGTCATCTGCCATTGAGGACTGTACAATTTGTTTATATTGCATCTGCAATCACCATCATCAAAGCCCTTCTCAGTTTCCATTCTGTAATGTATTTTCTCAATTGCTTTTATCTGACAGTGGTTCAACTGAAGTTCTTGTACATATGCAGAAAGTTAATAAAGTGTAGTTATGAACTGTTCTAGCAAGTTAATAACTTCTAAATTGAATGAGAAAACGGGTCTTCCTCTTTCTCATCCCATACAGTCATGCATCCACTGTCAGTCCTCACTCAGCTACACTGCTAGCCTTTGTCAAGTACCCATTCCATGGTCCTGGATTAGGTGCTTAGGGTGCAAAGATGGATGGACACAGCCCCATAGGCAGGCTGTTCAAATAGGGTGATGAGTGTTATGCTGTAGGATGGACAGCCCAGAGAAGACAGACATCTTGCCTCAGTCAACAAAGGCACTTCAACTGATACTGGAAGGATGCAAAGTAGCTAAGCAGGTGAAACAGGGGGGCCAGGAATTCTAAAACAGGGAACAGCATGTGCAAAGGCCTAAGTATCACATAGAAAGAGCATGGTGTACCCAGAGACTACAAGCCATCTGTAATGCAGAATGCACAAAATGACAATGTGGGCATAGGAAAGGACCAGGCTGCTGTATGCTGCAGCAGCCCTGCAGGAAAAATCAAATAATACTATCTGCCATTTCTTGGATGCCTACTATATACCACGGATTATAATAAGCATTTTATAAATATTGTCTCAGTTAATCCTCACCAAATCCTAAATGGTTAAGTAGGATTTCTTTCTCTGTATTGCATTTTAATTATGAAACTAATATATGCTTGTTGCAACAAGTCAAATTATCCCTCCAATCATAATCCTCAGCAAAAGTAGTAATGTAGTTTATATTCTTCCACATACTTCTCAATGCTCACACAGCAAATATAAATGTACACACAAATATATGTATATACTAATTAGTTTATACGATACACATTCTTTGTCAACAACTTTTAAAATATAGCCACACATACAGACATCCTTTCAGGTCAGTATATACAGAGATAAATCCTCTTTTAAACATTCCAAATGTACCAGAATTCATTCCAACATTCCTCTACCAGTGAACATTCAGGATTTTTTTTCCCTCTACAACAAACAATGCTGAAATAAACACATCTTTGTGAATATATCCTTATGTACTGACACTTTCATTTTTGTAGGATACAGTCCCCCAAAGTAGGCATACACATTAAAAATTTTAGAGACACTGTCACACTAAATTATTAATGTCCTTTACACCTATTCATTTTTATACCTCTGCAAAGTTGCAGAAAATCAATTGTTTTTCCCAGCAACTCTTTGAGCCTTGTGGAGAATGATGAGGTCCTCATTCAGGTTTTTTTTACGGTCAATCTGAAGGTTTTAGCCTGAATTTTACACACCCGAGCAATGACACAAAAAGAATATTGAATGATAAAACATCTCTTTATACCCACATCCCTTCGCTTACTGCTGAGGGACTCCTTGCTCGCTGCTTGGGCTGAGTAGGTGCTAGGCTGTCAGGCTGCCAGATTTTAGGTGCAGAAGTCATCAAATTATGAATGAACGCCTGTCATCATGGTCACATGACCCTTCTGACTGAGCCAATCAAGTCAAAATGTATTGCCATAACTACAGCTTCATTTTTAGGCATATCAGCCAACATATCCTTAAAACTATTTGCTACATCATATGTTTTTGCTTCTGTTATTTCTAATCAGGTTTGGAGAATATGGCAGAAATGGCATTTTAAAAAAGACAAAGACAAAAGGGAAAAATTCTTAAGTCCAAAGTTAAGCATACACCTTGTTTTAAAACCAAGCAATTTGTTTTCCTTATTTTAACATAACTGCACGGGTTTTTGACTAGCAGATGAGGAAGAACTTAAAGGACCTGCGTTTCAAATATTTAGTAGCATCGTTACTGCAGGGCTTCAAGAAGTTCCCTATTGTCCTGTGTAACTTTTGGGCAGCATCAGAAGCATGTGCTAAAGCTACTCCTTCTAGTGGGCCTTTGTCTGCACCATTTCCAATTTCACCTTGATATCACATTACCTTTCAATGTAACTGACTTTTGAGTCAGCTCCAGATGAGTGCTACATTTCCTCCATGTGTCCAAACTTGCAATTCTCCCCGCTTCGTATCTTACCAAAACGTACTCTTGGGAAAAACTGCCCATGTATTCTACCTCGTGTGGCCAAGTTTAGGCAGCTTATGAGACTTAATATCCTATAAGTGGTGGGAGATGGCATTTAAACAAAGGAATAAACAATAACAATAATAATAAATGTTTAGAGTTTCACAGTTACAAATATAATAACATATATACTATGTTATAACTTAAATATAAATAATGTCATAATATATAAATAACAACATACTCAATAATAAATGTTTCAGCGCCACAGTTGAGAACTGTGGAACTCTAAACATGAGCGAGCAGGAGAGGTGTGAGTGGTGGCTGTGGCACCAAGACAGCCATTTCTTCTGCATTAGCATAAAGTCATTCCTAGAATGAGAAACACTCTTTCATGAATCACCACATTACACTTGGACGAATCAATCCTTATCTTGCTAAAAAATAAAATAAAAAATGTCACTGTGGCACTATCTTGCTTAACACCTGTAGTTGACTCTGCATCCCACTAGGACAAAACCTAAGCCCCAACCCTTAGCTCCCATCATGGCACCCACTTGTGCTCCTAGGAAGGAGCATCTGGTGCCTTTTTCTCTGTGGCCTGGCTCACCTACTGTCCGTGGCCTGGCACACACTTCCCCATCTTACTCAGTGGTAAAATTCTATTCATTCATCTTTATACTTGGCTCAGTGAGCACCTGCTCTGCCAATCCTTCCTTAGTCTCCTCTCCAAGCTCCCTGACTCTGACCTCTACTCTCAGTGCTGCCAGATCGTGTCGTCATGATGTCTTCCTGTCTGGGCTCTCCCATCACCACTGTGCTCCTGAAGAGTGGGGACCATGTCTGTTCCATGACTGTAGCTCTCAGGGGCACAGCAAGCAGCCCTCAATAAACACTTCTTGAATGTGCATCAGTTTCTCCAAAGTGACCAAGGAAGGACCAAGGATCCCAGTCTTACAGATTCATACTTTGTTCTCAAATTCCCCAAAGTGACACTTTGGAAAAGTCAGTCATTTTCCTGCTGGTGTGCTTAACAATCACCACTGTATTTCCTCATCTGAAAAATGGGTATAACGATGGAGCTGTTGGGGGGATTAAATTATATAAAATGGTTAAAGTGGCATTGGGCACATGATACTTCAAGAAATGTTAGCCATTATTATAATTATTAAATCTGAAATCATTTGATGTCCTTGAACATTATTCAAATTTATATATATGCAAATCCCCCTAATGTATGCTCACTGATGCCAACATTAATCACATCAGAATTTGCTCCATAAGCATATTTCGAGCATAGGCTAACGTGTTTGTATGCATAGGACTTCAACAGCTCCCGTTTCACAGACTAGAAGTAAGAATGTTTTTCAGTGAACTTTGCCCTGGCAGTTAACAAATGATAAGAAAGTTCATTCAGCGGGATTTTACAGGCAGCTAAATTGCCCCAAGTTTAGACTACCTGAAGCTGTTACAACAAAGCTCACCCTGGCAGCTGGGGCACCAAATCCATGACCCCTGCTAGTTAATATGAAGTGGGGAGGGGGCCGAGGGAAAAGGAGACTCGCATGAAGAGAGAATGTGAAATGAAATAGCAAGTGGTCCTCTGACATGCTGAGGATTCTCTTGGGAAAAACATACCAGCTTGTGAAACATGAGCTTTAAGAAGAGTTGCCTATCTACTTTTTCCCCATTCATTTTTTTGTATATATAATTTATGCCGCATTATTCACTCATCATTTAAGATTATTATCACAGCTTGCTAACAAGCCAAACTGCACTCAAAAGCATCTGAGAAGAGGAACTCACTTTTCTATCATAACAAGTGTCTTCCAGTTTACACCAAAACCAATATATCAAAAGAAGTATTTTCCCATATATCACGGAATTAACTGGTCATCAATGCATGACAAAATTCAAGTTTCCCTCAGATTCTGGGGCCATTTTACAGACCCAATTTACCAAAGACTTGATACTTTTTTCACAAATTAACTTCGGTCTGCCAAAGGTGCATCAGAAGCTCTATTTAAAACAGGCATCTTTTACTTTTGCATTACTTTTACGTGATTCTAGTTTCAGTCAGCCAACCTATTGTCAAAAGTATTAACTACATTCTAACTTCACTGTTAGAATAAAATGGAGCAAGTATTCTACTCCGAACTAAAGGTTAAACTTAGCGTTTAATTATCTTTAGCTCCAGGATTATACAAGGGATTTCCAAGAGGGACAAGAATATAATAAAGTAGTAATATTCCGAGTTCCATACTGGTTTTGGACTGAATTGTTTCTCTCCCAGACTCATCTGTTGAAGCTCCAACCCCCAGTAACTCAGAATGTGACTGTCTTTGAAGATACAGCCTTAAAGAGGCAATTAAGTTAAAACTATGCCATTAGGTCCTAATCCAAACTGAATGATGTCCTTATAAGAAAAGGAAATTAGAATACAAAAAGCGACACCAGGGACATGCAGGACATGCAGGCACAGAGGAAAGACCATGTGAAGAGGCAGAAAGAGGATGATCATCTGCCAGCCAAGGAGTGAGGCCTCAGAGAAAAGCAACCCTGCTGTCACCTTGATCTTGGACTTCCAGCCTCCAGAACCGTGAGATGATAAATTTCTGTTGTTTAAGCCACCCATAACAACCCAATATGTTGTTATGGCAGCCCTAGCAAATGAATAAAATAGTCTAAGGATTCAGGTGTGAATTCAAAATACTCTATGGAATAGGAAAGAATTCAGAGCACTCTATGAAGTAGGAAACCAAATTCTTAAACTTTGGGCCATATTCCAAGAGATCATAATAAAGAAAATTAAGTATTCATCAATGGTCCTTTTTCCTTTGTCCCCTCACCCAGACCTCTTAGGCTGCATGGAACAGTTGCTGAAACTCCATCCTATTCTGCTCTTCCCAGATGTGATCTCTAGGGTCCAGCTGTTTTTCTCCACCAATCCCTTCTCAATTGTACATCAGAATCACTGGAGAGCTTGTGAAAACAGAGTATTGGGCCCCACTCCCAGAGTTTTTGATCCAATAGGCCTGAGATGGGGCCCACAAATTTACACTTCTAAAATAGTGCAAATGATACTGATGCTTTGAGAACCACTATATCATATACCAGGTTACCAGCAATCCCTACCCTCAGCCATACCTGCAACCAAAAACAGTGACATACACCCTTAGGGTCCTGCTTGGATTTGGCAGGCTAAGCTTATAAATTAATTTATGCCAATGTAAAGCAATATATTACCCCTTACAGGGTATTTGATTTTAAAGAGTCATTTAGAGAGAGTATTAATGACAGCTATAAATACCTTGCTATAAGCCATAAGCTAACTGTATTCTTGAGGGCAAGCCAATTGCTATGATAAGTAACCCCCACTCCCAGTGGCTTAACACAGTAAGCATTTATGTTTCATTGACAATCCAATGCAGACTGTGTGGTGGGATGGTTACTCTGCTCCATGCAGCCGTTCAGGGACCCAGGGTTTTTTCATCCAGTGGATCTTCTATTTGGCAAGCAGATGAGGGAAGAGAGAAGGATCTGTGGGAATTTCTTAGAAGGTAGGCTTTTCACCCACATTCCACATCCCCTTTATTTCCACCCACATTTCATCGGACAGAACTCAGTCGTATAATCACCTTACTATGAGGGAGACTGGGAAATACAGTCTAGCTGAGAGGAAAAGGTATAAAGTTTATTGAACAACCAGCCAGTCCCTGCCACATGAGATTTCCATGGACCCTGAAATCATGAAGCCAAGGCAATTTCAAAAGGCCAGCCATGCAGACTTAGGTCACTTGCCATTCCTGGAGAGCTGTGCCACCATGCTAATTGTGCTTTATTGTGCCTAGCCATAAAACAGGGTGTTTTAGTATCTATGCAATCTCAGCCGAACTTAAAAACAAAAAAAACAGTCTTGGGCTAAGCATGTCAAAATGGTCAATAATCATGTATCTAAACCAGTTAATCTGGAAACAAGAAACTGCTGGAGAAAAAGACAAATCAGAGGAGATACTATCTGCCAGAAACAGAGCTACATATCATACACAAATTTTATCACTTAGACTTGATGACCCTGTAAAATATGTGCTGCTATTCTGACTTTACAAATGAAGAAAGGAAGGCTCAGTGGAGGTGAGTTGACCCAGAAAGACTAAGTTTGGTCAAGATTTGAACCTAAGGCTGTCCTACTGCAGTGTTCAGTCCATTTTTTGTCTTTACCGTACTGTCTCAACTTTGGCAATACAAGTTGTTTACCTTTTAATTGGTTAACTTAAATCAACTAAATCTATCACAGATTATTATTTGGTTTCCAGAAACCTGTTGACTGCCCTCTTCACTCCTAAGTCACCAGCTTTAGAAAGAGAGCACTCCACTTTACTCTCACCAGCTGGGTCCTTGCATACCTTGGCCTCCCTGAGCCTCAGTAACCTCATCCATAAAATGGGAATCATCTCACTGCCTTGTGAGGATACATGAAATAATGCATGTCAGAGCACCTGGGATCTCGCTTCTTGGCAAGTGCCAGTTTCTTCCTGACTTTCCCACGTGATATTGGCAGGAGGTGTCGGCTGCTATGAACTGACATGGACAAGAGAGAGGGGCTGGATAAGGAGAGGCATGAGTACCCTCAGATATGTTCTAAGCCTATGCCAAGTGCTTTGTGCACACAGGCACCCTGTAAGTGTGTGGAGGTGGTGAGGTGATGGTGATGCCAAGGAAACCAAGTATAATACATGGGGGTGCAAAGCATATTCCAAGTTTTGTCCTGGCTCTTCCAGTCCTTCTTGATGACCAAGTACTGGCCAGGATCATGCTGAGGACAGAGCCAGACCCAAGATATCCAGATCCCTCTGCTTCCCACGGTGGACTCCTGCAGGACCACACTCAGGGCAAACAGAACCATACAGGGGGGCCCACTATCCCATCCTACCCTATCACTCATCCCTCCCTACAGCATTGCTCAGGGATTTCCTCCATCCACCTTGTGAAGCCTCTACCCACCCTTAGGCTATCCTTCCAAACCCATGTGGAAGCCGGAAGCCATCTTTCTGCCTTCTGTGCTGCCAGAGTCCTCTAATTTACACCTTCTCATGGCACTTAGCCATTCTGTTCACTGCACTAAAGATGAGTAACCATGCCCCTGCAGAGGGAGAATAGTAAAGAAAGGAAGGGCTTGGCCGGGCATGGTGGCTCATGCCTATAATCCCAGCACTTTGGGAGGCCAAGACGCATGGATCACGAGGTCAGGAGATCGAGACCATCCTGGCTAAAAGGAGGCTGAGGCAGGAGAATGGCGTGAACCCGGGAAGCGGAGCTTGCAGTGAGCCAAGATTGCACCACTGCACTCCAGACTGGGAGACAGAGTGAGACTCCGTCTCAAAAAAAAAACAAAAAAAGAAAGAAAGAAAGGAAGGAAGAAAGAAAGAAAGAAAGAAAGAAAGAAAGAAAGAAAGAAAGAAAGAAAGAAAGAAAGAAAGGGCTTTTGTGTCATGGAGCCCAGCCACTTTCCAAATAGGAGACTCCAAGCCAGTCACTTCATCTTTCTAAGTCTCAATGTCCTCATCTGTAGAATGGGAGTAAAAGCATGAATCTCATGGGTTTCTCATGAGAATTCAGCATCTAGCCCAGTGCCTGGCACATTGAATTATAAATACACACAAAACGGGAGTTCCCTTTGCCCCCTTCCCCATGCACTTGCAGAATTCTTGAAAGTTGATATGTTCCTAATTCACCTTGGTGTTTCCAATGCTCCATTCATACCCAACAAATGTTTGTAGAATAGAGAGTGACTATACTCAGAGCACAGAGTCATTTACTGAACATGAATGAACAGATTAATTGCTCTGTTTTCTCAAATGTCTTTCTTTTCTCATGTCTTTCCTCTCAAAAGATGATTAAGAGGACATGATCTCTCAAGTTCTTAGGAGAGAAAAATTAAACAAGTCAGAATTGCTCACTAATTTCAAGGCTCATCCAAGCTTGGGCTGCCCCCCTGGGAGACATTACAGTGGCCCTGAGGGAGGCGGCGCAGCTGCTGCTCCAGCCTGCCACTCATCTCTGTATTCTGTGGAGACAGAGGCCATGCCGGGGCCCCACAAGCTGCTGGGAAATGGTGGCTGAGCTCTTGCTTTGAAAGGCCCACGTGGAAGCTGCTAGCAGTAGCCACAGGAACAGCCAAGGCAAGATGGTCTAAGCCAGCATGCCCAGACACTTTGGATTTCTGAGGACAGTTCCAATGGCTGAGGTCTGGGCCTTCGTCTCTGGCTAAGGAAGCTTTATCTTGTGAATGTGACATGACTTTTGGCTCAGAATATGAGGTTCCCATGGTCTGTTTCTCATAGCATGAAGTAGGACTAAGTATGCTTTAGTTCTGTCTTGATGTCATCGCGATGAGGCTCAGGAACTTGGGAGGGGTGGGAGATTGGTTCTCAAGGGAGCTCAGGAGGTTACCCACTCCCAGTCCTGCAGTGCTCACACCAAAGTACCTACAAGATTTGGATGGAGCTGTGGAAGCTGAGAGAAAGAGACAGAGAGAGCACGCACAAGGAAGGGTCTAGAACTCACACTGTGGACTGCCAGGGCTAGAGACAGCTGGAGTTGTAATAATTATAGGAATAACAAGTAAAGTATACTCAGTACCCACTGAACAACAGGCAAGGTGCTACACGCAGGCTTTTCCTTGCTTATCTCATTTGATCTTCCCAACGACCTCATGAGGCAGGCCCAACCATTTCAGAATCAAGGAAACTGAGGCACAGAGAGACAGTCACTTGTCCAAGGCCTCATAGCTAGTAGTTGTCAGAATTTGAACCATTACTTTGAATTATTTTATTCTACACTGACTTTTTATTTTAATTTAGGGCTGCTCAAATTTTAACATGGATCAGACTCCCCTGAAGTCTTTATTGAGACAGATTCCTAGACCGTTACCCAAAGATTCTGATTCCAGAGGACTGGAGTGGGGCCCATGAATTTGCATTTCTTAGTAGTTTCCTGGTGAAGCTGCTACTGCTGCTCTGGAAACCGCTCTCCGAAAATCAAGGTCTAGGGCAAACTTACACATGCCAGATCTTAATCCTAACAGATCAGGAGTTAGAAAACAAATGGAGAAGGTTAAGAATTGTCAAGAAAACCAAAGGTGTTTGTATTGATGTCAACCTTAAGCTCTCTGGAGCAGGAAGTACCTACAACTTTCTCTCTGGATCTACTAATCATTACTCATTTTTTTTCCTCAAGGGTTTTAACAGTATCACCTATAATTCTTATCTGACCAAATTTAAAAATAGGAAAACAGTTTACCATGGAGTTCAAGTAGCTCTGGAACCCCATTGTAGTTTCCTGTCTCCCTGTGTGGTTGGTCAGGGATGATTTTCTGCATCCTTTTCACCCAGGGTCAGAATGGACCTGACGTGGTAGGTAGGCCTAAGGTTATTACAGAAAAAGCATTCCTGGATGCATACAGAACTGGATCTAGTCCTAGTCTGCCACCTGCAGCTGTGTGGTCTTGGACAAGTTGCTTTACCTCTCTAAGTTACACTCGATGTGCTTCAATGTACCCTCTAGTTCTATCTAAAGTTAATCTCCATGGCTGGGCCCCGAAGACTGACAATGTGCACACTGAGCTGTTTCCAGTGTCTCCCATCAGCTTTGAACTTGCAGTTTTTTTACCCTCCCCTTGGCCTTCTGACTCTGGGATTCGAGCCCCTGTTTTTCCTCTGAATGCTGGCCGGGCTTCCTCTCCAGGTCTCAGCACTCCAGGTGGTCCTGCTGTTGAGAGGCCCTAGGTCCCTGGGTGCCAGAACTGGGGAGGCCTGCAAATTCCAGAAAAAAAAGGGGAGAAGGAGCCTTGTCAATAGTGAGACCCAAACTAGAACTAGGATTCTATCTCCTCTCCTGCTTTCTTTCCATTACTTCCCATTATCTCCAAGAAGGCGGGCAAGGACCCTAGCATGCCTTTCATAAGGAAATAGATCATAGTAACAGTGCCATTCTAGCTAATCTTCCTCTACACATTTATGACTCCTGTTTTAATTAACTAGCCAAGAGCCAGAATGGCTTCATAAGTGAACTAGGGCTAGTTTCGGAAATTTCAGCCTAATTCTGCCCTCACAATCCCTACCTCTAGATCCAGCTTACATGGTTCCTTCAGCACCTACAGTGAGGTATCTTCAATATGGGTGAAACCACACTTACCTAATCCTCACCTCTGCTTTCTACACAGAGGCCAGTGAGGTTCTTTCTTCTTTGACTAGGAAACCTGCATGAACAATGGTTAAACAGAACTCTTTTCTATTTTATTTTAGGGACATCAATGGGAAGAGATTATACCTAACATCTGAGAACAAAACAGAGAGGGAGGAGAGTTACAGGGCAGCAGAGAGAAGCTGGAGGTGAATCCAAGTCCCAGGAAGAGGCCTGGGGAGTGGCACCCACTGTCTCTGCCTTATGCAGGAGCTCCCCACACCTGCAGAGCCCACCCCTCTCTGGTTTACAGCCAGGTACACACCTGCCCACATCCAGTGGAATTCATAAAACCAAGGCAGAGAGCGAGCATCTGTGTCTGGGCCTGGTGTTTACAAGCCTCCCCTTGGGCCATGTGTAGTAACTCCTGTGGCCTGCCCTCGGATCCCCTGAATCTGGCATGCCTATTTGGAATGTTACTATTTCCTCTGCCTTTGCAAATTTCCTTTAATCTCAACCCAACATTTCTGCTTGTAATCCTGCTGGCCGTTTGCTGTTTTGTGTCTGTATTGAGTTCTTGAAAGCTGGACTCACTCGATTCCCTGGAATTAGGGTACTTATTATAGAGACACTTGAGAGACAAGATCCTCAATATCTGGCAGTTACTGTCCCCCCACCCCCCACATCCACACCCACATCTCCACCTGGACGCACACTGCTGGCCTTGCTCACGCCATTGCCGCTCATGTCCCTTTATGCCAAAGAGAGAGAGAGAGGAGAGAGAGAGAGCGAAATATTAGTCTAAACATTCAGTACCCCCACCCCACCCCATGATGGCTTTATCTAAAGAGGATTTAAATTTCAAATGGTAAAATGTGCATTTAAATTTCCCCAGCCTTCCATCAGTCCACCTCTGACCCTACCTTCTGCTGCAACTTGAGTAAACTTGAACTAGTAAATAGGAGTAATATTATGTTGTAACAATTCATTTATGAGAAAAAAATATGCATAACGGTGGGGGAAGTCCACTGGCAGGAGTTCCCTTATTCATTCAGCATGAATAACAGTGAAGACACAATTACAACTCCACATTTTAGCAACAGCATAAACCAAACCAGGCAGTAAGTGGGCAATTCCCTTCTGTTCCAATACGCCCCAATTAACACAAACTGAGGAAGGAATAAATTTAAGCAGGAACAGCTTATCAACATACAATTAGCACTCAATAATTTATCCCTGTAATGCCAGATCAAATAAAAACATTGTGTCATAAATCACTTACTCAAGCAAGCCACCAACCCCTATGCTAAAATGAACTTTTGGTTGATTTGTTTTCTATTCGCCACCCTTATGCCACAATAGGTTTTTCTTTATTTCTTTCTTTCTGAGATCCAAGACAGCCAGGCAGCTGAAGTGGCATTTTCTACTCTCCAGAGTTCAAGGCTACATTAACCATAAACAGAATTATAAGGAGAACCAGCTCAGACCCCGTAAAACATTCATCTACCTCCAGATAGGACAGCCACTGACAGCTGCAAATATATAGTTGTCTGGTCCTCCAAAATTTCTAAGGAAGGGAATTCCTCATTTAGCCTTTCTAAAGTATTTTCAGATTTCAATCCTTACAGGTAAAAGAATTTTCATAAATCTTCCATCCATAGCCTCTACTTCATTTAAATTAACTGATGCTGGTTCTATGGAAATAAAAACCAGCCGGTCATCATTTTCTCTACAATAACTTCTGTAAATCTACAGATAATCAGTAGGTCCCTTGAATGCCTTTTCATTGGTTCTTTCACCACCAAATCTTAGTCCTTTAAGTCTTTTGTGTCGTCCACCATCTCTTTGTAACCAAATGTTCCCCATCCTTTTCCTGCCAACCTTGTTTCCCAGACTCCCTTGCAACTGATTTAGCCAAAGAACCCCAGCGGGTTCTTCAATTCTCTTTGCGGTAGGCAGAATAATGCCTTTCTCCAAGGATGTCCACATCCTAATCCCCAAAATTTTTGAATATGTTACCTTATGTGGCAAAAGAGCTTGGCAGATGTGATTAAGCTAAGGATCTGGAGATAGGAAGATTATCCTGAATTATCCAGGTGGCACCACAGTTATCACAAACGTCCTTATAAGTGAGTGTGACATGTTCTCACTCACAGGTGGGAATTGAACAATGAGAACGCTTGGACACAGGAAAGGGAACATCACACACCGGGGCCTGTTGTGGGGTGGGGGGAGGGGGGAGGGATAGCATTAGGAGATATACCTAATGTAAATAACGAGTTAATGGGTGCAGCACACCAACATGGCACATGTATACATATGTAACAAACCTGCACGTTGTGCACATGTACCCTAAAACTTAGAGTATTTATATATATATATATAAAATATATATATATAAAATATATATATATAAAATATATATATATAAAATATATATATATAAAATATATATATATAAAATATATATATATAAAATATATATATATAAAATATATATATATAAAATATATATATATATATATAAAATAAGTGAGCAAGAGATGCAATAGAATTGGAGGAGATGTGAAGGCAGGTGCAGAGAGGAGAGAGGTGCAGACAGGGGCCCAAGAAATGTAGGCACCTCTACGAGACAGGAAAGGCAAGGTATAGATTCTCCTCTAGGGCCTCCAGAAGGAGTGCAGCCTCCCAACACTGTGATTTTAGCTCAGTGAAAGTGGTTCTGAATTTCTGCCCTCTGAAATGGTAAGACAACACATTATGTTGTTTTAAGTCACATAGTTTGTGGTAATTTGTTACAGCAGCAATCAGAAACATTCTCTTTGAGGTGTCTAGCTCTTTATGTCTTCCAAGCTAAAGAGCGTAAGTTTCATTCCAAAACTTAAGTTCTGATGTAGTCTGCACACCTGGAAATATCTAAGGAGCTCAGAAGGCAGCAATCACTGAGAATGGAAGGCATTCAATTTCCAGAAACCTGGATGTGAAGATCTTCTACTTAGCCCTCTCTAGCTTTTTTTTTCTTTCCATTATAGAAATTTTCTAATATATACAAAAGTAGAGAGAGTAGCATCACAATCCACTATATACCCACCATCTAGCTTCAACAATTATGAACTCATGGGCAATCATGAATCTTCTGTATCCCTATCATTCCCCCTTCCCTGGATTTTTTGAAGCAAATTCCAGATATCATTTCTCCACAAATACTTCAATATCTATCTATAAAAGATAAAAGATAATGGCTCTTTTTAAAACATGACCACAAAGCTATTATTGAACCAAAAGAAAATTGATATTAATTTCTCACATAATTAAGTATGCAGCCAGTGTTGAAATTTCCCTAATTGTCTCACAATTTTGTTTGCATTGGGATCCAAAAAGGACCCTCCATTGAAAATATTTAGTATGTTTCTCAAATGTCTTTTAATCTATAGGCTCCCCTACACGACTTCTTCTTATAACTTATGTGTCAAAATCCACATTATATATTACATGTCAAAATCCACATTATATATTACATGTCAAAATCCACATTATATATTACATGTCAAAATCCACATTATATATTACATGTCAAAATCCACAGTCTGAGTTTTATGACTGCATTCCATGATGTTTAACATGTTTGCTGTTCTGTATAATTTGGTAGTTCTAGTGGATTTATTAGACTCAGGTTCAATTTTTTTTGGCAAGAATATGTCACAAGTGGTGTTGTGTATTTCACTACACTTTCTGGTTCACTCTCTTTTTGTCATGTTAGCAACCGTTAATGAGCACTGCCTACATCTACTAATTTACTAGGGATTACAGAATAATGAGGCTATTTTTTGTAGGAATGGGTCTTGCTATATTGCCCAGGCTGATCTCAGACTCCTTGCCTCAAGTCATCTTCTCACCTCAGTCTGCCAAAGCACTGGGATTATAGGCATGTGCCACAATGCCCAGCCTCCTGGAATGATGAGATTCAAATTCTGTTTTCCCTTCTTTATTATCTGGAATCCATTTACAAACAGTAATTTTCCCTAATTGATTATTTGGTTACAGTGAGATACAGTTCATGTAAGCAAGATAGAATAAAAGAATGATTCATCCACTGTATTTAACAGCTTTCAAAATAATTAGTTCAGCCAGGTATGGTGGCTTGCACTTATAATCCCAGCAACTTGGGAGGCTGAGGCAGGAGGATTGCTTGAGCCCAGGGATTCAAAGCTGCAGGGAGCTATGATTGCACCATTGCACTCCAGCCTAGGCAACAGAGTGAGACCCCATCAAGAAAGAAAGAAAGAAAGAAAGAAAGAAAGAAAGAAAGAAAGAAAGAAAGAAAGAAAGAAAGAAAGAAAGAAAGAGAGAGACAGAGAGAGAAAGGGAGAGACAGAGAGAAAGAGAGAGAGGGAGCGAGAGGGAGAGGAAGGAAGGAAGGAAGGAAGGAAGGGAGAGAGGGAGGAAGAGGGGAGGGGAGGGGAGGGGAGGGAAGGGAAGAGAAGGGAAGGGAAGGGAAGGGAAGGGAAGGGAAGGGAAGGGAAGGGAAGGGAAGGGAAGGGAAGGTAGGAGAAAGGGAGGGAGGGAGGAAAGAAGGAAGGAAGGAAGGAAGGAAGGAAGGAAGGAAGGAAGGAAGGAAGGAAGGAAATTATAATGTGTTGGCTCCTGGGCATCCTTCAAAGGTGGCTGATAATGTTTCCTATGTTTTTATAATAATAAAAAGATTGATGCAAAAGTAATTGCAGAATTATCTCATGTATTCAAACATATTTTATGTGCTTCAAACCAATATAGTTATTACTCTTACCAATATTCAAATTGACCCATATTTAACCAGTGGAAACTTCTTCAAGTTAGGTCCTATGTTTTTCTGATGCAACATGAATGGTCTTCGACAGCTTTCTTGCTTTGTGATATGGCAAAATGATCCAGAATCATCTTGTGTATCTCCTGCCCCCTAGCCTGGAGTCAACCGTTTCTCCCAAGAAGCCCTGGGTCTTGGGAAATTACACTTAGAGATGACAATCTGTATGCTAAAGATGCTCATTGCTAATAGATTGGTCATTGTTTCCAGGCCCCTTTGGTAGAGAGAGCTAGGAAATATATTTTTAAAGAAAATATTTCATGAGTTTAAACTGTTTATTCCAATTCCAGGTCAGTTCTATGGAGTTTTAAACTTAACCTCATGAATCTTATATCTGTATTTTCTGTTTCCCACTCTGAAAAACATGATACACAGTGACACTAACATGAGTATTCACTTGCTTGACCATATTACACTCTAGAAGAGTGTCTGAAAACAATACTAACACTTCTGCCTACAATCTTATTACTGAAAACAGTTCAAGGTGCTTTTTTTCCTTGTTTTTGCTTTGTTATGTTTTAGTGCAGTCCTTTGTGTTCTGAGGACCTAAACCACTAGGGCTAGATAGATAGGACCAGAGAGGGCTAGATTGGGCTGCTTTATGCACACCTAGTTACCATTTGCTCTATCTTACATAAGCAATTTTTAAGCTACAATTTATTTCTACTTTACAATTAATAAAATCATTCAATAGATAAAATTTGTCTTTTATCTGTGAAAATGATGGGATTGGCTTTTATAAATTCCACCCCATCTACAAGTTGGTGTCTATGCTAGGAAATAGAAACCATTTCATTTCAAATGGGAGGTAAGGATTTAATATAGAGAATTGATTACAAAAAATATCAAAAGAACTGGAAGTGCAAATAAGAAAAGTTTAGCCAAAACTTTATAACTGCAAGAAAATGCTAAGACTAGAAAAGTGAAAGGGGAAAGTTGTGTTACTCAGAGCCCATGAACTCACTCATGCCACAGAATGCCATGGCTGCTGAGTGAAAACCCACAAGAATGCACATTCCCATTGACATTGCTGCCTAAAGCACAACCACATCTGCTTCCCTCCATCTTCTAATCTCACCTGAGTGCCTCTTATTGATACAACCAACACAACTTAGCAAGAAATGGAGTCTGAGTCATGTAGGAAGCAGGTTTCTAATCCCAGAAATAGGAGAGAATTAAAAGGCAGTAAGAAGCAGAGTATCAACCAACAATATGCAGCTCACCTATACAGAGGTCAACATTTAGATACACTTTTCAGTCGAAGCAACGGGCTCGCCCTGGTTCCTCTCAAGATCAATGGCTCAGGACCAAGATTAAGAGCATAATCTCTGGTAAACACATGGAAAAAAGACAACTTATGTGAACGGATCTAAAACAATAGCATTGGCCTTGCTAATATCAAACTATATTCATCTTCTCTTCTATTCTCCATCCTCCAGCCCCTAAATGCCAGCAAAGCAAGGGTCATATGTTAGATATATGGATATCTAGGCTCAGAGAAGCTATAACTTGCTTTTGAAATTTATTCTTTTTAGTTCTTTCATAAGGAATAATTTGCCAATTAAATAGGACCACAGCCAAAGTAGAAACAGAGACATACACTGAAATCTGTTAGCATCAACTGTTACAGTCATTCTTTTCCAGATGACATATTGTTGCTATATATAGTTTAGACATGAGTAATGAGAATGTGATTGCAAGCCAATATTTAGGGAAAAGCTAGGCTCATCACAACTGCTACTCTGATGGAATATCTTGGTGATGGATTTAGTCTTATACTTTCTCAATTTATTTTTCTCTGGGATGCTTTTCTATTTAGGGTATTAAATGACTTACATTTCGTGGACAGAGAAGGACGCTTATTAATTGTGAAATCTCGGGCAAGTTATTTTATCTTTCCAAGCTTCCTCATCTATGAAATGGGGATAATAATAGTATCTACCTCACACAGTTATTTATGAGGATTAAATGAAACAATGCCTATAAAGAATTTGAAATAGGACCTGACATATAGTAACTACTTAATAAAGTGGGCTGTTCTTATTCTTGCTAGAGAAATGCCAAGAAATAAATGGTCGTTTTAATTGTCAGCTAAAAGTAATCTTACTTGAACATTTCTTCTTATAAATTATAGATAATACTCAATCCAGGAGAAGTTAATGATGCCAGTAAAAGAGTCACTAGAAGTAGGAAGAAAATTTGATATAAATAAAGGGTTAAGGCAAATATAGAGGTCTTCATGCTCTAGAGTCAAAGAATTTCTGCTCCTCCGAGACCAATAAGGAGGATAATCATGAATTTAAGTAACTTTAAGTGGGAGAAAATAACCTAAGTCACATTTAATGGGAGGATCATTCTGAGGAATATGAGAATTGTGGGAACCTGCTTCTCATAATCGTGATAATTCACATGAGCAGGCCACCTGCTTTAAATTGGAGACGAAAAATTGGAGAAGTATTGGGAAAGAGGGAGACATGTAATATACCCAGCATGGATCAAAGGAGAGAGAGCCAAGAGGAGAGAGAAAGACAGAGGGAATCATTTGTTAGGGAAGCCAGAGAGAAACTTCCTCCTACTGAGCTGGAGAAACCCGTGTTCCCCTCGTTTAGCATCAGAATGTCCTGCTGTGCTATCCAATGTAGTTGAAGTTGAAGGTCAGGCTTCATGGAAAGAACGATGCAAATGTTCACATTCCCTAGAAAGAAATGTAAATTCACAGCGGAACACATAGCTAAAGCTGATAACATCTCACCACAAAATATTACTCTGTGGTGCAAAGCTTAGTGCTTCTTTGTGATTCAAGATAGTTATGAGAGTTAGAGAAGTACGTTGAGATGATGTTCCTTCCATTATAGTCACAAACTGACACACAAACACACACATTTATATATTTATATTCAGACACACACACACACACAATTATCATAAATGTAACTACTCCACATGCAAACTAACACAAATATATTGCATCCTGGCAACTCAAATCAGCAATTGTCATCAGTAACATGATTTTCTGAAATAAATAATTCTTGACACATTTCCAGACAAAAAGGACAATCTCTCTTCATTAAATGGCAGTTGCATTCCTGGAAATTTCAGGGACCATTAAAATCAAGCAAAACTAAGTTGTACATATATGTTAAATGGAATTAGATTCAAAGTTCAGATAATTGTAAATAGATCTTGTGAGACAGTCAAAATTTTTGTGGTTCATGGCACAAATCTTCAATATCTAGCATCCCTGGCCCCTGTTCACAAATGTCAGTAGTGTTCCTTGATTATCGTATCAATTAAAATTGGGCCCCATCTCTAAAATTTCCCTGCCCCTGGCCCCGGAAGCAGCACAGCCATTGTTGAGAAGTGCTGCTATATCATGTCCATGCTCTTGAAGGGAAGCCAGCAATACTCTAGGTGAATGAATACACTATTTTGAGGAAATATCTCCATAGCACAAAACATAAGCATACGCATTGACTGTGGTGGTGCTCCTCACAGGGCAACAAGTGTTACAGACTCAGCCAAAGAGGCACTGAATGACCCTACAGAGTCTACACCTAGAGAGATGTACACACACCTGCCCCTTGGCCATGTCTGACCACCCATAACAAGGCTGCAGGCAGCATGCCATAAACCTGTAGCTGACATCCATTCTACTCCTGATTAACAGACCTGGACATCCATCTGCTCACCTACATGTCCCACAGACAATACATCGGCAATGATATCTACTTTCCTGTGGGAAATGCTGCCTTGGAAGACCACAAACAGGGCCATCCTTATAATTTCTCAAAATTCCATTCACCTGTACATGTGGAGTATCTAACAGAAAGGCAGCCAGCCCTGAGGACCCACTGGTCCTATCTGGGCTCTGCTGAAGCTACGTGGAGTATAGTAAGTGTTTAATAAAGGAAGCCATGAGGGACAGTTCTAGTTACACTGAGTATAGGAACTCTAATGACCCTGATGATTCCCGAGGCTGAATCTGGAGACTTATCCTGGATTCCGGGAAGTGCTGGAGGCCTCCATAAAAAGAGTTCTGTCATGATCGTGACTCCACTGCAACTCCACTCTGCTACAAACAGGCCACATCCCCCTGTGGCGCTAAGTTCAAATTCCAAGGGAGAAATGTTATTGGCCTGGCTTATCCTCCTCATTCAGGCTTCAAGTTACGGCTCATCCATTAACTTTGGGATAGGCCCTTTCCCTCACCTCAGTGTTCACCATCACAGACAGAGTTAAGAGCGGGGACACCTGGTCCACTGCCCACTCAGCAGAGGCAATGGCAGGAGTAGATTCTCTGCAAAAGTAGAATGACAGAGATCACCCTAAAATGGCTGATATACCTGCCATCCAGAAGACTAAGTGAGCTTTCCAAATAGTGGCAAGACAAATGCTTCTCAGGTCTGTAAGAGAGAAGAGAAAGATGGAAGAAAGAGGCAGTGCAATGTAAGGATGTATTTATCAACCATGCTGACTTCCTCTAAGTTTCATAGGCTAGTAGCCTTGAACCACTGGACAAATATGTAACTTTCCCAGGAGATAGGGAATCTGTGTTCTTATACCCTATGACATCATAGGTAAGCAGTTTAAGTGTGACCAGAAATCAGTAATTTAAATGTTATGAACTTCTGTTGTCCCCTTTCTTAATGGAGAAAAATTCTCCATACCTTTCAGAAAGTTGGTGCAGTAAGTAGGATCCAGCTTTTCTGAGAAGTCAGACAGGAGGTGCTGGACATATTTTAATAATGCTAACCCTAGAGAGGTTTATGAGTAGTTTTCAAGAGTCGGTACAATTTCCAACCCTGGAAATTTTGAATACTTTTGTATATTTTTAGAGCAGCAGTTCTCAAACGAGGGTCAATTTTGCCCCCCTCCTCCCAACACCCCCAGGGGACATTTGGCAGTGGCTAAAGACATTTGTGGTTCTCACAACTGGGGGTTGGGGGAGTTGGCACTGACATCTTTTGGGCAAGGGCTAGCAGCACTGCGAAACATCCTACAATGCACAGGACAGCCCCCACAACAAAGAATTACCAGCCCAAAATGTCAATAGCTCAAGTGTGAGAAACTATTCTAGGGTGAGAGTCCATAGCAAGCATTATTCACATTCACAAAGGGCCCATGACCTAAATAAATTTAGGATCCCCAGCTCTAGACTTTGGCAAAAGGCCACAGAAGGCTCCACTTAGGCCTCTCACTTCATTCCTGGCTCTTTCACCTGACCCTAGGCAAGCCACCCAATCTCTTCTCTTCACATACCCCTAGCTCTACCACTGCACTCACCTTGCAGAAAGGAAAATCCCTGTCCAAATGCCAACTCACCTTTGAACAAACCAACTCTCTATCTGCTTCTCAATTTCCTGGGCCAGTAAAGGCTTTTGACACCCTCACAACCTCAACCTATCTTAACACATACATATCAAGCTGTAGAGTCCTTCTCAAGCCCAGCTGGCTACTCCATGATTCATGCTCGGCCAATGACTATTTCTCTGCTGCCACTAATCAACTCTCTTTTTGCTGCTAGATTGCTCCTCTATCTCTATCTCCCTCTTCCGCTCTGCATACAGACAAATCAGGCTTTCTAAAAGGAATGACAAAGCAACAAAGCATCATTTCCCCACTAAGCAAATCGGAGCTCTGCCCAGAGGGAGGCAGCTGAGCTGGGATGCATTAGGAACTGCCATGTTGGCACTACCAGAGGTTCATTCTATGCAGTAACTGAGCTCAAAGACTTCTCTGCGAGATGTACTTCAGTTCTCTGCATGGAAGGGAGCCCTCTGTGTGGTTTAAAATGCCTCCACAAAGTACAAGTAAGCACACTAAGCTGCGCAGTAAAACACAGCCTAACATCACCCAACCTCCACCGTTATATGCTGTTAAATATTTAATTAAGGGGTCATATGAAGCAAACTGTTATATACACAATAAAGAGGAAAAAAAGAAAAAACAAAATACAGGTGTAGAACAGCCTGGTTGTAAGTACAATTTTCATTTGCTTTTACCCAGGGGCATTTGGAGAAAAGATTGTTTTGCCAAATATTTATCCATTTCTTCATTTTGTTGAAACATGTCTTTTCCAGAAAGAAAAAGGCATTTAACAAGTATTAAAAACATGTGTTTAAACCATTTAGAAAGTTTAATTTTCTTTAAAAATGGTTTCCGGAGCTGGGGTCTTCTCCAAGTTTTTGGAGTTGCATTTTCACCTGATCGTATGTCAAGTCTGACCTGAGTAACCCTACGTGGGCCTCTGTCAATCACACGGAGTTTTCCCTGGACCACTACCAACCCCCAACCCGCCCTCAGCTGAGTTAATCCACCATCCGCCGGTATCTGCTGCAATAGAAAAGCTAATACTAACAAAAGACCTGACACAGTTGTTTGATATGAAGGATTTGGTTTTCTGGGAGCTTGTTTCCTATCATTGCGGAGGTCATACAGCAAATTTCTGGAGGAAAGCCAGGCAGTTTTGAATACTGTAGTTCTGAGTGGCTTAGTCCCATAAACATAATCAAAGTCTGTATTAAGTTTATACCTTGCAGGGTAATAACAAGTGACACAAAATGTAGTCAAAGATGCTGGACACAGCTGAGAAAAGTTAATGAAATATGAATGAAAGCAAACAACTGCCCCATCTATTGTTCCAACCTGGGCCCCATACTCCTAATGGGAACTTGAGCTGAATGAAAGGAGGGTGACAAGCATTGAGGTCAAGAAAGAACTTGAGTACAATAGCTGGAACTGCTTCTTGTGGTTTTGACTGCCCGAACAGCATTTTGGGAGCTGATAAACTAAGCTACACCTGACCTTGCAGCTGGCAGCATCTGAGGGTGAAAGGTTAAAGATAAATTGTTCTTTAACAATTTCTCCATGGTATAATATTTAAAGAAAAGCAAAATGGAATGGCACTCTTCCCTGATACCTTCCAGCTTCTTTATTCAGAAGAAATAAAAATAGTGGACTTGGTGCTAACTAAACCATACCTTGTTTTCCTTATTTTATTTTATGAGACAGGATCTCACTGTGTTACCCAGGTTGGAGTGCAGTGGCCCCATCATAGCTCACTGCAACCTCTGCCTCCTGGGCTGAAGCAGTTCTCCCACCTCAGCCTCCCTGTAGATGGGACTACAGGTGTGCATCACCATGGCCAGCTAATTTTTTAATTTTTTTTGTAAAGGCAGGGGTCTCCCTATGTTACACAGGCTGGTCTAGAACTGATGGCTTCAAGCAATCCTCCTGCCTCAGCCTCCCAAAGTGCTGGGATTACAGGCATGAGCTACTGTGCCTGACTAGTTTTCTTTAAAGAGATGGATTTTTGAGCGTGATGTTTCTCTTTTCTCCGGGATGTGTCAGCAGCCAGTTCTTCAGCAATGGCATGCTCTAAGAACAGCTATCTTCATCATCCATGCCATGAAATAGACTTATAGCCTTGTAGCCATTCCAGCCTTGAACAACAGCCTGAACAACAAGGCTCTTTTCTTTTGAGGACATGAACACCTATTTCCACTACAATAATATCAAGATCCTCTCAACTTTCCCCCAAACTTTTGTCCCAGAGAAAGTGAGGAGTCTTGCAGGAGGAAAGTACCTTTTTCTGAATATAATATGGCTGCATTAAGAGATTCATCTTGTTAAACAGGCCGACAGAATGTATTCAAGAGAAATTCCTCCAAAGATGTAGAAATTCAATACTTTAATCATGACTTAGCATTCCCTTTCACAGATATTGCTAAACTAGAAGCACAGCAATTATCGTTTTTTTGTTCTGTTTTGTTTTGTTTAAGACAGTGTCTCGCTCTGTCACCAGGCTGGAGTGCAGTGGCGTGATCTTGGCTCACTGCAACTTCTAACTCCCTGGTTCAAACAATTCTCCTGCCTCAGCCTCCTGAGTAGCTGGGATTACAGGCATGTGCCACCACACTCAGCTAATTTTTGTATTTTTAGTAGAGATAGGGTTTCACCATGTTGGCCAGGATGGTCTCTATCTCCTGACCTCGGTGTTCTGCCCACCTTGGCCTCCCAAAGCAATTATGTTTTGCTACTGTTGAAGTTGGCCAAAGATTTGATCACCGGAAACTTATTTTAACCACCAGTATATGTCTTCTTTGTTGTTACCAACTACCTGGATAGATTCTGATTCAATATATAAATATACAGGTTACAAATGTCATTATACATTATTAAAATAGCTTTAGTGACTAGGAGTACAAAAGTAACAAGGGTAGAAATCAATGAGGGGATTAGTTTGGTCATGGCATATTTGGAGCCCAGTCTTCATCTAGCCCAGCAATCCTACCTCCAGTAATTACACCAATACCAGGCTTTCTTCATTTCACATTTTTGCACCTAAATTGTGTGAAAGCAGTTCAGTTCCAAATGACATACAATTTTACGTTCAAAAGCTCATTTGGACCCATGAGTCCAAACCAAACCAGCAATGGTCCTCAGCTATAGGAGGGGAATAAACAAAGCAGATCCTTAAAGACATGCTGATGGCAAATTTATTATTATTTTTAAATTTGGACATGTATTTCATATATAATTCAAAAGTTCTTTAGTAATATATATTTTTTTAAAGTAGCACCATCAAAATCAAGCCACTGAAAACTAGAGAGAGAGCACTAAATTTTTTTAAGGAGACAAAGATATATCATAAAGACTAAAGAAGCATATGAACCTCAAAGTCCTTAGAGAAAAAATCAGAAACATGTAAGCAGTGCAAAAATATAAGGTAAGAAGTACCACTCGCGTAGGAGAGAAGATATATTTTAAGTTGAGCAAAGGTCTGATTGTACTTTTGAAGTACTGAGAGCGGGAAAGGAGGGAAAGAGCAAATAAAACCTCAGGATTGCTCAACGAGAGTAACAAAGGACAATGGAGTAAAGAAACATGCAATTGGTATTTATATTTTTTGTTAAAGTGGCCAAGGGCCTAGAGGAGTTTCTGTGTGATTACAAACAAAAAAATGTCAGGTTTCCTTATATAGAAAGTCAAAGACTGGGATAGAGGTGAGGAGAAAAAACAAAACCAAAGACTAAAAACCAAAAACATATAGACAGTGTGAATACTGTTTTACCAAATCCTAGCAACTCTTGAAACTTTATGGAAAAAGACAAAGAAGATAAAGGAACTCATTTTTCTGAGAACAATTGTGTCTGTGCATTACATATGCTATAGTTTGGATGTTTGTCCCTGCCCAAATCTCAAGAATTGTAGTCTCCAGTGCTGGAGGTGGGGGCTGGTGGGAGGTGTTTGGATCATGGGGGCGGATCCCTCATAGTTTGGTGCCATCTTCATGATAGTGAGTTCTTGCAAGATCTGGCCATTTAAAAGTATGTGGCACCTCCCCCTTCTCTCTCTCTTTCTCTGTCTCTCTGGCACTACCTCCTGCTTTCACCATATGATGTGCCTGCTCTTCCTTCACCTTCTGCCATGATTGTAAGCTTCCTGAGGGCTCCCTAAAACCACATAGATGCCAGCACCATGCTTCCTATACAGCCTGAAGAATCATGAGCCAATTAAAGCTCTTTTCTTTATAAATTACCCAGTCTCGGGTATTTATAACAAGGCAAAAATGGCCTAATACAACAAATAATATATGTATAAATATATATTCCCTAAATACATTTTTAGAATTTAAGATTTAAGTTGCTAAGTGAGAGTTTATTGGAGAAAACCAGAGTTGTTCTAAGCATACTATTGGTTGTGCCTAACCTCCAAAATGCTGCTTAGATGCTATGATTAGATTTGATGGAACAAACTTAATATTCCTAACCTAATGTGTGAGCTTATAAAAAGTAATGAAAGAATGAATAACACCTCATTGATCAATATTGGTCTTTCACCCACAAAGAAATATATTAAAGCTTACTTTTCCTCAAGCTACAAAGCAAGCTACCATTGAGGAAAACTGAATATACAGTCTTTGAACTTGACATGATTTACATTCAGTGCATAAAACAGAAAATAGTGGGCATTATATTAAAGCTTTATCGTGTTTCTATTAGGAAGACCAACAGACATGGAAACCAGATGCCTTCAAAAAACAAAACAAAGCTCTAAAGTGATTCCATCAACAGAAAAATGGCCCGTCTTCTTCCCTTGAGCCTGCTTTTCTATTTCAGAATCATTTACTCAAATGTTCTTGCCCTTGCCCATTATCAAGCAATAAGCTATCTTTGAGTCTGGTTTTTGGTCCATACCACCAATCCAGACCACATGGGAATCAGGAAGAGCTAAAGATCAGCAGATGAAGGGCCATCTGGAATAAAGTTCTGAGGGTATTTCCAAGCCACAGCACTGAGGACCAACTGGCAGAATAGTCTTGGCCTCAGACAAAGAAACCACCTGGCAAGTGTAGGTGGGATCCAGAGGAAAAAACCGAGGGTGGTAGAACTGATTCACTAGGAAATCACGTCCCCTCTGGAGATTTGTTTCAGCTGCACTACGTAGGAAAGAGGGGTAGGTCTTGCAGTTTAGAAAACTGCCCTAAAAATAGAACTGGTGCAGGAGGAAACTTTGAGAAGGGTCATAAGGAGAGGGCGCACCTAGAGTGGGCATGGGGACTCTTGGGCTATTCTTTTGCTAGTGCCTCATTTTCCCAAGATGCTGTGAGATTCAAGAGGCAATGAGAATGTCAATAATGATCAACAACATGACCAGACCAGGAAGTCACCCTGAGAATAGGCAGGGTGCCCATGATGAAGGGGCTGGGAGTGCAGGATGAAGGGGATACATGCACTGAAAGCTCTGTGTGAAGCATGAGCAGAATTTCATTCCAGGCTTTTTCAATAGGCTGGGGAGAAGTTTTAATGCACTGACAGTCAAGATAACTTCTTAAGCATTGTTTTGAGATTCCTGTAACTGCCATCTAAAAGTCAAAAATTAGGAATTCTTTTCTTTCTCATGGAGTACATGAAGTTATGAAACTTCTTTTCTCTCTCTACAGCTTGCCCATTTTCTTTCATAGGTCATTCCAAATCCATATCCTTTACTTCCAGGGTACATTTTCTTCTCTGCTCCTTAGATCTTCCTATTCTTTCCTCTACTTCCCACTGCCATCCCTTCAACATTACCACTACTAAGAAACCATGGAATCTAAGCTATTGGCATTGGGTTGCCTGTCTTGACAGTAAAATGGGATCCACGCACTTCAGCCGTGGTTTAGACACCTGTAGAAAACCATGGGGGAGAAAATGAAATGGTGATGTGGGTTACATGGGTAGATCCATTTGTCCAAATTATTAAGTTCTTTTTATGTACATTAAATTTCTCTCAAAAAGTTAAAAATGATTGAGTAGGGGGTAGGGAATGGGTGTAGATAAATATAAAGCAAGAATAATAATTATTGAAACTGAGTGATTGGTACGTAGGAATTCATTTTACTATTCTGTTTACTTTGTGTATGTTTTAAATTTTACATAACAAAAGATGAAATGGTGATTCTTTCCTATGTACTACATCACAGCCATGAATATCTGTATATTCATTTCTATATAATCATATCTATTCATATACATTCATACATATACAGTTGCTCCTTGAAAAACATGGATTTGAACTGCGTGGGTCTGCCTCTCAGGCCTCCCCTGCCACTTCCTCCATGTCTTCCACCTCTGCCACCCCTGAGACAGCAAGACCAACCCTTCTTCTTCTTTCCTCTCTTCAGCCTACTTAACATGAAGTTGACAAAGATGAAGACCCTTGTGATAAACCATTTCCACTTAATAGATAATAATATATTTTCTCTTCCTTATGATTTTCCTAAAATATTTTCTTTTCTCCAGCTTACTTTATTGTAAGAATACAGTATATAATACATATAACATACAAAATATGTGTTAATTGACTATTTGTGTTATTGGTAAGGCTTCCAGTCAACAGTAGGCAATTGGTAGTTAAGTTTTGGAGAGGTCTCAAGTTATATGAAGATTTTTTACTGCACAGGAGTTTGTATTAGTCAGTTTTCACACTGCTATAAAGAACTACTGAAGACTGGGTAATTTATTTTTTTTAAAAAAAGGTTTAATTGACTCAGTTCTTTATGGATGGGGAGGCCTCAGGAAAATTACAATCATGGTGGAAGGCGAAGGAGAAGCAAGTACCTTCTTCACAAGGCAGCAGGAGAGGGAGCAAGCGAAGAAGTGTCACATTTGAAAACCATCAGCTTTCATGAGAACTCACTCACTATCAAGGGAACAGCATGGGGAAAACTGCCCCCATGATCCAATCACCTCCCACCAGGTCTGTCTGCTGACACATGGGAATTACAATTTGAGATGAGATTTGGGTGGGGACACAGAGCCAAACCATATCAGGGTCAACATCCTTAACCCCCGTGTTGTTCAAAGGTCAACTGTACACACACACACACACACACACACATATTCCTGAGAAGTGGAGACACTATTTCAGTACCATCTGGTCCTCATTTTATCACATGTGGTTCACTATTCACTCAGTGAGGAAGAGAGGGCTTTGACATCTGTCAGCCTATCCAACATTTGCATTGACTTATGCATTTGGTTATGAAGTATTTTAGCTTTTTCTGGCCTCCAGAATGGGAGCTGGGTGACTGGAACACATCTCCTCCTCACTGAGATTTGCAATAACACCACTTTATGTAATCCTCTCTATCCCTTGCCACCATCTGTGCTCCATTACTCAGGATGAAAATGGAGTCTGCAATGTGATATCTCAGGGAACAGCCAGATATGTGACCAAATACTTTCCCCTGAAATTATCACTCTGACTGACAGTACTATTAGAGACACTGTTCTTCTCATTCTTGCCTGGTAGTTTATTTCCTTTTCACTGGTACGTTCTTAAATTACCAAAATATGTATAATCTATGGTTTTCACTAACTCTCTAGTGTTTATTTCATCACCTCAACATGGGTTACTTCCTTCCCATCCTGTTTTATCTTTCTCAGTTTTGCTGCCTTTTCCTTAACATAATCTCCTACATTATCTGGATTAATCTCTATATCGAATGTATTCCATTAAAAAAGAAAGGCCACATCCTAGAACTCTTTGAAAATAGTCTGTTCATAAACCACTCACTAAACATTTCAGTGTAAGACAAAATACTTAATGATTTAGACAAGTGAAGGATAGCTTAGTATGAATTATGGAATATTTAAAAAGAAATATCCTATAAAATAAAAAACTATTACACTCAGTAAAGGAGAGAGGCTTATGAATGACTGGAAGTAGGAATGCTTGCAGACTCATTTTGATGAATAGAGAATAATGTTTTTTAATTAGCATACTAATAACTTTGTGAGTAAATTTTTCCTTCTCAAGTACTGGGAACAGCATGCCTTCCTAATGAGGTTGATCTGCAGACCCACTTCCATTATTTATCTGCTTCATAGATACTTTTTCTTTCTTTAAATATAAGACAAATCAGGAAGATCTCTGCCTCCATTTTTATAAATTTTGAGTTAGTGGAGTCTAAATTCATGAAATTCAACTACCATATGGTATCATACAATAAATCAAGAGTTTTTAAACAACTGTAACCTGGCTTAGACTTTTCTGAAGCAATCTACAGCTCTTCATACTGTTTCCTACACATAAGCGAGATGGTAATGTTCACAAAGTAATCCAGCATTGATGCAGATGGTAACTGCAAAATGTAGAAAAGAAAAATTCCGAATTCACTAAAACTAGGCACAAAGAACATGATAGCACATGGTTGATACACAGCAGCTGGGATTGACACACATTGGGCCAGGTGGAATCACCTCCGTCCACACACCCTTATCTCAGGTTTCCCGGGAACTGGTCCCCTTCTGCTTTCCTTCTCATCCACATGACTCCTGCAAACTTCAGCCTTCATGCTGGGTGATCCCAGGCCCAGCCTCTTACTTCCTGCACTTTCCTTTCAGCTAGAAATATTTCAGCTTTTGTCTTGCCTTTCTGCCAAAGTGTTTTTGCTTGTTTTTTACAATTGTCAAAATCACTAAACTTTAATATTGATTCATTACTATTATTTAATCTATAGTTCATATTCAAGTTTTATCAACTATCCTAAAAATGTCCTTCGTAACTTTTTTTTTCTTGGTTCACAGTTCAATGGAGGATCACATATTGCATTTTTTAGCGTATTTTTATTATGATAAAATACACATAACATAAATTTACCCTTTTAACTATTTTTAAGTGTTCATTTCAGTGGCATTAAGCACATTCACACTGTGATGCAATCATCACCACCAAAGTAGTTTAAAGAGTCTTTATCACTGGGACTCAGGGGAGGTCTGAGTCCTTGGCCAGAGCTGTGGGCTCTGAACCCAGTCAGAACAAAGACCTTAACTAAGCTATGACTAACCCGGCACAAATAAAACAGTACAGTAATTTCTCAGTGTCAATGGGGGATTGGCTCCAGGAGTTCCCTCAGATACCAAAATCCGAGGATGCACAAGGCTCTGAAATGAAATGGTGTAGAATTTGCATGTAACCTAAGCAGATACTCTCATATCATACATGTTCACTACAGACATTTTTTCTGAATATTTTTGAACAGAGCTTACTTGAAACCACGGATGTGGAACCCACAGATACAGAGGGCTGACTGTATTTAAAATAAGGCAAAGTGCAAATGTCCTTGATGCACTAAAACAGGCATTCTTCCATACCCAGCTAACATAAAGAATAATGGTTAGACCATAAATTTAACACTCCAGGTCAGTCCTGAGCACATATGTAGGTATTTCATTAGTAAAAGTGTACCAAAAGTCGAGGTTAACATGAACTTGACATTGAAGATCAAAAGAAGAGGAGGGAAATATCTGAAATCCCCAAGGCATTTTTTTTTTCTCACTTAAGCTCCTCTTTATTAGCGGCGAGTAAATTTTCCACATTGTGAATTTTCAGAGACAAATTCCTCTTGTGTTTCTCTCTGTTACCCAGCTCAAACTGATCTGGACGTGCCTGAGCAAAAATACAATTAGGTAGAGAAATCTGTTTTAAAAACCAAAACAAAAACAAAAAACAAGTATGGCCCAAGAGTGTCATTAGAATTAGTTTGCATATTTATCTAGGGAAACTATAAGTTGGTTTCCTAGGTAAATATCCAAGGCTGTTTCCAAAGATATTCCTGGGAATATGTAGTACATATGCTTTTGTATCTCCGAATTTGGAGACCGTTCCAAGGTTCCTGGCTGCCACTTCAGAGAGTGGGGGTTATATTTATGTTTCAACATCCTGAGTGAGTATTCTGGATGTGGGGACTGAATTTGAATCAAGGGACTTCGTAAATTTGCCTTCTAATTCTGAACCCAATAAAAAGAGGAGCAGCAAACAGGACACTTGTGGTATCAGAAAAGGAAGAAAACATGTTTCTAGCACCTATCAGGTACCATCATTTTACATTTTACAGAGACGAAATAACCCTACATTTTACAGAGAGGAAAGCAGGGCTCAAAGATGTGGAAAGTAACATGTTAGTATGTGACAGAGCTCGCACTCAGGCTCCTGTGGTGCCATGGGGTCATGCAGTGTTGCTTGTCTGGGCAATCCCATGAACACTCAGTTTCCAATAACAGATCAATTGCAAGCTGGAAAAACATTTCAGATGGTGTGCCACAAAGCATTTCTTAGAAGATGTTTCCTGCCTCACCTTTATCAGTGGCTGGGACAAAGCCATGGAAGGCAAATCCACCTGATTTGCATATGATTGCATATGCTTTATATGAGATGGACACTAAATGCACTAGGTAACTAAATCAGGATTGTAGAAAATACAGACAAGCTGGAGTAATGGACTGAATGGAACAGGATATTACAATGAGGTAAGTGTCAAGGTCTGCATATAGGTTCAAAAAGCCAATTGTACAATAATACATGAGAGAAACCAAGTTTAAGAGCAATGTCTACAGACATTTTTCTGGCAACAATAGAGTCAGAAACAATTCATAGGATCATGTGGTCACAGACACATAATTCTAAGCTATATTAAAAGATGTAGGACATCTACAATAAGCGTGGTAATATTTCTACTTTGAGCTGCACTGATCAGGTGATGATCTAAAAGAAGCATTTTATGCCTTCAATAAATATTTACTGAGTGCCTTCTAAGTTACTAGGTACTGTGTTAGGCCTTGGAGATCTGGTGGAGAACAAAAAAAGACACAGTCCCTGTTGTCACAAAGCTTAACAGCCCAGGAAATGCAGGTAAAGTAAAATGTGCTCAGAGAATGAAGAGGAACTTAAAACTATGTCTTAGAGCAACAATAAAAGAAATGGAGGATTTTTAACCTTGAGAAAAATCTTTCTTGAAGTGCGTATGAGAGATTGATGGGGAAGATGGAATTATGTTTTATGGTAGATTTTACGCTTTTTTTTTTTTTTTTTTTTTTTGAGACAGAGTCTCGCTCTGTCACCCAGGCTGGAGTGCAGTGGCACAACCTCGGCTCACTGCAAGCTCCACCTCCCGGGTTCACACCATTCTCCTGCCTCAGCCTCCCGAGTAGCTGGGACTACAGGCGCCCACCACCATGCCTGGCTAATTTTTGTATTTTTAGTAGAGGCGGAGTGTCACCATGTTAGCCAGGATGGTCTCCATCTCCTGACTTCGTGATCCGCCCGCCTCGGCCTCCCAAAGTGCTGGGATTACAGGCATGAGCCACCACACCCGGCCGATTTTACGCTATTCAAAACATGCCCTGCCCCTCTTGGTGAAAAGACTATGCACCCTCAGCCCACAAATGTTAGGGTTGGCTGTGCAACTTGTGAAGTTCCTCTTCATGGAAGAATTATGTGTCTCAATCATCACTGGTCTCCACGGCAACCACATGACTTGCTTTGGCCAATAAAATGTAGGCAGAAAGTGATTAAGAAAATTCAGCTAACAACATTAAGAGTGGCAGTCCAACCTTGTTGTGGCTATTAGAAATCTGTTGAGTAGATTTGGTTTCAAGCAGTAATACAACATTCAGCTTATAACCAAAAAAAAAAAAAAAAAAAAAAAACCTCTTTTACTAAGCATATGCTATCTTAGCCAAAACCAGAAGTGAGGTTGTTCACCAAATAAGCCCAACAGAAGCATTAAAGCCTGTATTCTAATTATTTTGTTTGTTTGTTTGGTTGGTTTGGTTGTTTTGGTGTTTTGGTTTTCGTTTTTCAATTTTTTATTTCCATAGGTTTTTGGGGGAACAGATGGTGTTTGATTACATGAATAAGTTCTTTAGTGCTGATTTCTCAGATTTTGGTGCACCCACCACCAAAGCAGTGTACAATGTACCCACTGTGTAGTCCTTTATCCCTCACCCTGCTCCTACCCTTTCCTCCAAGTCCCCAAAGTCCATTGTATCACTCTTATGCCTTTGTATCCTCAGAGCTTAGCTCCCACTTGTGAGTAAGAACATATAATGTCTGGTTTTCCATTTCTGAGTTACTTCATTTTTTTATACACAGAGTCTTACTCTGACACCCAGGCTGGACTGCAGTGGTGCAATCATGGTTCATTGCAGCCTCTACCTCTCAGCTCAAGAGATCTTCCCATCTTAGTGCCCCAAGTATTGAGATTACAGATATGTGACCCCAGGCCTAGCTAATCTTTTTGTTATTGTGGTTTTAGAGACAGAGTCTTGGTATGCTGCCCAGGCTTACATTCTAATTGTTACTATTTCCCAAAATTAGATGGCCCAGCTATCATTAACACATATTAGTGCTGCCAATTTTACTGTAATAGTGGGTTTGATTCACTTTGTTCCAATCAATTTTATTGATATATAAGGACACCTGCAATGTATCACACGCAGTTTCAGCTAAAAGTTTGGTGATCAGGCTGGAAATAAAAAAACTGATGCTTGGCTTTATTACTAAGACTGTTGATGCTACTCTTGTACAGTAATCTGCTTCTACTTAAGTGGCTAGCATTAGGAAATGAGTTATCATTGGTGACCTCTAAGTGAAATTGTAAAGATGTCAAATAACTTGGTGGTTTGCTTGTACATGAAAAAGAAGGATAACATGCTTCCTTTTTTTCATTCTGTTCAATACTTGAGCTTTTTCTAGGCACTCAAGTCCCTTTGGAAACCAATTTAAATATTTATTACAATTAAGAACTGCTGCTTCTAAAAGGGACTGCAGAGTGAACTTCAATTAGACTTTATTTGCTGGGATTTGCCCTCCTAACCCCTCCCTTTCACTTATTCCATATTTGTGAGGTTGCATTTAAATTACAATTCACCTTTATGACCACCTGAGCAATTAGTTTATGTTCTTAGAATAAGATATTGCTCAAGTAGTCCCTCCTCAACTAGAAAGATATCTCAATTCCAAATCTGTATAATTGCCACTGTGATAAGGGAAAAGTTGTCCTTTTCTTACATTATCACTAGCTAAGACTTCAAGTGTAAGCAGCAAATATCACATGCTTATTTTGAAAGTACTCATGAGGGTTACCATGATACTAGAAAACATAGTCTCATATATTATAATCCAGTTGGATAAATGAAAAGAACATAAAACATATAAAAAATTTAAAAGTTGAAGAACAAAACCTTTAGGTAACAGATCAAGATAAAATAGTTAATCTGCCACTATTTCAAAAAGAATTGCACAAAAATTAATTGTATTTATGTTTGGAAGAGGAAGAGTTTGTATTAAGGCTAGGAAATCTTATACAATGCCTAGCACACAGTAGAACTTACCAAACATTGGGTGAAGAAATGAATGGAGTAATAGGATGGCTCAGAAAGAAAGCCCTCTTAGAAATGAGACCAAAATGACAGGATTTAGCTCCAATTGTGAGGACTTTTATATCCTAGATATGGAGCTTGGGCTTTATCTTTTGGCAAAGGGAATGTTGATTGTCCCAAATTCAAGGCTTGCTCTCCCTGTTAGGGTATCATGGATACCTTATCCTTCACTTTCCCACTCAAAAGTGTTATCGGTCTTCACCTATCTGCCTTCTAAGACTACTGCAGACTGAAGCTATCTCACCTTCCTCAGGCATCTCTGAGTATTTCTCATCTGTATAATTCATTGGGTAATTAATCACCTGTAATTTTTAATATATCCTATGATAGTTCATTTTAATGTGTCAGCTTGACTGGGCTATGGGGTACCCAGATATTTGGTCATTCTAGGTGTTTCTGCAAGAGTGTTTTTAGATGAGATGAACATGTGTATAGGTAGATTAAGTAAAACAATTGCCCTCCCCAGTGTGGGTAGGGCTTATCCAATCAGTTGAAGGCCTTATTAAAACAAAATGCTAATCCTCCCCTAAGAAAGAAGGCCTAATGATCTTCGAACTGGACATCATTTTTTGTCCTGCTTTCAGACTTGAACAATAAACATTGGCTCTTCCTGTGTTTCGAGCCTGCCAACCTTTGGAATGGAACTACACTGTCAGCTCTCCTAGTTCTCAGGCCCTTAGACTCAGACTGAAACTAAACAATTCACTCTCCTGGGTCCAACTTGCTGACTCATTCTATAGATCTTGGGACTTACTAGTCTTCATAATTGCATGAACCAGTTCGCTGGAGAATTCTGACTAATACGGCCCTCTTCTCTTGTCTTAAACTATTACAGTATTTCAATCTAGCTTAGCCTTTCTACATGTTTACAGCCGGCCTTTCAAACTAGATTGTAAGCTTCCTGAGGTCTGAGATTAGGAGGTATTCAACATGTGTGTCTCTTTTCAGGAGTTACTGGGGACTTGACTGTGGAGAGCAGTGTGGTTAGCACATGCAGTTTGGCAGATTACACCCTGCATAAGGTCCCCACTGAGAGGGCAAGTGGGATAAAAATCTAGCACCAGGTCCCCTTTACCAAGAGTGGCCTTGGCACAGGGCTATGCTCATCTGGAGGAAGAGAAGTCTGTTTCTAATTCTCAAAGCAATTGAATAGGCTATTGGATGCCCTAGACAGCAGCATTACAGGTTGGTCCCAGCCATGGGCTGTGTTAGCATCCCAGAATAATACAGACTGCCTGCTCTGTTCAACATTTGGCAGGACTCACCTAGCTCCACCTTAAAATGGCCAGAATTAAGTATCAGGAACTCCTATAAATTCTCCACAAAACGCTCTAAAGGCAAATGTAACTTCAGTTGACTTGGAATTAGAAAAATACATATTATATTAATGACGGTGTTTCCATAATTTCAATATTTAAAAGTATACTAGTCAGGCTTATTAACTGCAAGTACCAGAGTCCAACTTCAAGAGATTAAGCAGAAAGATATGTATTGGGCAGCTCAGAAGAAGACTGGAAAACTACATATGGAAAACAGGCAGGAAATCTGCGGGTTCAGTAACAGCCAGGTTCAGAACCAAAATGACAGATAGAGCTAGCCCAGTGAAGGCACCTCTCCCACAACCACTGAATACTTTACTTCCCCAGCAATTACCACCACCTGCCCTATAATGATTTCTCCACTACTCCTGCTTCCTTGCACCACTACTTCTGAATGCAAAATCTCTGGCAAGAGTATCTGATTGGCTAAACCCTAGGGAGTCTGAGAAAAAGAGTAGCCAGTGTTTTCAGCATCTCAGTTGGAGGTAGGCTTGGCTTCCCACCTTGATTTCTAAGGTGGAGGATTTCTCAAATACAGGAATGGGATTTAGATTTGGAAAATCAAAAAATAAAAATGTTCATTCCATGATTATAAATACATACATCTTGAACATCTGTTGTGTATGGGAAACAAAGTAGTGTGTATTGAACAGAAAAGTTTGTTTATTTGTTTCAACTTCATTTAAACTCTTCATTGGGAGATCCCACATTAAATATAAATGCTCTCAGCTTCCTAATTTCAGGTGAGAACCCAATACATGCAGCATTTCATCGAGATGAGGGTCTCACAGAACTCAGCTGAAAAGTACCGAATCAGGGCAAGTTTATACATACACAGAAACCTAATTCTTAAATGGGAAAACAAGTTTCAGCCAGTTCCTTAATTCTGACAGATCTTATGCTGCTAGGATCCTCATCAATAACAAATGCAAGGAAATAATGAACACATACTTTGGAAACTGCTTCAGAGACACTCAAAAGTTTTTGGCTGGGCGTGGTGGCTCACGCCTGTAATCCCAGCACTTTGGGAGGCTGAGGCAGGCAGATCACCTGAGGTCAGGAGTTTGAGACCAGCCTGGCCAACATGGCAAAACCCCATCTCTACTAAAAATACAAAAATTAGCTGGGCGCAGTGGCGGGTGCATGTAATCCCAGCTACTCGGGAGGCTGAGGCAGGAGAATTGCTTGAACCTGGGAGGCAGAGGTTGCAGTGAGCCGAGATTGTGCCACTGCACTCCAGCCTGGGTAACAGAGCCAGACCCTGTCTCAAAAAAACAAACAAACAAACAAACAAAAAACAGTTTTTACCTATCAATTTACTTGTGAGATCTTGCTTATGATGTAATTAACAAATATCTTGTAACATAAGGAAAGAGTACAGATTCTCTCATTGTTTTCACTTTAAAATATGTGCCAAGGCTCATAATAATTTTTAGGTCTCAAAAACGTATAAAATATCAAGTATATTTTCTTTCTTGAAGTATATTCTCACAAATCTAGAACACATTGTTATGGCTCCTACTCACTTTATAGATTACTAACTGCTAGACAGAAAGCTTCTATAAAGAATTGCTGACTGAATATGCCAATAAGTAATCATGTCTCAACAATGATGTGAGGATAAACTACGATGAGGGAAAATGTTTGGAATTCCTAAGAAGAAAATGTGCTGAGTCATGGAAAGTACTGATGCATAGTTTCTCAACTAAATAATGGACAGCAAAGAATACTATGACTCCTATAAATAACTGTTTTTATTTTAAAGAAATTACACTAATATATATCTTTTTATTTTCCACAATTGGGAAGTGATATCTGTCATGTTAAGCCCTGTGCTTCTGTTGAGGCAATGAGTGAGGGCCTGGTTCTTGGGCTCTGTCTCTTCCATACCACTGAGGTGAACTGTTAAGTGGCTTTAAAATCTTTATTAACAAAACCAATCCCAGACAAAAGTGTTCCTCGGAGACCTTTCCCCCACTGTTTCCTCTCTGACTTCTCTGCTCCTGGTACCCCTGTCTCCCAGCAAACTGTGACCTGGGTTCTATTCCCACAAGGCCTCCTCCTAACCTTTAGCTACTAACTCTTGCTGTTTTTACCTTTTCTTTATGTTTTGGCTTAATTCTGAAAAGCCTCCAATAAACAAAGGAGATCTTTTGGAGCAAAAGGCACCCAACATTTCACCATCGATGTCCCATTTTCCTTAGGGCATTGCTCATAAGACATTACAAACTTGCCTTTCTGGTTAAATCAGTATCTGGCATGAAGGACAATTGAAAGTCAATTCATCTAGAGCAATGTCTCAACGTACTGCCCTCCCATGGGGAAAGGGATCCCAGAGATTATGAACTCAGAGGAAAGCTGCCACGTTTTGATAGACTGGAAACTTCCAGGCAATCCTGAGATAATGGCCCTAAGGAAGGGCCAAAGAGAAGGCTTATGGGCCTGTTTGTTTACCCAATAATTGGTCTACCCTACTCAATGTGTGGCTATTTACCCATATGTTACAGGTCAAAGACAGGTAAGAACAGAAATAGAGAGCAAGCATTAAAAAATTGTTATAGCAACTTGACACTGTCTTCTGAGTCTAGGAATAAAAAATTGGTGTTTGTATTTTGTCTTTTATTCATTTTCTAATAATTCATTTTTATTGTATTTTATAAAAGTATGGATCTACAAAGTATTGGGGGAATTTCTTTGTGGTTCTTCACCACAGATAGCTTGATTAACACTGGTTTAAAAGAACTGGAGGTGAAAATGAATTACTTGCAGTGATACTTGATAGAGCTATGGTACATAATTCCTGATGATTTTTAGCTTAGAGGTTTACTTTAAAAATAAATTGTAAATATCTATTTAGGCCAGGCACGGTGGCTCATGCCTGTATTCCCAGCACTATGGGAGGCCGAGGCGAGTGGATCACGAGGTCAGGAGATCAAGACCATCCTGGCTAACACAGTGAAACCCCGTCTCTACTAAAAATACAAAAAATTAGCCGGGCGTGGTGGTGGGCGCCTGTAGTCCCAGCTACTCGGGAGGCTGGGGCAGGAGAATGGCAGGAACCCGGGAGGTGGAGCTTGCAGTGAGCCAAGATCGTGCCACTGCACTCCAGCCTGGGTGACAGAGCAAGACTCTGTCTCAAAAAAAAAAAAAAAAAAAAAAAATCTATTTACACACAAGTATGTGTGTTTGTGTGCAATGTATTGCCAGCATTTGTGTACTCGTTACCTAGCAACACTAAAAACATGGAACAAACTACAGTCAACAAATATACAGAGAAGTGAGTTCTTTTCCAAGTCTAAGGAAGATCAAATATGATAAAAGGAATGAATGTCTCTGCCACTGAAACAACATAAATATTTGCTCTTTCAAGCTAGAACTTGAGAATACGATTGTTATTTGGCACTGAATGTTTCTTCATCAGCACCCCCAAGGAAGCCGGGTTGATCCCTGCGGCCTCTGGCTGGCTCAGGCATACCATCTTGGCTCACACTGAAGCACAAAAGGACATCTCAGATCACTGCCCCAGCCCCACTCCCTGCCCATCACCTGTTCCCAAGCAGTTTTGTTGGAAGGCGAAGGGTGGGGTGGTCAATGTAGAGGACAAATAAAGTTACTGTCAGCCCTGCAGCTGAATAAGAAGTAGGAAGAGCCAAGCAGCATTTCCTAAAACACGTCTCGAACTATACTTCAGCAAAAATATCCACCCTGGAAATGTGTTCAGAATTATAAGAATGAACTTATTTTTTTCCTTGGACTGAGCCAGATTTAGTAATTCTAATAGATATTGTATCAGATACATTAGATTTTTGTAGTAATCCAAGGTAATTCCCTAGGTGGTGTGATATGAGGAAGGGAACAGAGATGAACTACTGCAAAATGTTTCCCCATCAGGCTATCCTAATATACGCAATTCTATTATTAAAATATTCCCTTTTATCACAGTCTGTTGGGTTTCCGTAACAAAATACCATAGGCTGGATGGCTTAACTAAACAAAAGAAATTTGTTTCTCATAGCTCTGGAGGCTGAGAAGTCCAAGATGCAGGTGCCGGCAAGGTAGATTTCATTCCAAGGCCTCTTCTCTTGACTTGTAGGTGGCCACCATCTTGCTGTGTGCTCATATGACCTCCTCTTTGTGTGTGCATGGAAAGAGAAAGTGAGCTCGCTAGTGTCTCTTTTATAAGGACACTAATTCCATCATGAGGGTCCCCTTAGGAACTCATCTAATCCTAATTACCTTCCAAAAGTTTCTCCAAATACCATTATATTGGGGATTAGGGCTCAACATATTAGTTGGGAGTGGAGAACACAAACATTCAATCCATAATATTTTTGAGCTAAGAAACTATATCCATAAGTATCTTTTTAAATAAAACATTTTAATTCTTCAATACCTATTTTTATAGAGTTGAGTTTATTCCTTATATTTGTCAGCTTTATCACAGCATGAGGGGGCAGGGAGTGGAGAAACAATATGTACCCAGAAGAAAAATATAAAATATCCAGGCTTGGAAGCAACAAAGGAGAAGGCAAAAAGAAAAACGAACTACTTAAGAATTGCCCTAAGACTGGCTGTTATGAAATGTTATTAATTCATTCATTTTCTCTGTAGTAATTAATTGAACTCATAGGTGTAGGTATAGTGCTGAGTTTTGGGGATAACCTGGAATAAAAGCTGGCCAAAATGGACTTTACAGACAATAAGACAGACCTTCAGCAGGTAAGATTCATGTGATGTTAGGGTGTTATGCTGGAAGCGAGTCCAGGGTGGAGCGGGAGCAAAGGAGGAGGCCAAATCTACCCAGGAACTCAGAAAACACTCACTGGGGACATCAAAGGTAAGTGAATCTTAAAGGAGACAGGTATCCAGAAGAACAGTGCAGATGGGAGAAAGGGAGGAGGTGGGAGGGACCAAGGGGGCTGGGGCACTGAGGGCCAGGTTCAGAGGCAGAACACAGAAATGCAGCAAGTCCCACACTAGTGGCAGGCACAGGCCAGATCTGGTGGAATTCGTATACCCCACAAAGGAGTTTTTGCTTTATCCACAATCACTGAAAGATTTTAAAGAGCCACAGAGTAACTGAATCAGATTTTCTCTTTAGAGAGATTAGTCTTGTAGGCAAGGTGAAGAGTAGATTGGAGGAGTCAGAGACTAAGAAATCCGTTAGGAGACTGTTGCAAAATCCTTGGCAAGAAATGATGGAGAGGGGAATGAAATAAGGCCACAGTGTGGGGCTGGAGAAGAAAAAAGGATAGTTCTTGAGGAGCAGAATTGACAGGACCAAGGATAAGTCCAATTGTGTACTGAAGCAGAGGGCATTCTCAGATGCCCGGTGACTCTAGGTGACGTGATGCACCATTTGCTGAGGTAAGAAATTTGGTTGAAGAGAGCAGGTTTGAGCCAGGCATGGTGGCTAACACCTGGAATCCCAGAACTTCGGGAGGCTGAGATTGGAGGATCGCTTGAGCCCAGGAGTTCAAGACAAACCTGGGCAACATAGCAAGACTTCATCTCTACAATATAAAAATAAAAAATAAATTAGCCGGGCGTGGTGGCACACATCTGTAGTCATGACTACATGGCTACTCGTGAGGCTGAGGTGGAAGAATAGCTGGATCCCAGGAGTTGGAGGCTTCAGTGAGCTATGATCATGCTGCCACCGCACTCCAGCCTAGGCAACAGAGGGAGAACCTATCTCTGAAAAGAAAAGAGTGGATTTGAAGGGAACACGGTGAGTTCTGTTAGGCATGCTTTGTTGGAGGTGCCTACAGGACAGTCAGGAAGCAGCTGGATCTATGAGCCATGAGCTCAGGAGAAAGGCTGGGGCAGGAGCTCTGTATTGAGAGTTACCTGCTTCAAGGGAAGCAAGGCAGAGCATGAGCTGCCTGAGCTAGGATGCTGGACAATCCAAAGAAACCCTGCGTATAGAGCTGTCTTCATAAGTACATGGCGAGTTCCTGAAGGGTCAAATCATTCATTTTTCATCTCACAGGATTTTGTATATAGAAAATGCTCCACAACTGTAGATATAATATAAGATACTAGCAGCACCAGGAAAATAGATTCAGTCTCTGACATAACTGGGCTCCACCATGTCCAAGCTGCATTAGCAGCAACTGCTGCCCAGAATGGACTTAGAAATGAAAACATGAATGAAGCCTCCTGCGGGAGCTTTGTTCCTTGATCTTTTTCGCTTAATAAACAACACACCTTCTGAGTGAAATAATCTATTTTAATGACTCCACAAATAGTACTTGCAAATAGAGTTGAAGCCTTCTAGTGAGGACCCATGTTGAAGTGGAAGAAGTATCTGGAGTATGATTTCCCAAGTAGGTGTGGTCAGAAACGGGGGCGGCTGGAAAGGTGGAGAATCACCTGTGATAGAAACAGAGTACAACAAAACATGCTCTCTGCTTTCTGCTGTATTCGTTAAATGGCCTTTATTGTTTTTGCTAAGAAAGGTCAATTAATCATCCAAAGTCCTATCTGACAGAAATTAACAATCAGCTGTGACAAAATATCCAGTAAGAGCTCACAACAACAAAGAGTTTTGTTTTTCTCTTTCCATATACCATGGAAAAAGGAGGCATTGGCCTGTCACATCTCTTTTTACAGCTTCATTAGTGATTTTTGGCACGTAGGAAGGGGTGAGAAAAATAGAAGTGTCGCTGCTCATCTAAGCAGACCACAGGTAATTAGTTACAGCCCCGCTCCCTCGGCGATATCATTCCTTAACAAAGCACTCAAATGTTTCGGAGCCAACCTTGTTCAGAAAGAGGAAAAAAAGTAGGTAGCACAACTCTCTTCTTGAACTGGGTCCAGTAAATCTCAGAACTGATAACAGGCAAAACAGAGGATTACTAAACTGAATTCAAATTCTGTTTTATAGGAAAATTAAAACTAGTGTTAGAAACTACCATAAGTCCTACCACCTTCCTCAAAGATTCTAAAACACACTCTGTGCTTTTGTTCAATGCAAGTTTTGGTGTTAATGTTCCAGCCACAAATATGAAGAGATTTTGCAGTGCATCCTCAAATAGAGCTCTGCAGGATTCCAGGGAGACTCTATATTTTACTTGTCCTCCTCTGCATCAACAGGGCTCCCACCCTATACCCTCTACAAAGGGACGTTCACGTTTTGCTTCAGGGAGGGCCCTGTTACAAGTCTTTACCTAAACCCATGCACTCTGATGATGCACTATCTTTAGGTATCAAGGCCATTTCAGATTATTTCCATGGAATGTTCTAGGATGGAGCCACCAGGCTCTCCAGTTTGCCTGCTTCTAATGTAGGAGTGAGGCTGTATTTTCTACATCTGGTTCTTCCCTATGGGTCAGCCATTTCTGCCTGTAGCTTTAACATCCTCTGTCTGCCCTGTCAATAAACTGTATGCCTTGGTCCGTTTTGTGAGAAAAGTCACATCTTGTTTTCAATAAAATATGAAAATGGGTTCTCTTCATTATGTAGAAACATTATGTGGAAACCTTCACGTGTTCCCTTCATTATATACCAGGAAGCTGGGTGCAATATCACTGAACACAGTGGTTTCCTTAGCAGCAGAAGTTAAGGATCCTACTGTTTAGTCTCGTCCCCCTCAACATGAACTAGATTATCATTGTCACAGATTTTGCTGGTCTTAGGAATGTTGAGCCCTTTATATGGTTTTCAAATGTCATGTTGAAATGTGACCTCCAATGTTTGAGGTAGGTCTTGTGGGAAGTAACTGGTTTGTGGGGGTGAATCCCTCACGAATGGCTTGGTGCACTCCCCATGGTAATGAGTGTGTTCTCAGTCTGTGAGTTCATGCAAGAGCTGTTGTTTAAAAGAAGCTGACATCTCTCTTGCTCCCTCTTTTGCCATGTGATGCACCTGTTACCCCTTTGCCTTCTATCATCAGTGGAGGCTTCCTGAGGCCTCACAGGAAGAGTATGCTGGCACTATGCTAGTACAGTCTGCAGAACTGAGCCAAATAAACCTCTTTCCTTTATAAATTATCCAGCCTCAGGTATTCCTTTATAGCAATGCAGAGTGGACTAATACAGCCCTACATTACCTTCCTGCCTGCTGGTCAGTTAGCCTTATCTTCAATAGTTCCAGAGGCAGAAATCTCCTGAAGCAGCTCATCTTCTTGCTTTTAGCTCCAGAAAGATCTTCCTTACAGAGTCAAAGTGTTTTCCTATAACTTTTAGTCATTTGTTCCAATACTGCTTTCTGAAGCATCATGTCATGATCATGTTTTCCCATACCTCATGGTCCCCTAAAGAGCTGAAGGCCTTTCTTACAGCTCATTCCCTTCCTCCCCATCCCACCAACCTCGTCCTCTCTAAACGAAATATAATTTGTCCTTCAATGTTCTAGACTCTGACCTTCTATTTGTCCCTTTTGGGAAAACTTCCTTTTGTAAATTCCCATTGAAACAGTGTTTTCAGCACAAACCCCAATAGCCCATGTGTAATATGACAAGCACAGAGAGGTTGCAGTGACTCTTCTCTGACCTGGATGCTGTACCAGATGTAGCCCATGGTCCCTGTGTGGTGTTTATCTGTCCTACCACACACTGAGGCCCCGTCACATGCTGGGAAGAGCAGCAGCCTCTGGAGGACAGGGAGCAAGACCACCAGGTTCTCTGGAAGAAACCAGCTTTGGTCTGGCACCCATGCTCATTGGTTCCATCCAACTCCAGCACTTCTCTTGAACAACAGTCAAGGGGGGGGTCACTGGTCAAAAGTTCTTGAAGACAGCAAAAAAGAACGTTGTGAAAAACTGAGCTCTCTTAGGAGACTGACCCATCAATAGAGTCAACATGCTATTTTATAGATCCTGGAGTAAACTTAACCATAAATTCATGTAGCACCAGACACAGATAATGCGTAAATGAAACAAGTGTGTTTTCATCCTGCCTCATCACAAAATGGGTGAATCTTTTATTTAGCAGTTGCTATGAGAAATATCTATTTAAGTCCTTTCCAGAATTACTGCTTCTTAATGATCCCACATTATTCACTGATTGAGCCGATGGTCCCACAGACTAAGGTAAGCTCATTGCCCCTAAGACTGGACCCCTCAAGCCTATCTTGAGAAAGTGGTACAACTTCACAGAGGCTTACCACAAATTCATTTTCTTCCACACCAACTAGGGCTTAAAAATAATGTATATTCACACCCACTTGGGTGGTTACTATAAAAAATAAAACAAAAGACAAAAGTGTTGGTGAGGATGTGGAGAAACATTCAATACTGGGAGAATGGATGAACTAAGACTGTAAGGGTACAAGAGGAGGTGAAAGGAGAGAAAGCATAGTCACAGAATGTATTAGTTTGTTTTCACACTACGATAAAGACATACCTGAGACTGGACAATTTACAAAGGAAAGAGGTTTAATGGAGAACTCACAGTTCCACATGGCTGGGGAGGCCTCACAACCATGGTGGAAGATGAGGAGGAGCAAGTCACATCTTACATGGATGGTGGCAGGCAAAGAGAGAGCTTGGGCAGGCAAACTCCTGTTTCTAAGACTTCAGATGTCATAAGACTTATTTACTATCATGAGAACAGCACAGGAAAGACCCACCCCCATGATTTAATTCACTGGGTCCCTCCCACAACATGTGGGAATTATGGGAGGGATGAGATTTGAGTGGGGACACAGAGCCAAACCATATCACAGGACAAAGCTGGATTTAAATGCCCCAGAGAGATGACTCCTGGTGCAGCCATGGATGCGAGTGGCTGGAGTGGAGGACAGATGCAGGCCATTCAAGTCATGAAGGTAGGGAACAAGAGGAGAGGGCAGTGGATATGAAGTCTCATTCCCATCGGGGGAGTTTTAAAAAAATACTGACACACAAGTTCTATCCCCAGCAATGCCCATGGGTCTGGGCAATGAGATATACTTTGTTTCTTGGTTTTTTTAGTTGTAAAATATGTGTAACATAAGATATTCCATTTTAACCATTTTTAAATTTACAGTTCTGTGGCATTCAGACCATTCACATTGTTGTGCAACTATCACCATCAGCTATCTCCAGAACTTTTTTGTCTTCCCCAACTGAAACTCCATACCCATTAAACAATGACTTCCCATTCCTCTCCTCCTCCCAGGCCCCTGGAAACCATCATTCTACTTTCTGTCTCTATGAATTTGACTATTGTAGGAACCTCATTCTAGGTACCTCAAACCTGTTATTGTTTGAAAACTTCCTTGATGAGTCTAATATGCAGCCACTGTTGAGAACTATTGTGCTATGATGCTGGATGTTTCAACTATGTGGACCATGAAGTTCCCTGGGGCCATGCCAATCCTTGGAGACAGGAAGAAGATTATGAGGCAGATAAAGTCTTCAGTAAATGAGCTACATGAAAATCGTGATGGAAAAAGGGTAGCAGAAACCTCAAAAGGGTCAGGTTGTTATATAAAGTGCAAGGGTACTGGGCTGGAAGTGTGAGCCAAGATGGCATAAAGATTTCCACCCAAGTCTGATTGCAAAGTCCAGCTTCCTTCTGTTATACCAGTGGTTCTTTCATTCAATAAATATTTGTTGAGTACCTGTGATGTGCTAAGCAGTGTTCTAGGCACAAATTTCCTGTTCACATGGAGTTTATATTCTGTCAAGGAGTCAGATAATGAACCTGAGAATAAATAGATCAATAAGAATTTTAAGTAGTAAAATGAAACAGAGTAATGAGTTAGAGAGTGAGTTGGGTCATTGAGAAAGGCTTTTCTGAGGAAGCGATCCTCCAGGGGAAGCCTGAATGATGAAACAGAGGCCATGATGTCAAGTGAAAAGGCCCTGAGACAGAAACAAGTTTGGTGCACTCAAAAAACCAAAAGAAAGCCTGGGTAGCTAGCACACGGGAGTGAGAGAGTGAGCTGTGAGCTGAGATAGCTAGGAACCAGATGAAGCTCTTGTAGGCCAAGGTAAGAAATTGGGGATCAATTGTCTTTGTAGAAAGATGCTATTCAAGGGTATCAAAAATCAGATTGGCTGCCTTAAGAAGAAGGAACAAGGGGCAAAAGTAGAAGCAGGGAGACCAATGAACACCATTGCAGTAGCTCAGAGAAGAGATAGTGCTGGCTTAGACTAGGATTAGTGGCAGTGGCAATGGTGAGAAGTGGCAGAATCATGATATCTTTCATAGGTAAAGCCGGCATAGGATTTGAGGGAAAGAGGAGTAACTCCTAGGTTTAGGCCAAGCATCTGGATGGATGGTGGTGCCATTTACTGAAGGAAGAGGAGGTTTTGAGGGGATAAAAAAATTCCACTGCGGTCAAGTTAAGTTGAAGATGCTTATTAGATATCCTCAGAGATGTTGAAAAGTGTTGTGTGTACAAGTCTAGAATTCAGGGGAGAAGTCAGGTCTAAACTTACAGACTTGTGAGTGTGCTTAAGCATCACTTGGAGAGTTGTTAAAAATGGTGATTCTCAGCCTCCACCCCTGGGGATTCTCTTCAGTAATTCTGGGGAGGGTGGGGTTGCACTTCCAATTTGCTCAAATTTGATGGTTCCCTTAAATCCTGCACTCTACCATTCCACTTCCTCTGGTTGAGGTTAATCCACTAAACAGCTCTTTAGCCACTTAACTATATGTATATTTTTTCCATCTTACTTGAATATTTTTCATTGTTTTATATAAATATACAGTATTAAATTATTATCAATATGTTCTAATATATTATATTATTTATTATAAATATAACCATATATTAATATATTATATGAATGCATTGATCTAATGATTACATATAAATGTATTTCTCGTATTTTTCATCTCAGTCACAAAATGAGAGATACTTCCTTTAAAAGCCTTTAAAGAACAGGCTTTTAAAGGAAGTCCAAAGGCTTGGACAACACAGCTGGACAAAGCTGCCAGGGGAATTCCTCAAGTTGAAGGTTGCTTTTATGTCTCACCAATGTTCCCTTCCACTGCCAGCACTAGGGCATGAGAAGGCATTCTCTTTAGATATGACCCTGGGATCAGGACTGCCACCCCGCACAACTCTGCAGGGCCTTGTGCACATGAAATTCTATGTTGCATCCCAGAGAGTGCACTCCTACAAACCAGAGTAAGAATGGCATCCCCTGGAGCCATTTAAAAGCCTTTAAAGGAAGTTGGCATACTTTATCTCTGGAATTCCCTTATCTGTCTAACTTGAGAAAGAAAGAAAGAGAGAGAGTGAACGGTGAAGAGTTGGTTGCACTGAAATGAATTATTATTATTGTGAGTCCATGTGGTTGCCAAATCAACAAGACTTTGTCTACTTCTAGGGGTTCATATACCATGTTAGAATCCACTCCAAAATTAAGCGGAAGATCATCAATCTTAGTCTTCTATATTTGTCAGAATTCTCTTTTTTGAAATCAAGACAGAATGGTCCTACAATCTTTGGACCATCTGCCATTCTCCATCATTTCTCAAAAATGGCTGACTGCTTCTATTAACTCCATCTCACAGTTGCAGATTATTTCCCCTCAGTGCTGGGTGCTCTGACTGAGCCAATGCAGTTTATCTGAGAGCTGACTTACTTGCGTCTCACAGCATTCAGCAGCCTGCTGGGCTTGCCTGTCTGAAGACCATTCTCCTTAAGAGGAACTTGGAAGCCTCACAGGACAAGACTCTGTTTGCTCTGGGGCAGGTCTTCCCACTCAGCCAGGGGACCATTCCTTTTGTTCCCCATCTACCCCCCAATCCCAGAAAAAATCCTTTTTCATTGTTCTTTCTGTTTTGGACTGTACTGAGGTATTATTTGATTTAGTTGGGTTTTTCTTTGTTTTGTGTTGGTTTTGCAAACCCCAGATCCACTCCCAACTTTAGTCCTCCTGTCACAATTTCCACAGCATCATCACATTTTTAAGTGTACCTTTGGCTGTGCAACCCTCTTCCCATTTTGTGTGCTTGTCTTTTTAATAGACCTCTAACTTCTAGGCACCCACCTATGTTCATTATCTCACCAAAGCAGATGTTTTAAGGTACCCTTATTCCAGAGTGAACATTTACAAACCATTATGGGATGATTGATGGGTCCAGGCTTCCATATATGCCAGGAAGCCTGCCACAAGGCTGTTCTCATTATTCAACAGTCTTTGTGGCTATTTCGATTACTGCTCAGGTGAGGTCACGGGGAGATATGACTCAGGTCCACAACAACTGACCTCAATATCTCTCCAAGGCTGGTTTAATGGTTAAGATAAAAGGAATTCTGGAAACAAAGTTCCAGGAGATTTTGTGGTAGAATAAATGATGGTGGTGAATAGGGACATGTACTTGCCATTAAAAGTGGCATGTTTATGGGGTGCTGACACAGTTTATGGGGTGCGTGCCTTCAGGTACCAGCCAGACCCATGCTTTTCCTAATGTTTTCAGCTTTTTCCCAAAGGCTTGGACAACACAGCTGGACAAAGCTGCCAGGGGAATTCCTCAAGTTGAAGGTTGCTTTTATGTTTCACCAATGTTCCCTTCCACTGCCAGCACTAGAGCATGAGAAGGCATTCTCTTTAGATATGACCCTGGGATCAGGACTGCCACCCCACACAACTCTGCAGGGCCTCGTGCACATGAAATTCTATGTTGCATCCCAGAGAATGCACTCCTACGAACCAGAGTAAGAATGGCACCCCCTGGAGCCATGCTACCCAGAGGCCCTGCAAGGACCCCAGCCTTACCCTACATCTCTTACCGTGGGCCCTGCTATATTATGCAGCTCAGTCAGCTACTGAACATAAAAGCACTTCACCCCAGAGAGTCAGTGCCATAATACAGGTTCTACGAGGCAGCTGTAACAACAACTTCCATGGAAATAGTATCTTACATTTCTTTGAGTGCACCTGGTGGCAGCCACATGCCTTAAAAAATTCCTCTGTGGCAAGCATGGTAAAGCAGACACGGTTGCCCTATTTTATCCTCTCTGAAGACAGCTTTGGAGAAGTTAATTCTTATTCAAGGCTACAGAGTTCTACAGCCTTAGGCCTGGATTTCTCCTTCTCCATCCAATGCTCCTTCCATTATCCCTTGCTGCCAAATTTGGACTAGTTGAATGAAGAACTCTGATTCTATTTTAGACCTAGTATGTTGAATCTTTGTTCTCTGAAATTCTACCAATTATATTTCAGTCCTTCAATTTAGATCTTGGATTTTTATTAAGACGTCAGTTCTTGACTTCACCTCCTTATCTTCCTTGGTTCTTATATTATTTAAGACCTCTGTAACTCTGTGTAGCAAAAAACCCAGCTTGATCCAGGTTTTTTTTTTTTTTTTTTTTTTTTTTTTTTTTTTAACAAAACGGGGGATAATGGAGTATTTCATTGAGCTCAAAGTATAGAATGCAGCTGGGTCTCAAAAATAAGCTGGAAGGAAGAATTGGTCTCTGCATTTCTATGCATATATTTTATTCTGTCTTAGTAAATTGTTTTCCTCTACCTCTCAATCCTCATGGTGAAATAGTCATCAAGGCCTTCAGAGATTTACGTACTGAAATGCACTTGTTTCAAAATGATCCATCTGTTTCCATCTGTCCCAACTCTAACTCTCCCTGAGAAGTGAGTAAGTGGCCCAGCTTTGGTCAAGTGTCTATCACTGAACAAATCTGGGATAGCTAGGGTGGGCAAAATTATGTCATACATATACAGTTGTTCCTGGTACCTGAGGGGATTGGTTCTGGAACCCCCAAGGACACCAAAATCCTTGGATGTTCCATATCCTTATATAAAATGGCATTATATTTGCATATAATCTATACACATCCTCCGGCTTTTTTTTTTTGAGATGGAGTCTTGCTCTGCCGCCAGGCTGAAGTGCAGTGGTGTGATCTCGGCTCACTGCATCCTTTGCCTCCCTGGTTCAAGCAATTCTCCTGCCTCAGCCTCCCAAGTAGCTGGGACTACAGGCATGTGCCACCAGGCCCAGCTATTTTTGTATTTTTAGTAGAGACGAGGTTTCACCATGTTGGCCAGAATGGTCTCAATCTCTTGACCTTGTGATCCTCCTGCCTCGGCCTCCCAAAGTGCTGGGATTATAGGTATGAGCCACCACACCCGGCTTCCTCCTGCATATTTTAAATAACCTCTAGATTACTTATAATACCTAACACAATGTAAATGCTATGTAAATAGTTGTTACACTGCATTGTTTTTATTTGCATTATTTTTTATTGTGGTATTGTTATATTTTACTGTTTTTCTCCCCCAAATATTTTCGATCCATGATTGGTTTAATCTACAGATACAGCACCTGTAGTAACAGAGGGCCAAGTGTATGGACACTGCATGGCAAGTCCCCAAAACTGAGAAGCAGCAGGGAGTGAAGGTTGCAAGCGGGCCTTGACAAGGTCCCCACGGCCAGAAATGTACCTAACTAAGCCCCTGCCCTTTGTGCTCAGGGTGGGCCTATACCAGGCTTCACCCCTGTGTAGAGCTCCATTCAAATTCTTACGCTGGGTTCCAATCTGGGCCCTCTTGCCTGCCCATATCACATGTTCTCTACCCTGCCCCACTAATCTTGTTTTTTCCTGTGCTGACTGAATTCAATTTTCCTTCTGGCCAAGCATGCAGACCACACCCGTAAGGACTCCATATTCTCAAACCTACCCTCCTCCACTGGCTTTGTATCCCAAGGGCACTTGGTCATCGCTCAACAACAGGCTCTCTGCAGTACCACTCAACATGAATGAGATTGTGGAATCCACTCCAGCCCCTCCAGTACTTCCAGAATGCAGTATGGCCCAGCTGGCCATAGGTCAATGGTTTTATTTCGCCCTCCAAATAATCTTTCTCTCATCTTATTTCTCACTTCCCTCCCTTTACACTCTCATTCTACTTTCACTCGTGCATCCTACACTCACTGCATACCTCCCCCTATCTATATCCTTTCCACCTTCCTGTGTTACTATTGCATTGACTTATCTGTCAATTTCCAGCCAATCATAACATCATCTTTCTCGAAACCCACACTCTTAGCCTACATTATTTTTGCTATTCCTTTTATGCATACGTTTAGGGAGAGCAGTTAGTGCTCTCTACAAACTCACTAAAACAGACAAATGCCGTTAGAAGAAAATGACAATTCTCAAAGTATGCATTAATGAAACTCAAAAAATTCCAATTTTCATCAACCCATACAAATTGATAATAAAGTTAATTTGGAAGAGTAAATGCTTAGGATACCTGAGAAATTTTTGTAAAATAAATTTGAGAGGGGAATTTGCATTATCAGATTCAAATATATTTTAAAGCAACTCTAACTAAAACAACACAGTATTTTTATAAATAGATTAATGAAACAGAAGGTACATAAACAGGTTCATGAATATATGGGTAGTTAGTGACTTAAAATTAGTAAGGCAAGGAGGGCTGACTCATTAAATGATGTGGAGGCCATTAAGAACCGTTTGGAGAGGAATAAGTTAGACTCTTATCTCACATAAGACCCCAAGACAAAATGATGATTTATTAAAGAGTTCAATATTTTTAAAAACCTGATAGTTGCTAGAAGTAAATATAGGAGAATATGTTTATCATCTTAGAGTGGAAGATATTTTTCTTATCAGCACACAAAGGTAAAAAACCATAAAGGATAAGATTAATAGATTTTACCAAAAAATACAGAATTTCTGTATGATACCATATATCATAGAGTAAAAAATTTTAGAAAATTATTTTCAGCTTCTAGCATAAACAATATATATATGTATGGCTTAGTAAGGAAGGGGTAAAAACTCCAATTGAAAGATAAGAAAAGGAAATAAAAACAGAATTTTTTTAAAAAGAACATATATAACTACATGAAAAGATGACCAATCATTATTAATCCAAGAAATAACAAATTAAAAGTTAGTTTTATCTGAGCCTCTAACAAATATTGAAGGAACAGCTTAAACTTAAATGAAATGGCTGATACTCGTATTGCAGTGTGGGTAAACAGCACTTTCATATATTTTTGGTAAAACCAGAAAGAGGTGAATAATTTTAAAACAATTTTCTAACACACATCAATCTATCAGTTTGCTAATACGTGTAAAAATTTTAGTACCACGTTTAGGAGTTTATCCTACAGAAATACTCTCATTAGCATCTAAAGATACATGGACCAAGATGTTCTCAGAAACATTATTTGTAAAACCAAATAATCAAAGGCTATTTAAACACATTTCAGTAGGAGAACAGTTAAATAAATTATGGTCCAATCATACTACAGAATGCCAAAAAAGAGTTGAAAAGATAGAGATAAGTGTGTACTTACTGCTCCTGAAGAGTGTCCACGATATATTGTTAAGTGAAAAAGCTATCCATAAAACAGTATGCGTAGTACTGGTCCATTTCTGTAAAATAAGAATGTATTTGAATATGAATGGAAAAGAGCCTGCAATGATATACACGAAGCTAACAGTGGTTATCTTGAGATGAGGAAATTACATATTTACTTTATACATCTCTGTTATTTGAATGTTATGAGACAAGCTTATATTCTGTGTCTATTCAGAAGAAACGTTTTGAAAAATATTTACTGAGTAAGTACCCCTGGCTCTCCATCTCTGGCCAGAGTCTACCATGTCATCTGTCAGGGTCTTGAACTCAGTGAGGGCTATGTGGAATCAACTTTCAATGGCTAAATCTGGGGTGCCCTTCAAATCTTCCAAATTCTTAAAAGATGCAAAAATGATCATTGCACCCAAACAGTTCTTACAGTGAACCCGAAAGAGCTGCGCTATCAATTTTGCACAGGATAATGCCAATACATTTTGTTCTGTTTAAGTTCAGCAATTGTTGAAAACAATGTGTGTGTGTGTGCATGTGTGTGTATGCTAAGCAAACTTAAGAGAGCTTGTTTTTCTTTTATTCCTGAAAGTCAAAAAGAGACTTAACAGGCCAGGAATCTTATATCAAGCACCTGAACTAACATTTGAGATCTGGGTCAAAAGGAGAATCGACTGATGGTTGGCATTTTTTCAAAGATTTTTCAAGTGATGCCAAATAATTAGAATGAGATCATGTTAGAGGTATTCAGACAGAGTCTCTCTGGGGACAGGAGGCAGAGGATGGAGGAGGAGGACAAATATCCTACCCTTTATTCCTCATCCCCACATTTGATTTTGTCATCAGTTGTCCCTTATTAGCATGGACTCTCCTTTTTCCATGGAAATTTATCTAATTTAATTGCAAAACATGCAAGACGGGCAATCCATCTTGCCCCACTGTCCATGTAAACAATACAGAAGGGTGGGCTGTTTTCTCTAGCTATGTCTCTGGCAGCCTGTTCACTTTCAAATTAAAGGAATTAGAGGGTAAACATGGTAACCACAATTAAGATATTTTTAGAAACATAAAATTCTCTGGAAAACATGACACTAATACTGGTATTATGATTGAAGTTAGGAATTATGGTTATTAGAAGCTTTGCAGTTTAAGTGCCTCATAAATCTAATCGCCTCACACATCCAGTAATTCTGTTGCTATATTTACTGCAGACATCTATGATGACAGACAGTACCTTTGAGAAGGGCCAGATAAACAAAATATTTTACATACTCAAGCTTCTCAGTGTCTAATGGATTCATATCATGGAGAGAAAAAGGCTTCATTAAAGGAACTGCAGCAGGTGCTGAGAGCCGATTTACCGTGGAGATTTGATCTGAGTTATCTTCTCCTATTTAATGGGAATACTGCTGTTTCACTCCCAGAGTCCTGAGCACAGAATGGACAGGGAGGGCCAGAGGAGGGGGGTGGCAGGGTGCAGGGGAGGACATGGTAAGCTGACAACTCTGTAGATAAGAAACTTTCCCCGACAACTTGGAAACCATCTGGAAGAAATATTATGTAAAACCTGGTGGCATGTCCAGGATCCTGAGAATATCCATTGTTATTGGAAAGATTTCTCAACGAGGAGCGAATTGCACAAAGTAACCCCAGAATCCTCCTCTCCTGATGCAACTATGCTGTGGGTGCCTGTGTGACCTTGAGAAGGAAACGAAATGCGGTAGGAAGTTATTATCACCAGACGTCAGAGCAGAGATGGAACCATTTTAGTATTATGGCTGACCTTTGGCCATTTCTTGAAATCAAATGTGATGCTTACTGCTGAAACCCTAATCTTACAGATTAAAATTTATGCTTGAGAATGTTACTGTGTGGTAGGTGGCAAATTAGGAACATTTTTAAGGCTATGAATTCCTTTTGACTTTTCTTCCAGCAACATTGTAAATGCAGAAATACTGCCACAGTGGCTGAGACATGCCCAGTAGTCTTGCCTCCCAATCTCCACGCACCCACCACAAACTCTACTGGATTACTTACATTACCTGTGGGCAGAAATCACAACTTCTCAATCTTCCTAGCCCTTAAGAGAGTGGCCCTTTCACGTTTCAGACAATACATGTGATTAATGGAGAAGGCCGGACAAGGGAACATGCCAGAGAGAGGGCATGCTACAGTCCTGACCACATTGACAATTCCAGCTTAGATTTTGAGTGTGTGTTTGTGAGCAGGAGCAATGCTCGCCGCCTGTGTGCACATGTGTGAGTGCAGGGTGACAAGCTTCAGCAATCCAGGAAAGAATGATGGCATCTGGAACCAGGAAGAGGCCATGGGGAATACGTAAGCAAGAGAAGACAGATTAAAAGGACATTGAGAAAGTAGAATTGACAGGACTTGGCTATTGTCTGGGTGTGCCAAGCAGAGGAGTGTGAGGAATCAAAGATGGCAGCTGGGTTTGTTTCTGGCTCCTGCAACTCATTACGTGGTAGAAACAGGTTTGGGGAGAAAAATGATGGATTTAGTTATAAACATACTGAGCTTGAAACGCCTGTGGCTATCCAGATGGGGAAGACCAACAGTACTAATAAGGTACAAGAATAGCCAAAATAAAAATAAGAGAATGAAGCTGGGAAAAAAGAACAGAAAATTGATTTTTGTAGCTGAAGACTTGATGTATAATTAAAATACTGTTTTGGCAAGGAGAACAATGTAAGAAGTGCCAGAATGATGAACTCTTTGGGGACTAAGTGGCATGATTTTGCCTTAATTCCTAATAAACAGGTGAGCTTTCATTCTAGGCACCTTTACAAATAAGAATGCCATCCACTTAAATAAGTGAGATTCTACCATCTAACAAAAGAAAACAAACAAAAATTTATAAAATGAAATCAAAAGTATCTAAAGGAAAACTCTTGTATTATGAGATTACCACAAACATTCTTATGAAGAATAAAATAACCACATATCTTATGTCACATTCCTTCAAAATGTTTTACTGATAGAAATAAAGAATAATCTTTGACCTTATCTAAATATGTACAATTCTGATAGAAAAAATCAGGGTGTGGAGAAGGCCAGAGGCATGAATTATGCATGCCACATCATCACACTTGTTCCTCAATATAGAGCTGCAGCTGCTTTGTATGGAAAAAGAAATTAGAATGGAACAGATATTGAACAATTTTCTCCATAACTGGTTCTTACTCACCTTAAATGTAAAATTTTATTTAGCTTATTTCAAAGGGAGACATCCTTATTAAGGGAACACATTTACTGGCGCCTGTTGGAAAGGATTTAATACAAACAAGCCTGAAATAATTGAAGGAAAAACACCTTCTGACTGTTCTCAGAAGAGCTTAGCAAAGAAGAGGATGGCAGGAAAGAATTACTTTATTATATTGATTTTCTTGGAGAAATCAAAGGAGGATAACTCAAATAGACCAATTCACTTTTGCCAAACTCAGTGGAAGCACGTAGAAGAGCCGTGAATTTACGTGTCAAAAACTGTTTGAAATCATTTAGTTGAACATGGAAATCAGGATTTGCACATTATTACTCTAATAAAATAGGTAATACAAGAGGATATCTGGCTTCGTTTGCACATATTCCCTGTTTTAAATGATTGCAAGTATAATGGGTGTAAGTTTGTCTAACAAAATGTTTACAGTCCAATCAGATCATTAACCTGAAATATGAAGAGTGTGATGTGGTTATTGTGGTGCAATAACAAAGACACTGGAGCACAACAAAAGTAATTGGAATACAGTTCTCTCAAAGCTAAAATATATTTCTCTTTTACAATGAGTAAAATATTTCAATTTTATAAAGACTTTCCCATAGTAGTTAACATTGGTCATGCATCTGGTGGCTTGTTGTCTTTTATGGTACATCAAATAACATCACAAAAGTAATATTAATCTGTAATAAAATGACTTTGCATTTACTTCATTTACATTTATTTTACAAGCATTCTTTATGAATATGCAAATTATTTAGTATTTACAGAATTCTAACTCTCCGATTCATTCTTCTGTCTATGACTATGAGAATCCATTTCAGCATTTTCCAAAGTGTGTTCCCTGGAACACTGTTTCCACAGGATGTCAAATGTATGTTACTCAAATAAATGGCACTTCCTAGTCAGATAGGAAGGAGAAAGACTGGGAAACAAAGTTAAATGGATTTCTCGATTGCAGAACTTCTAAGATCTTTTCATACATTCATGCACATGGAAAATCTCCAAGGAAGTATATATACAGGCCACTGAGTTTTCTGAGTATTTTCACCTCTCAACCCTCTTTTCTTAATGAGCATCTTTTAGAAATGGCAATCTAGGAACCACTAACCTGTTTATTTTCATTATCTGGGCCAGGCGGCTTGAGTAATAAGTGAAGTAGACAGGCATAAATGACAATAGGAAGGGGTTCAGTGGGGGTGGGGCACACCAAAGAGTAGTATCCAGCTAACAGCGGCAGTTCTGACTCAGTTTTGATCACAGAAAAGCAGGATAGACATTTCAAATTTTTAAGAGCAGAAGGAAATTTGGATTTTTAAGTGGCTGAATTTGTTTTTAAAACTCTGGCCCGAAAGTGTCTGTTGCAAAATATGGACCTTGAGCCTCCTGATTTAGACTTGTGTCCTAGGATAGCACTTTTGAAACTCATTCTGCAAAACTTATTGTCCAGAAAAGCCACACCAAATAAAATCTTCTTTAGTTTGCTCTGGGTCATTTTATGTATAAGGCCACTGGTAATGACAGAGGTTGTCTGGTCACTTTGCTGGCCACTGTTAAAAACCAAGTTATGCAGAAACGACACTGGATCACCTCACTTCCTTGTGGCCTACAGATCAAAACATGCTGCCCAGATCTCTATAAATGTGTCCTGTGAATATTAAAAGCACAATCAGGCTGGACACGGTGACTCATGCCTGCAACCCCAGCACTTTGGGAGACCGAGGTGTGTGGATCACGAGGTCGGGAGATCAAGACCATCCTGGCTAACACAGTGAAACCCCATCTCTACTAAGAAAAAGAAACAAAAAATTAGCGGGTGTGGTGGATCGCACCTGTGGTCCCAGCTACTTGGGAGGCTGCAGTGGGAGGATTGCTTGAGCCAGGGAGGTTGAAGATGCAGTGAGCTATAATCATGCTACTGCACTCCAGCCTGGGTGACAGAACAGCACTCCATTAAAAAAAAAAAAAAAAAAAAAAGCACAGTCAAAGTTCACTAGGAGAAAAGAACAAAATTGATAGTGAATGTATTCGTTTGTTAGGGCTGCCATACCAAATACCACAGACTGAGTGGTTTAAACAACAGAATTTTATTTCCTCATAGTTCTAAGGGCTAGTAGTCTAGGATCAACGCATCAGCAGATTGGTTTCTTCTGAGGACTCGCCCCTTGGCTTGCAGATGGTCACCTTCTGGCTGTGTCCTCACATGGTTGTCTGTGTTGCCTGTGTCCTAATCCTAATCGCTTCCTTCAAAGACATCACTCAGATACACACCCCACCCTAATAACTTTTAGGGTTATTTTACTTTAATTACCTCTTTAAAGGCCTATTGACAAATACAGTCAAGGTCTGAGGTACTGGGAGTTAGGACTGTAACATATGAATTTTGGGAGAATGCAATTCAGCCCATAACAATAAATGACCTTACAAAGACAGAACCCAATAGATCTCTTTTTTCACTTGCATTTATTTTACAAAAATCACCTAAGATTACACAAATAAGAAAATGTAGACTGGGTGTGGTGGCTCATACCTGTAATCCCAGCACTTTGGGAGGCCAAGGCAGGAGGATCGCTTGAGCCCAGGAGTTTGAGACCAGCCTGGGCAATACAGTGAGGCCCAATGTCTACAAAAAAAACACTTTTTTAATATCCAGATATGGTGGCACGTGCCTGTAGTCCCAGCTACTTGGGAGGCTGCAGTGGGAGGATTGCTTGAGCAAGGGAGGTTGAAGATGCAGTGAGCTATAATCATGCCACTGCACTTCAGTCTGGGTGACACAGTGAGGCCCTGTCTCAAAAGGAAGAAAGAAAGAAAAGAAAAGAAATAAAGTGGCAAAGCTTGCCACAGGAAAGTGAAACATCAAACTAAAATTGGTGAAGAAATGATTGGAAGATATTCTTGAAAAGTCAAGTGTTTTTAAAATCAACGTGGCCCACCAATACCTAACATAGGGCTTCAAAATATTGCTGACCATAACATCCAGGTCTAATTAGTGATAGGTGAGAATTTCTAGACAGTGGGAGAACAAGGGAAAGAGGATGGTATGGCGTGTGTATAGCATGTCCTGCAAATCACATAGCTGAGCTACACCAGAGAAAGTATCAATTCTATGCCAAATTCCCAGAAAGAGTAAAGGAGCAGGCTGGTAGCTAATAAAGTGTTGGGAAGGTTAAATCCTATCAGATGGGGCTTTGGCTTTTTTGTTTTTTTAAGAGCATCGGTTTTCATTTTCTGTACAAATCATACTAACAGATTAGGAAGAAAAGCAGAGAGAGCAACAGAAACAGTATGTGTAGACTTCAGTGGGGCTGACAATTTTTGCTTAACAGCTTTTATGACACGGGCCGGACCCTATTGTTGGTTGTAGGGCTAGGCTCCAAAGAGTAATTTTAGTGGCTTGATGTCAGCATAAGGGCATTCCCAGAACACTAGTCCTTGGTCTGATATCTTAGTGTTTTTATTAGCAAGTGCAATGACCCAATGGACATGCTGACTATGCAGCTGACAATACTTTAAGAGAAAGAGATTTGTTTGATAGAAGCCGGGAAACAAAAAAGTATGAAGGTAGTGTATTCAGAAGGTTCTCTTAGACTGGGAGAGACTTTGGGTAATTCTAGACCTACCACCTTTAAGTGGAAGTATAAGTGTAAGAGTGCTCTTTAAATGCATGACATACTTACAAAGAGTTGAAGCTTTTCTTTCTTCCATCTACCTAAGAGACTTGAGCCAATTTCAGCTGGGTGGCACAGCCTTATGGCCATGTCTTACATAGTTGTATAACTTAATAAGCATCCATTCTGGGTCCCAACCTAAGACTGGTCCTTGGTTGTTGGATAAAATGCCCTCTGTGTATCTTAATTTCATTGAACATCTGGGATAAAAGGGGTTGTTCTTATAACACTTTATACATAAAATACCTTTCAGTTAAAGACTCCAAATACCCATGCACCTATAAAGTTATTATTTTGACTAGAGGCTGTAAGTGTGAGAACATTTCACATAAATAAGGTAGAGATGGATTCCTGGCCCACTTGAGCCTCAGATGTTGTTAATGTCATCAGAGTTATGTGTTTATCCTACAACATCTGAACTCATGCCTTGGCAGGTCAAAAACTTTCTGTGCACTTTTCAACCCACACTGAAGTTCTAACGTCTGGGAAAACACTCAGGAAAATATTATTTCCATTTGCAAATTTCCTTATGGTCACATTGTTATTTTGGCACAAGCAAGCAGAAATTAAATGTCTGTCAAATGCATATTACTGGCCTCACCAGCTAATGTATAATTCTGGCTTTGCCCTTTAATTTGTATTAGGGCAACAAATAATTGGTTTTAAACTTTCTTAAAGATCTGCCTTCACAAACTCTTAGGGAAACTCACAGATGTCAGGCTTATCCTGCAGACGGAAACCAAAACAGTCAAATCTTATCAAAATTGAAGGTCTGCCTAGAGAAAACATACTTCCCCAAACACACACAAAAATGTGTGTCTTTCAACTCGTGCCTCCCTCAGTTTGACTGCTACATAAGGTTTCCTTTACTAAATGAACATTTACTGAGCACCTCCTAAGCACTGGATGCTGTTAAACACTACAGAAGGTACAAAGACGAATCAGACAAGGTGCCTGCATTCAATGTGCCCATAATCTGGGGGCAAAAACAAATACTAAAGAAAGTAATTACGATTCTATGAAAAGGGGACTTTAACAGAAGCAAGTGGCTGGTGTGCTGATAACACAGAGGAGACCATGCCTAACTGCCAGGAGGGTGGGGAAAGGAGAGACTTCTGTCTGCCTGGGAGCCCAAAGTCAGCAATTGGTTTTCACACTCTTGAGAGGGGGTTGGCAAAATATGATGCATAGGCCAAATCCAAGCCACTTCTTGTTTTCATAAATAAAGCTTTATTGCAACACAGCCACGCCCGATCATGTACATATTATCTATGGCTACTTTTGAGCTGCAATGACTGAGTTGAGTACTGAAGCTGTGTGGTAGCCAGAATAATGATCCCCCCAAAACTGCCCACTCTCTAATACCTGGAACTCGTGGATATGTTATTTCACATGACCCAAACTAATTACTTGAGTCTTTAAAAGCAGAGGATCTTTCTCCAGCTCTGGCCCATGAGACAGATGGCAGAATGAGAAGGATTTGATGTCCTAATGCTGGTTCCAAGAGGTAGGAGGCTGCGTGCAAGATACTGAGTTTTGCCAACTACTCCAGCAAGAAAATGCATCCTCCCTAGAGCCTCCAGGAAGGACAGCAGCCTTGATTTAAGCCCACTGAGACCCATGTTGACTCTGTTCTACAGAACCGTAAGGTAAATTTCCGTTTTAAGTCACTAAATGTATGATAATTTGTTAAAGCAGCAATAGAAAACTAACATAGATGAAGAGTATGTGGCCCTGAAGCCTAAAATATTTATTCTTTACCCCTTTACAAGAAAAGTGTACCAACCCATGTTCCTGAGTATGCCTGGTGTAGGGGTGGAAATGGCTCCATTCCTATCACAAAAGACAGGTTAACAAGAGAAAAATGTAACAAGTTTATTTAATCAAAGTTTTATGTGACATGGGAGGCTTCAGACCTGAAGATCCAAAGAGGCAGGAAAACTGTCCATTTTTTTGCTTAGGTTCAATAAAAAATCGACAGGGTGTAGAAATGTAATTGGACAAAAGGATATGACCTAATAGTAATAAACTGGGGAAGAACACCCAGAAAAGTCTGTCTTCTAGATTCTTTGTGGCCTCTCTGTGTAGCAAGTCTTCCCCCTAGGCCTGTGGCAGGACCCCACTGGAATGGAAAAGGGTAAGAGTGACCTTTCTAGGTCTTATGGCTTGCTTTGGGGAAAAGGATTCTAATTTCTATGATCTGTCTTGGGGAAGAGGAATTCTGGTTTTTACTCATCACTTCCAGGGGAGAAAAAGGGGCAGGAGACAGGAGGGCAGGAGAAGGTCAGAACTTGCTTCTGAGACTTTCCAATGTCCTTCAGTTTAAAATACTCAGCATGCCAAAGTTCTGTACATTAAGGTATCATGTTCTGAGCCCCAACCCTGGCAAATAGTCCAAGGATGTTTCAAAAGCCAGCAGCAGAAACTAATAATTGTCCCCCAGGATCTATTGTCTTTTTCTTCCTTTTAGTAACAGGACCCCATGCATACACAACTTTTATAGGGCTCATGAACACACAGCTACAGACCACATTTGTCAGCCCCCCTTGCAGCTAGGTTTACTCATGTTCCCAAGCTATTGCCAGTGGATTGTGACTAGAAGTGATGTGTGCAACGCTATGTCACTTCCTTAAAAGAAAATTGCTTACCTTCCATTTCCTCTGCTCCCTTTGCACATGCTAGAATTCAAACCTCGTGATTTTAAGCCACCTTTGGCAATATGGATGAGGACAGTGCCCTGGGGAATGGTGAAACAATAAGATGAAAAGTATCTGAATCCTTAATGTTCTTATGGAGTAGAGCTGCCTAACTACCCTGGATCCCACTACCTACCTCTGGACTGTTACATGAGAGAAGAATAAATTTTTGTTATCAGAGTCACTGTGTTTTAGAGTTTCTCTGTTTCAGCAACTCAATACTAATACTGACCAGTACAGGGGAGCAGTCCCCTATCTTAGGATAGGATCAGAGAGAAAATAGTTCATCAATGGGCTGCTCTAATTCACAGCCACCATAGGTACTTAGAACTTTCCCAAAGCCCCATGAAACCTCCTGTGGAGATTTTAAAACATGGCTGCAAATTATTTGACATTCCTCCCATTGAGAGGTGGGATCTATGTTCCTTCTCCTTGAGTCAGGGCAGGCTTGTGTCTGGGTTTTTTTTAGATGGAGTCTCGCTCTGTCACCCAGGCTGGAGTGCAGTGGTGCAACCTCAGCCCACTGCAACCTCTGCATCCCAGGGTCAAGCAATTCTCCTGCCTCAGCCTCCCAAGTAGCTAAGACTACAAGCACGCACCACCACACCCGGCTCATTTTTGTATTTTTAGTAGAGACAGGGTTTCACCTTGCTGGCTAGGCTGGTCTCAAACTCCTGACCTCGTGATCTGCCCATCTCAGCCTCCCAAAGTGCCGGGATTACAGGCGTGAGCCATGATGCCTGGCCTTTTGTCTGTGTTGACACATAAAGTATGCCAGAAGTGGTGTTAGTTACTTCACAGACTGGGTCATAAAAGGTCATGCTGCTTTTTTGCTGTTAGCTGGCATTCACACATGGAACTCTAAGCCACCATGTCTGAAGTCCAGCTACCCTGGGCCCACCATGCTGGAGTGGTGATATGGTTTGGCTGTGTCCCCACTCAAGTCTCATCTTGAATTCCCACGTATTGTGGGAGGGACTGGTGGGAGGTAATTGAATCATGGGGACAGGTCTTTCCCATGCTGTTCTCCTGATAGTGAATAAGTCTCAAAAGAGCTGATGGTTTTAAAAAAGGGAGTTTCCCTGCACAAGCTCACTTCTTTTGTCTGCCACCATATGAGATGTGCCTTTCACCCTCTGCCATGATTGTGAGGCCTCCTCAGTCATGTGGAACTGTGAGTCTGTTACAACTCATTCTTTTATAAATTGCCCAGTCTCAGATATGTCTTTATCAGCAACATGAAAATGAACTAATACAGTAAATTGGTACCGGGATTGGGGTGCTACTGAAAAGATACCCAAAAAGTGAAAGCAACTTTGGAACTTGGTAACAGGTAGAGATTGGAACAGTTTGGAGGGCTCAGAAGAAGACAGAAAAATGTGGGAAAGTTTGGAACTTCCTAGAAGCTTATTGTACGGCTTTGACCAAAATGCTAATAGTGATATGGACAACGAAATCCAGGCTGGGGTGATCTCAGATGGAGATGAGGAACTTGTTGGGAACTGGAGCAAAAGTGACTCTTGCTATGTTTTGGCAGACACTGGTGGCATTTTGCTCCTGCCCTGGAGATTTGTGAAACTTTGAACTTGAGAGAAATGACTTAGGGTATCTGACAGAAGAAATTTCTAAGCAGCAAAGCATTCAAGAGGTGACTTGGGCACTGTTAAGGCATGCCAGTTTAAAAGGGAAACAGAGCATAAAACTTTGGAAAATTTGCAGCCTGACAATGCAATAGAAAAAAAAATCCCATTTTCTGAGGAGAAATTCAAGCCGGCTGCAGAAAGTTGCATAAGTAACAAGGAGCTGAATGTTAATGGCCAAGACAATGGGGAAAATGTCTCCAGGGCATGTCAGAGACCTTTGCGGCAGGCTCTTGCATCGCAGGCCCAGAGGTTTAGGAGGAAATAATAGTTTTGTCGGCCGGGCCCAGCATCCCTCTGCTGTGTGCAGTCTAGGGACTTGGTGCCCTGTGTCCCAGCCATGACTAAAACGGGCCAAGGTACAGCTCAGGCTGTTGCTTCAGAGGGTTGATGCCCCAGGCCTTGGCAGCTTCCATGTGGTGTTGAGCCTGTCGGTGCACAGAAGTCAAGAATTGAGGTTTAGGAACCTCCATCTAGATTTCAGAGGATGTATGGAAACGCACGGGCAGGGCCCTCATGAAAACGTCTGCTCCAGCAGTGCGGAAGGGAAATATGAGTTGGAGCCCCCACACGGAGTCCCTACTGGGGTACTGCCTAGTGGAGCTGTGAGAAGAGGACCACTGCCCTCAAGACCCCAGAATGGTAGATCCACCAACAGCTTGAACCATGTGCCTGGAAAAGCCATAGACACTCAATGCCAGCCCATGAAAGCAGCCAGGAGAGGGACTATACCCCACAAAGCCACAGGTGCAGAGCTGCCCAAGGCCATGGGAGGCCACCTCTTGCATCAGCATGACCTAGATGTGAGACATGGAGTCAAAGGAGATCGTTTTGGAGCTTTAAGATTTGACTGCCCTGCTGGATTTTGGACTTGCATGGGGCCTGTAGCCCCTTTGTTTTGGCCAATTTCTCCCACTTGGAATGGCTGTATTTACCCAATGCCTGTATCCCTATTGTATCTAGGAAGTGACTAACTTGCTTTTGATTTTGCAGGCTCGTAGGTGGAAGGAAATTGCCTTGTCTCAGCTGAGGCTTTGGACAGTAGACTTTTGAGTTAATGCTGAAATGAGTTAAGATTTTGGGGGACTGTTGAGAAGGCATGATTGGTTTTCAAATGTGAGGACATGAGATTTGGGAGGGGCCAGGTAACAAAGGACATGGTTTGACTGTGTCTGCACCCAAGTCTCATCTTGAATTCCCATATATTGTGTGAGGGACCCAGTGGGAGGTGATTGAATCATGGGGACAGGTCTTTCTCATGCTGTCTCACAATAGTGAGTAAGTCTCACAAGATCTGATGGTTTTAAAAAGGGGAATTTCCCTGTAAAACCTCTCTTGCCTTGTCTGCCACCATGTGAGATGTGGTTTTCACCTTCTACCATGATTGTGAGGCCTCCCCAGTCATGTGGAACTGTGAGTCCATTAAACCTTTCTTTTGTAAATTTCCCAGTCTTGGGTATGTCTTTATCAGCAGCATGAAAACAGACTAATACAAGTGGTCACATGGAGATGCTCAGGTCAGTAGTCCCAGCTAAGCCCACTCTTCAGTCACCCCAATCAGATGCCAAACATATGAGTAAAAAAGTCATCTTGGAAGTAGATCCCCCAACCCTAACTATTCCATCCCCAGCAATTTGAGATACACCTAGTTATAAGAGACATCTCAGATGTTATGAAACAGAGAAGAGCCCTTTGCCTTTTCTGAATTCATGACTCACTGAATCCATGAGCATAATAAAATGGTTATTCTATACCACTAGGTTCTGAGGAGGTTTGTTACGCCTCTCCCTAGGAATGAAGGAAGAGGAAAATGAGTTAGAGAACAAAGCATAAAAATCCACTGTTCTCCCGATCACCCAGAAGTCAACAATTGGGATCCATCTTGAAAAGTCAAATGAGATATCTCCTGCATGACCTTCGACTTAGGTGATACGACCCCAAAGTCTTCACTGGTTCACACCCGTAGACCTGGGTCCTCTGAGCCACTCTAGGGCTTGCCTTACCATATATAGCATAACATTGAGAATCCAGCTGTAGTGATATTCAGAAACTAACACCATTATTCTAATTTTACCCCAAACCTTTGCAAAAAAGGATGTCCTGCAGAGTGTCCTGGATCAGATGATCCAGGAAACATCACTATAGAAATGCCAAGTGTCTTAGTAGCATCATTCTAATTTCTATGGGGCAGTACTGCTACAAGGTTTGATTAATACTGGTATACCACTAGGCAACTTGGATTCTATGACATCTCTCCTCTCGGAAGTGTGCTGGTGTGCAATAACCTGAGGCTTACAGTGAATTAAGGGCTGTGAACTTGCTGACGTACACTGGCAGCCAGGATGGGATCAGTCCACAGGAAGAGAAAGAAAAGCAAATCTTACTCCCTGCTGTAAATGATCCCTCTGCCGTTGGGAGTTCTCAAGTCTTTGTTAACCCATGTTTGCTAAGACCCTTGGCCAATGTAGTTAAAACCAAACGCTAGTTAAAACCAAAACCCATACCCTGTTTAACCCATTAGTGGGTGTTCTTGAAATACAGTCTTGCATTACCTAATGATGACACGTTCTGAGAAATGTGTAGTTAGGTGATTTTGTCATTGTGTGAACCTCATATAGTGTACTTACACGAACCTAGATGGTACAGCCTACTACACACCTACACTGTAAGATATAGCCAGTTGCTCCTAGGCTACAAACCAGCACAGCATGTTACCGCACTGAATACTGTAGACAATTCTAACACAATGAACAGAAAATGTGCAGTGAAAATACAGTATTACAGTCTTACAAGACCACCCTCTTCTATGTGGTCTAACACTGACCAAAACGTCATTATGTGATGCATGACTATATATTATACAACTACAATTTTTAAAATTGTAAATGAATTTATTCTGAAGATTAAACTAGATTTGCTCAATACTCAGTAAGTCTTGCAATAGCCTTTGGCCAAATGCAGTAAAGACTAGTCCAAGGTTTATTGATGGAATGAGAGAGCAAATGAGAAGAAGCTTTAACATTCACATAATTAGATTTTATTTAGAAATGCTTATATATGTTAAAATCATCCTCAAAAGGTAGCTAATTTTGTTGAAACTCGACTGACAGAATATGCTTTTCCTTACCAAGTGGTTGAAGTTTAAAGCTTCCAATGCCCACTAGTAATCTTTCCTCAGTCCTGCCTCCCCCTGCCACCATTCCACTGACCTCTTTCCTGGAAAGATTCCGTGTTTTATATTTTCTTTCATTGTAAACTGCATCCCTGTCAAGCTTTGGGACCCATTTCAATATTGATATAAGTAAAGCAGGTCTGAGAAATAAAGGCCCAAAGGCGATTCTCAAGGATCCCTGAAAAGGTAATTTATCCAAGGAACAGTTCATTGTTTTTTTCTTTGTTTGTTTTTGTTTTTTGAGATGGAGTCTTGCTGTGTCACTCAGGGTAGAGTGCAGTGGCATGCTCACTGCAACCTCTGCCTCCTGGGTTCAAGCGATTCTCCGGCCTCAGCCTCCTGAGTAGCTGGGATTACAGGCGCCCCCCTCCACGCCCAGCTAATCTTTGTATTTTTAGTAGAGACGGATTTCACCATCTTGGCCAGGCTGGTCTCGAACTCCTGACCTCATGATCCACCCTCCTCGGCCTCCCAAAGTGCTGGGATTACAGGTGTGAGCCACTGCTCCCGGCCAGTCATTAGAAATCATTAGATTTTCTTAATGCACTGGGATACTTTCCAGATGACAAAATCCACTAAATAGACAAGAGGATAGATTGTGAAATGCATAGTTCTAAATGATAGCTTCACATTAAGTGGGAGACTTTCAGTATGATTGGAACTGATATCATCTAGTACTCCCAAGGTGTTTGAGATGATACATTCCAGCCCTCTATCCCGTGACTAGTCTATTAGTAAACTTTACCTTGAATATTTTGATTTTTAGTTCCACTGACACTCTCCCATCACTAAATATTACCTACACACTTCACACCCTTTAACATCAGCATTGAAATACTAAGATTTACAGAAAGTCGCTTTTGCCTTAGGATATTTCTTAGAGTTATAGATTCTCTTCCTAAACATCCAGTTAAGTATAAGGCAAGAACCTATCAGCTAATACCTCTTTCGAAATTTTTTAAAAGGTATTTTCCAAATAATACTTCTGATTTTACCAACTTATAACTACTCTGGAAAAATTACTTTCTTTTGCTTAAAACTTTAAAATGAAGTTCCTTTTAAATATCTATTCCTTTTAGATTATCTGTTATGACCCTTTAAAGCAGCAATCTGCAACCTATCTGGCACCAGGGACTGGTTTCGTGGAAGACAGTTTTTCTATGGATCAGGGTGGGTCAGGGGCGGGGAATGTTTTGGGATGAAACTGTTCCACTTCAGATCATCAGACATTAATTAAATTCTCATAAGAAGCGTGCAACCTAGATCCCTCGCATGCGTAGTTTACAACAGGGTTGGCGCTCCTATGAGAATCTAATGTGGCTACTGAAGTGACAGGAGGTGGAGCTCAGGTGGGAATGCTCTCTTGCCCGCCACTCCCCTCCTGCGCTGCGACCGGGTTCCTAACAAGCTGTGGACCAGTACCGGTCTGTGGCCCAGGGGTTGGGGACCCCTGCTTTAAAGGTGAAGGGCAGAACAGGCTAGTCCTGTATCTACTAATTAGCCACAAACAGATTCTTAATGGAACCACAGTTAGAGCAGTAATTCTTATAAAACAGAAGGTTTGGGTATTAGTGCTGGGTTTACCCCCAACTGCCGTCAGTTACATCACCTCTTTGGACTTCAGTTTCCTCATCTACAAAATTAAGCTCAAAACAGAAGATCTTGCAAGTTGTTTCTTTTCAGCACAGATATTTGTTGTGCTCGAGTATTTATAATTCTTTAACTCTTGCTCTAATGTGTGTGTCATCCACTTCAGTAATTCAACAAGCCATGACTTACTGAGCCACTGCAAAATGGAAAACACATGCTCGGCACTATACGTGATACCAAAGTGACAGACACAGAACCTCCACTCAGGGAACCCCAATTTAGCTGGGAAGATAGGACCAAGACATGAAGTTGTATGATGTCACCACACAATGTACAAGTTGGCACCAGTGTCAATCTTTGACTGCTCGGCTGCAGATTTTGAAGGCCTCCCAACAGCTCACCCTTTCTAAACTGGGAGACAGTGAGAACCAAGCTTAGCAATGTATTAAAGGACAGATCCTCACTAGTTTGGTTTATAATCCTGAAGTGGGTATCCTGAACCCCACTCCCCTGCCACAGACACCCATATGCCTTCAATTAAACACTGCACAATCCATATGATAGTTTTTTTCTACTGTTTTCTCATGAATTTTATCAGTTAGTGTGCAGGCTAAGGTGCTGTATCAGAATCCCACAAATTGGAGTCGCTTAAATTAGAAGTTTAACTATTTCTAATGTAATAATGGTCCAGAAGCTGGTAGCATAGTTCTATTTTCCTCTACACCTGGCTTGCATTTCTGGACCCAAGAGAGCTGTCGCAATTTCATACATTAATATGGTGATGGCAATGATGATGGCAAAGTGTGAAAATGGTGATGGCAAATGGTGATGGCAAAGCAATGGTGATGGCAAAATAACTTGAGTGCCACAATCTTGAAGAGTCAGTATGGTGTTTAGGTAAAGAAATTATCGAGGGCTTTGAATTTATTTAAATAACCAAAATCAAGCCTATCTCGGTGCTTCTCCCCAAAATTGTGTAACCCAGAGTGTTTTCATAGATGTGTTCCTAATTTTCTCTAAGAACTTGTTATTCTGCTGATGAAGAGCATTTGAAGTGGAAAAGCACAGAGCCTCAAGACAGCAAAACTGGGGGTTGGGGGAAACTCAGAGGTAGTGTAAATGATACAACCATACTGAAATGCAGCCAAGAAGTTTGCATTAAGAGATTTGCTGCTGTTTGGGCAGAAAGAAGACTGGTGTTTGCATTCAGCCTCTCCTCATGTGTTATGTAGTGGGATTGTTTTTAAGCTTGAAAATACTTTAACAGGCTGTTTCCAATGTACAAACTTAGAAGTCTTAACCTCTGTTGAAGAAGGCAGGACGGGGGACGGTTTGTAGAGAGATGCAAATAGACACTTCAAAGTTAATGACATTCATAGTCCCTAGTAAGTCAAAAAGGGGAAATGTGGAGAGAACAGAGGTAGTCATCTGCAACATTCAAAGATCTGGGGAAATTGGGTCTAGATGAAATCATCCTGATAGTGGAGTGTATCTATTGGGGCTACCTCAGAGAAAAGGACATCACACCTTATAGCTCCAGACTGAATATATGTGATAATGAATTCATGAGCTTGAGAATATGCCTATGACATTTCTTCTACTATAAACTTAATACTTACATAAATGGGATGTTTTCAGAGCCACAGGAGGGAAAGTAATACAGAGCAGCTGAGCAAGTGGAAACAAGCTGCTTACCTTACATATCTATATTTTTCTTTGTGAAATGGCATAAAGTATCCTGTTCCATAATTGAATTCCTTCAAAGTCTTTTTAAAGCAAAGTTTTCCCCAAATATTTATATGGAAAAAAATATGCTTATAACCAAATAGAATGTTATTCTAATCAGTTTCCTCCAAACTAAGTTGGTCTTTCCAACACTAAGTTTCTTCTTCCGGTTATCAGAGTCAATACAAGATACACTGGTTTTTCTTAACCTCTGTATATCTAAAAAGCTTAAAACAACAACAATAAAAACATACACGTACTTCTGTATTATTGGTATACTAATCAAACCTATTTGTTCAGAGATCAAGCCAGATCGATACATTAAATGTTAACATAAAATCTATGATCATTTGGGCTTAGATTTACAAATCCTCAACTTGGTGATAAATATAAATTTATCTCACTTTTTGAGAGATTTATTTCCAAAAATTATGTGATGAACATGTTATCTTAAGTACTCTAACTGAAATGTGTGGTGTATAATCCGGAGTGAATAGTTGCACCTAAAAACTGTATGTTCACAGATAGGTTTTCTGAAAGCAGGCTGCAGATGCACATAGAGAAGGTAGAAACTGGCCTCTGCCCCCTCACTCTGAAGCTCATGTTGAAGCCACCTCCCTAGATAGTGACACAGAGCAGCAAGCGTGCTGAAACACTAGCTCCTTTCTATTCCATTTCTCCATCCAGTGTTTAGCCAAGAACCACTTCTCAACAAAGTGCTTTGTTGCCCAAGCTCTATCACTAAGCACCACTGAGCCTCCAGCTGGGTAACCTCTCCGGACTTTCTCCTTTTATGTTTAAAGTGTGTGCTCAAACAAAGGCGGACCCTACGCTATCAGGCCTTCACTTCCACAGTATCAGGTTCACTGCGATTCTCTTTCAAGGCTGAAGTCATTGTAATAACCTACTCCAGAGATCTACTTGGCACTCAAGCAACTCAGAAATTTAAGGAACAATGCTTTCGTTCTGAGTACTGTGATTTTGTTTCAACAAAGCTCCCAGGCTGAGTTCTCTTTCTGATTTTCAGGTGAGGAGGGCCTTGTGTCTCCACCATTTACAAATCTCAGATTTGAAGATTGCACATGAGTAACCCAGGCTGTGATTCATACTCTCATCTCAGTGAACATGTGCTGTTTACAGAGGGCAAGCTTCTTTTGTGTGATTCAAGGCATTACTAATTAAAACCTGTTACCATCCTAAGGGCAGATATATTCTCCTCTAGAGCAGCATTTGTCTGTCCCATTAGCATTAATGGGAGTAACACAAGTGCATCAAGAGGAGAATTGTCCCCTTGGGTCTTTGAACTTAAGTCTACTTCAAAACTGAAACCGATATATACAATGGTATCATTGATGCCATTAAAAATCATTATACTTTACTGCAACTTTTATAAAAGTAATTGTAAGCTTCATGAAATATACTTGGCTCCTGGGAGTTGTGCATTATTAGGCTGCAACTGGACATGATATAGTAAATTACACTATAATACTTGAAAAATATTTTGGCCAGGGGAATTTACTAGAGCCCAGTCCAGCTTATGCAGAGGTCTATGTTCATAAAGACATTTAGCTTGGGTAGATTTTAAAGGCACATGTAATTCTTTGCTAAAATTTAGGGAAAGGTCTGGCAAAAGATGCAACTTAGTGTCTATGTTTACAATAATACGTCTTAATGGGCCACTATAAAACACCATCACCTTGTGTCTCTATAATATTCTTCATTTACATAGTCCTAAATGCTTTACTGGTATTATAGAGCTGATGTTCCAATTATTTTAGAGAGAGAAAGAGGAGGGCATTTTTTTCCAGACTGTGAAACTGAGGCTTAGAGAAGCCACGTGGTGACCAGGGTGAGGGATGACTAAAAAGGAAGGATTCAGGTGTCTACCTGACATGCCAATCTAAAGGACTAAACTGGTGGAGAGCCAGGGCAGCAATGGCCTCCATTTCCAAGCTAGAGGCCCTGGTCTGCATAATTAGCTGTTGCATTCACTGTCGTGGGATGCAGCTGAATTTAACGGCCTGGATTGGTGACCCCATTAGCCACGTGACCATGAGCAAATTTAACAGTTTCCCAGTATGTAAAATAGAGATTACAAAGTACTTATTTTTTGGGGTTGTTCTGAAGATTAAACGATTTAATGCACATAAACCTCTGAATAGTATCTGGCACATAGTAAGCAAGCACTCAATAAATGTGAGTCATCCTCATTAACCTTTAAGCCACCCAGGGCTGTGTTATCTATAGGGAAATAGTCCACAGAGAATGTTGATTGGCAGAGAGAACTATATCCCTTACTTCTAATCTCCCCAGAAACCAGTTCCATCTTACTCTATTGCATCACCAAAATCCCATGGGCTTAGAGCTTTAGACCCTCTAAAAATATAAGTTGCCTGGGAAAAGCAATGCATCATTCCCAGTGTCTGACATGTGTGCCACAATGCACTTAACTTCATCAGGTCCTTTCCTGAGAATAGAGAAGACAGATGGTGTTCCCTGGACCCTGCAAAGAAGGGGTGGACCAAAAAGCCAAGGTTGGCACCTACATCCTAGCCTAGAGCCAGCTCTGACTTCAGGGTTGTCCCTGCTGGCCTATATATAGTTAGCCACTGATTCCCTCACTAGTAAGTTGTGTCTGCAACTTCTGAATCTGCCTAGTGTCACCCGAACCAGAACTCCAGTGGTCTGAGGTCTTTTCAGTAAAGGAACATTGGGTCACAGCTCTGGAGGTGCTGCAGGCTGGAATACCAGGGCTGCCAGAAATGCCTCTTTCCATTGTTTCGTGTGTGTGGCTGCCTGGCCAGTCCTGGGACAGGAAGAAGAGTACCAAGGGAGGCCTCTCCTGTCCTTTAAGTCCAAGCAGTTAATTTGTCTTCTCTATCCTCCCATGCCATTCTACTGAGCTCTAATACATCTCACATTTTACTGAAATTATCTATGGTTTTGTCCACTGGACTGTAAACTTCTAAAGGAGAGAGACCAGATTTTATTTATCTTTGTACTAGTACAGTGCCAATATTAGTGGACACTCAAATATTTATTAAATACAAAACTTCTGGGCAAAGGAGTTTGCCAAATCATCTCTTGGAACCATGAGTTTTAAAAGCACTCCCACAGTTCTTAATTCAGGTTCAAGTATTGTAAGTCTATGCCTCAGTGTTCTTACAGGTGATTTGATTTGCTTCAAAGTTGCCTTCAGATTCCTTAGCTATTGAGCAATTACCTAAATGCTAAATTGAACATTTTTTTCTTATTTTTAAATGTCAGCAAATAATAAACTAAGCCTGCTTTTGCTTTTTAAATATAATGAAAGTAAAATTAGACCACCAGATCAATTTTGCAGATTATTTTTATATCTCTGGGATTTAAGCAAACTACCAAAAACTGTGGTCCCCAGAAAGCTTAAGAAGAGTTTGAAACCACAGACTTAATAAGTTTTTTTATATCTATTTAGCATCTCAATAAACCTTATCAACCCTCTTTCATTCCACTGGCAATTTTCTGACCTCCAAGTTGAAGACTTGAGCCCTGAATTCTGCTCATGGGTGAGTAATCACAGCAAGCCCATAGCAGAACCTATCCTCAAACCACAAATATATCATCTTCAGCATTGTAAATCAAAGCCTCAAAGAGCATCATTTAGCCTGCAGCTAAAATTGCTTGTTTATCAGATGGTGCCTGGTTTAGCGTGGAGCAGTCCCTTGTAAATCTCTGGGACCTTTTACAGCATATACTTTAGCAAGCACGTCGGCTCCTGGGAGGCTTTCTAAGAGTTTTAATGACTGTGGGCTGCTAAAAGATCCAGGCCTTGGTTTAGCTAAAGTGGCTAGGGGTACAGTTTGGCTCCATTTTGTAAACTCACAAAGATAAGGCGTCTGCCTGCTCCAAAGTGAGAGTGAGCATTTGTTTTTCAGGAAATCTTTATATCCAAAGTGTTAATGTTCTTGTGGCTTTGGCTATTTTGACCTTTTGTCTGCTAACTTTTGATTTACTGAAGGAGAGAGTTCTTTTTCTAGGCTTTATTGCCACTCTGGAAAGACAATGAAATGCATGTGATTCTGCAAAATTACATGAAAAAAACTGATTTTGCATTAACACTGTACCCATCACACACAATGGTAATGGATTCCCACTCCCTGCCCCCACAGCCTCTCTTTAGTTACATTTAAAAGTAAGTATGTGCCCATGCTTCTGCCACAGAGCAATTAACGTGTCCACTGCAGACCCTGCTGGTGACTTGCTCACCTCAGCATTTTCCTTCTAAGAAAGAGAACAGTTTATAGATTCTGGCCATGTAGCTAAAGGTAGCAAAGGGAAATTGTCCACCAAATTCCCATTGGTTTAAAAACCTAGCTACTTGCTAAAGTCATGAATAGCTTATTGACTGAATGTACCACCAAGGACCCCGGCAGCCCACCAACTACTTTACTGATAGACAGTGGAAGAGCCCTGATGAAATTCTCTAATTAAAGAAATCTTTACATGGTTCTTTCTTATATACCCCATCTCTTTGATACAAGTTAATTAAAGTACTCTTCAAAACCTTCACCTGACATGGAAAAAGTTCCCTAGAGAGTTGGAGGAGACGCAAAGCACATTTCAGGGGCTCTTCTCTTGTTTGCAGGCAATGATAAATTGTTTCCATGTTAATTTTATAGCTACCATGGTCTAGGTTTTGAAAATCAGCCTATTTTTCCTAATACCATGCTCCCTTTTCACAAGCCAAAGATTAATGTTTTTGCCTTTACCCCATTAAGGGTAAAGAGCTTTATGTTTTGTGTTTTATTTTTTAATTTTGGAGGGTTTTGCCAGTAGTTTAACTGTTCTCCAAACAAGCACACTACTACAGATAAGCTGTTCCCCACTAGGCATCATTCTGATGAAGGGCATTCAAGCTGGGGACTCCTGAGGATAAGTATACAATACTTGTCATAAAAGCTAAAAATATGTGCACCTGTTGCATCCTGCTAAAATCACAACAAGCTTGCATAGCACTTAGGAAATAAAAGCTTAACTGACTCATATGCTTCCTGAAAATTGACTTTATACATTTATTCCTCCAAAACCAGGTCTGAGAGACAGTTTGTAATATTCAGACAAATTAGAAGACAGATGATGCTAGTGAGTTTTTGAATTTTTTTTTTCAAAAAAGGTGGTATAGTACCATTCCTCTTTCCTGATGACCACATTTTTAGCCCCTACTATAACCCCTACATGGCAAGGTATATGATAGGAGAGACTTCTTGGAATATAACATTACACAATACTTATTTCATTCATTAATTTTGTGCAAAATAACATTTATTGAGCATCTATTATGCATGATGCTAGACCCTGGGACAAAATTTTCCTATTTTCATTAAAGCATCTAGTCTAGTAAGAGAGTGCATCCATTAATAAAAAATAACAAAAAATGTGAAATCACAACTCGGGTAAGAGCTATGAAGAAGAGATACAGCATACTGCAAAAGAAGACTCCATCTAGTTTAAAAAGTCAAAAAAAAAGCTCACCTGAGAAAATAATACTGGAATCAGAAACATAAATAAGAGTTATCTAGGCAAAGAAGGGAGGAAAGAACATTTCTAACAGGGAGAATAGCATGTGCAAAGGCCCTGTGGAAGGAGGGAACTTAGAGGAGGCCAGTCTGACTGAAGAGGAGACCTCAAAAAGGAGTATGGTGAGTTTGAGATTGGACCTTACTTTTTAGTCCATATTAAGGGTTTTGCATTTATCTTATGTGCAATGGGAATCACTGAAGCATTCTAAGCAGAATGTGATTCTAAGCAGAATAACATACCCAAGGCTGCATTTGGAAACGATTGCAGTAGCTACATTTAGAAAAGATTGCAATGGCTACAGGGTAGAAAAGAGATTTGGGGCAGCCAGGACTCATTCTGGAGAGATGAGTTAAGAGGCAATGGCAAGGACAAAGGTGGTGATGTTGGAAATTAAGGGATAAGTAGACAGATTTGAGAAATATTTAGAGATAAAATCAATAGGACTTAGTGAGTGGACATCCAAGGCGATAGGAAAGAGAGGTGTCAGGAATGACTCCTGTGCTTCTGTTGCGCATAACTGAATGGCTGGTGGTGTCATTTAGTATTCTTGAGGAGACTGGAAAAAGACCAGGTTTGGGGACGGTAAAGAGTTTGAGACATGGTAGATTTGAAGTGGCTCCAGAATATCTAGAAATATTAGGTAGGCATTGGATAAACTGGTGTGGAACTCTCAGGGCTCTCTGAGCTAGAAATATAAATCATGAGACATCCAGGTGGGGATGTCCACTGAGGCTATATGCATTAGTTTCTTAGGGCTGACATAACAAATTACCACAAATACGGTGACTTAACACAACAGAAATTTATAGTCTAATCATTTTTGAGGCTAAAAGGCTCCAGGAACACTCTTGCTTCTTCCAGCTTGTGGTGGCTGCCGGCAATCCTTGGCCTTCCTTGGCCTGTAGCTGCATCACTCCAATCTCTGCCTCTGTCATCACATCACCTTCCCCTCTTTTGTGTGCCTTCTCTTCTCTGTGTTTCTCTGTTTGTCTCTTACAAGACACTCTTCGTTGTGTTTAGGGCCCATCTATATAATCCAGAATGGTCTCACCTTGAGATCCTTAACATTAAATTATATCTGCAAAGACCTTTTTCTCAAATAAGGTCTCATTTATACGTTCTAGGGGTTAGGATGTAAACATATGTTTCAGCCCACTACAGCATGCACATGTCATATAAATGAGATCACCCAAGGAGACAACAGAGTGGAAAAAGAAAAGGGCCTAAGACTGTGCCTGGAGGAATTCTAATGTTTATGCAGTGTGCCATGTAGAATTCCACTGTGCAGCAACAAAGTCCATTGACTAAAAAGTTTCTTTAGAGCCATGCATGGTGGCTCATGCTTGTAATCCCAGCAACCTGGAAGGCCGAGGCCAGAGGATTGTGTGAGGCCAGGAGTTTAAGACTACCCTGAGCAACACAGCAAGATCCCATCACTAAAATAATAAAAGATAAAAATAAATAAGTTAAAAGTTCCTTGGAAGTCTGAGATCATTATCAATTAAAAACTCCTAAAGTTTTCCATCTATTCATCATTCTCACCCATTACCCACTTGTTCAAATATAGCCCCCTACAATCTCTTTTCTCATATTCTTCTGCCCAATATACTTAGCACTCAGTTAGCACACTCACTGATTGCTTTCTAAATGTTCGGCATGCATTAATCTTAGTATGCTCCCTGAGGGCAGGTTCTGCATATTCTATTCCCTGGTATTTCCCCACGGCATTTGGTATAGGACTGGTCACATGACAAATATCCACTAGATATTTGTTGATTAGTGAGGGCTGTATTAGTTTTGCTACTATTATAATTAGTTTTCTGTTATTAATTTTCTAATATTGCTATTAAATCACAATTTAGTGGATTAAAACAACACGAACTTATTACCTTATAGTTAATAAATTAGAAGCCCAGCACAGGTCTCACTGCACTGGAAATCAGTGCATGGACCAGACCAGGTGTGTTCCTTTCTGGAGACTGTAAGGGATAATCTGTTTCTTTACCTTTTCCAGCCTTTGGAGTCTTGCAACTTGCATTCCTCTACTTGTGGTCCCCTTCTCTTCCTTCAAAACCAGCAAAAGCAGGTCAGGCTCTTATATCTCAGCACTCAGATCTCCTCTTCTGTCTTTCTCTTCTAATTATATGGAAACTTGTGATTCCATTCGATCTACCCTGATAAGCCAACATACCTTCTCTATTTTAAAGTCAGAGAATTAGCAATTTTAATGCCATCTGAAACCTAAATTTCTTTTGCCATGTAGGTAACAGTTCCAAGGATTAAGATATGGACATCTTGGAGGAGGGCAGTCATTATTCTGCCTTCCTCAAGTTCGTTCAAACTTAATTAAATTACACAGCCAACATGTTGGCCTTTGAACATAGGCTCTCAGGAAACAGACTTTCCTTCCCACTTCCATGAGCAGGAAGACTTCTAAACAAAAGAATGAAGAATGATTGCTTGACGATGACTAGTTACCAGATAGCAGAGAAAGAACAAGTGCTAACAGGGGGCTCCTGGCCCAGATTGTAGGTGTCTACTGAGCCTTAGAGTCTTGAAAACCCTGTGCCATTCAGGTTTCCTCAGCATTTACCACAAAGCTGTGTGGTCAGGTACCGAGCAAATACAGTGACCATATGATCTATCATCCAAATCAGGACACCATTAACAGTGAAAGGGGTATAACAGGTGTAAGCTGGGTGTGTGGTCACCCTAAAAGAAGTAGAGAGTGCAGTCAGAATGAAGAAAGTCCTTTTTACCTGGTATTTGGGGCCAGGAAGAGTGAAGACTGTCTCATTTCTGCATGAGACACTTGTTTTTTGTCCCTGGTCATTAGTTTGGGATCAATTCAGACACATATGGAGTGCTGGGGTCTGGGACAGCTCTGCTCTGAGAACTGTCACCTTGGATTCTCCTTGCCTCACCCATCAAAAGTTCAACACATTCCAAAATGCTTCTTTGCATTTAGATAGTGTCTTGTCTTGTCAAAGCACTTTGACACATTCCTTTGAAACTTCACAATAGTTATATGAGGCAGGACAGGAAGATGCACCTTGACCTTTCCATTTTGCAGAAGAAGAAGATGAAGCTGGATGCAGAGGAGTCGAGTGGCTTTCTCAAGGCCACAGAAATGTTCAAACCTGGAATCCAAACTACCTCAATCCTGGTCACAGTCCAAAGTTCTTTTTCCCACACAGCCATACTCTGGATGATTGCTATCACCCCGTATTTGTAATCATATTAGTCAGAAGTCTGGAAGAACAAGCTAGCTTGCCGTCACCTTCTCAAGGGCCTACTTGAGACTTCTGAGTCTTAAAGGAAAATGATATAAACACTGAGATGTCCTGTCTCCAATTTGACTTTCAAATGGGCTAAAGAAACATTCAAAGCATGTGTTCTTTGCCCTCTAGCTACTCTGGAGACAACTGTTCCCAACTCCATTCTCTAGCTGGTGGCTGCAGCAGCATCTTTGAATAAGGACGATGACACTTTTGATATATAAAATGTAATTTGCCTTCCTTTCATTAACAAACACTTTTCCAGAGAGCAAATCTCATAGCTCAGACAAATGTGAAAGTATTGCCTATCTGCCTGGGGATTATATAAATCTACACTGTCTCCTCCAGCAGGAGGTGATAAGAATTGATGGTTGTAAAGTGATACAAGATTAGTAGCACATTATAAATAAAGCTAACACTTTTTCATCATATAGGTTTAAATCAGGAGAGAAGATATAGGAAAAAGTTTTATTCTGCCCTTAAAGCAATCAAATTTGTAGGTTTGAAAAGCAAGGAGCATTTCCTTCCATTGATTGTTTCCAAAATGCAAAAAGGAAGGGTGGTCATGGAGGGTACCAGGGACTAACATTTAGGTTACGTTAGCAGAATCAATAAGTAAATTTGTGAGGATCGCTTTGCCAACATTGGAAGTTCAAACAGGGAGGAAGGGCTTGTAGGAAGCAGAGGTGATGTTGCATAAGAAGGCAAAATCAGGCCGGGCGCGGTAGCTCACGCCTGTAATCCCAGCACTTTGGGAGGCTGAGGCGGGTGGATCACGAGGTCAGGAGATCGAGACCATCCTGGCTAACACGGTGAAACCCCATCTCTACTAAAAATACAAAAAATTAGCCAGGCGTGGTAGCAGGCACCTGTAAGTCCCAGCTACTTGGGAGGCTGAGGCAGGAGAATGGAGTGAACCCGGGAGGCGGAGCTTGCAGTGAGCTGAGATTGCACCACTGCACTCCAGCATGGGCGACAGAGCGAGACTCTGTCTCAAAAAAAAAAAAAAAAAAAAAAAAAGAAGGAAAAATCAGACCAAATCTCTTGGTATTCACTGTTCACTGCCAATGTTTCCATTCATTCATTCAAGACATATCCATTGAATGCACACTGTGTTCCAGGCACCATTCTACATCCTAGTCAAAAAAAAAAAGAAAAAAGGAAACACCACTTAGAGTTTTTGAAATAGAGGGAGTTTAGAAAATGTGTCCAGTTGTGAAGAACATGAAAGCTTAATCCAAAATAATCAGGTCAAAAAATTCCAGATTCTGGGCAATTGTATAAGGCCATTTATTGGAGAAAATATACCTGCAGGAGAGACTGAAGAAGAATGGCCAGAGCTCTGGGTTCAAAAACAGCTCTGTCACCAACCTCTGTGGTCTTATCTCTAAGAGGGGCGCATACTTTCACAGTTTCGCAATGCCCTTCCCAGGCTGGTGTTTAAAGATTACAAGTTGCGGCCGGGTGTGGTGGCTCACGTCTGTAATCCCAGCACTTTGGGAGACCGAGGCGGGTGGATCACCTGAGGTCCAGAGTTCAAGACCAGCTTGACCAACATGGAGAAACCCCATCTCTACTAAAAATACAAAATTAGCCCAGTGTGGTGGCACATGCCTATAATCCCAGCTACTCCGGAGGCTGAGGCAGGAGAATGGCTTGAACCTGGGAGGTGGAGGTTGCTGTGAGCCGAGATCGTGCCATTGCACTCTAGCCTGGAAAACAAGGGCGAAACCTCCTCTCAAAAAAAAAAAAAAAAATTACAAGTTGCTACGGCTGGTTCTGCCCATGAAAAATAGTGTTAGGAGAAATGGAGACCTATATGATATAGAGAAAAGGGGACTATACTTAAAGATTTCAAGCAAAATGGTAAGTTTACTGGCTAACATGAAAAAGAACCAAATCATGTCCTTTGCAGCAACATGAGGCAGCTGGAGGCCATCATCCTAAGCAAATTAACGCATAAAATAGAAACAAAATATCCCATGTTCTCACTTATAAGTGAGAGCTAAACCCTAGGCACACACAAACATAAAGATGGGAACAACAGACACTGGGGACTCCAAAAGGAGGGAAGGAGGGAGGGGTAAGGCATACAAAACTTCCTATGGGGTACCATGTTCACTCTCTAGGGACAGGATCAGTGGAAACCCAAACCTCAGCATCACACAATATACCCTTGTAACAAACCCCCACATGTACCCTCTGAATCTAAAATTTGAATTTAAAATTTTTAAAAAAGAATACAGGGAATGAAATAATTAGAATTGCCCATAATTAGTGATTTGTTTTATCTCATAGTACACACACAACAGACTCGGAATAAAAATACTAATCTATTATCAATATGATTATTTAAGACATTAAAATAAATCTTTCTGCATATGTCAAAAATTTTGTTGGCTAAAATGTTTGAGTATTAGGATATTTAGACATGGTGTATTTAAGCATCAGGAGGCTTATTATCTTAAACTGGTTCATACACACTTCCAGCCCTAAATATACCCATAGCTCTTCCTCTTTCAAAGCCCGAGTTAACCTCCTGCACCACAATTGTTCCATCCATGCCTCACCCTCTCTGGTTTTGCCTCTGTTCCTCCATGCCAGAGAACACCTCATGAGTTGTCTGACAAGCACCTTTGAGTCTGGTCCTGTGGACTGTCTTCCCATTCCTGGCACACCCTGCATGACTACAGGATTCTGGTACTTTGTCTGTGCTGTTGCCTTTGCTCCCTCCCCTCCCCACCATTCTATCAGAGCCCTCCCCCTAATTCCCACTAATTCTTCAAGTCCTTCCTGCCCCTCCCAATCAGGACAAATCCCTTTGCCCTGTGGTCTCTCCCTTCTCTGACAGCCTCCACTTGCTCACTTGTTTTCATTGGCTTTATGTCCATCTTCCCACTATACTAGAAGTTCTGTCAAGGCAAATGGCTCCAACCAGCTCTTTGTGTAATCCATAGCAGCTGCACACCAGTCATGGGATGGAGTTAAGTCTGTGATAGGTGCCCTTCCTTTGTACTCTCAGGAAACCTGTGCTTAGTCCTGTTACAGCACATGCACACACATGCAGACACACAACAATGTAGTCACCTTACCAGTCATTTTCCTCCTCTGAGGAGAGAGTGTATCTTTCATCTTTGTGTCCCTACTGCCTGCCCAGGCAATAGATATGACGTAAATTCTTTAAGCCCAACATTAGTTCTTAAAAACTATGATTCATTCTGTGCTCATCTTAAACAATAACAGTTGGCTTAACTATCAGATGAAGTAGGCCAAACGTAAGCCATCTCTAAACTTAAGCCTTTCCATTCCAAAAGCTGGCACTATTATTCTTAATAGGAGTGGACTCAAAGTGTGGTGAATGGTGCCCCCAAGACTGGGTGGCTCAGAATTGGTGCCAGGCCAAATTCTGCCATGGTGGCTGAATTTGATTCCTTATTCATCTGGGACTCGTGTGAAAAGTGCACAAGCAAGCAGAAGAACTTTTTGGACACCTGCTCTGTGCTAGCATCATCTGTATCCAGAAGAATAAACAGTTGGTCTTTCCTGCGCAAGTATTAAGCTTGGAAGACAGGACTAATCTACAGTGAAGGCCTGAAAGCACAGGAAACATCTGAATACCATGTATCATGCTGGAAATGAGGGAACAGCCATCATTTAAGTCATTACTGTGACTCTATAATGCCTCTGGGAAGACTGAAGAAATCACCTCTCCACTCCCAGGAGTCTTCTGACATGGTTTCAGCCAGGGGACTCCAGCTAATGCAGCTAATTCAGTTCCAGAGAAGCAGATGCAAGGCATTTTCCTCTCCTCCACTAGCATGAATTTGTTGGCCTTCTGATGTGGCCAATACTTGCCTTTAAAGTTAGCTTTCTAAAGAGACTTTATTTTACCAACTTTGAAGATTTTAAAACATATATTTTCAAAATACAGTGATTTTGACAATGTCAAGTGTTGGCATGGATATGGAGCACCTGGAACTCACATTTCTCATGGGAATACACAATGGTGTAACCACTTAGGAAAACAATTTGGCAATTTTTAAGAAAGTTAAACATAAACAATCCAACAATCTCACTCCTAAGAATTTGACTAAGGAAAAAGAAAACATAAAGACTTGTACATGAATGTTCATACCAACATTATTCATAATAACAAATCTAGAAATAATCCAAATACTCATCTACAGGTGAATGGATTGTGGCATGAAAAATATAAAGGAACAAATCTCTGAAACACGCAATAGCACAGATGACTTTCAAAAACATTAAGCTGAGTGAAAGAAGTCAAACACAAATTAATACTGATTATATGATCTATTCACATGAAATTCCAGAAAAGGTAAAATCAATCAATAGTGGCAGAAAGTAAATCACTAATTGCCTGGGTGGGGTCAGGGCTGGGTGTTTACTGGGAAGCAGATGATGGAAATGTTAATGTTTTAATTATCATGGTGGTTATGCAATTATATAAAATTTTCAAGATTCATTTCACAGAATGCTTATATTGGTATTGGATGCATTTTATTATATGTAAATTATGCCTCCACAAAGTTTTAGGGGGTTTTTTAAACAGTGAATTTTGGCTACATTAAAAAAAGGCCTTTAAGTTTGTAATTACCTTATGACCAGAGATAATTTTTTAAAACTGAATAATAAATAAAGTCTGGGAACCCCCATTTATTACAGAAAACTTGCCTTTTGTTGTTAATGATTCATTTCCCACTCATCAGCTTTAAAACACAGCTTCTTTGGCAATCTAATGTTGAATAATTATCAGGAATGTGACCCAAATGTTTCATAAAGACTTCTCTAAAGGGTTATTGTAAAGGGAGATTTCCATTTATGAGAACATGAGTGAAGTGGGGTCATGATTAAAGGAGTTGCATTGCACTCCCACATGACTGACAAGTTGGTACATTTGCACGAGTGATTCCATTCAGGAATTCATTTCTCTAGGAAATCTCCAAGAGGAAGTCAATGAACTGCCTCATCAATATTTAATCAGGTGGGTTCTTTACCTAGTTGATTGATTGAGTTCCTTTCAGGGAAATTCTGTCTTTAAATCACAAAACACCACGTTTTAAGAATCGTGGATGAAATTTTGCATGGTAGTTTTTATTAAGAAAGGCAGAATGCAGAAGTTAACAGCATGGGCTCTGAAAATACAGCTGCCTGGTCAACTCTGGACTTCTTATCAATGATATGACATTAGGCTACATAGTCAAACTCTCTAAGCCTCTGCTTCCTCCTGTGTAAAATGAGAATATAATATACATGTGCCTATAGGATTACTAGGTGGTCTCAGTGAGATATTACATTTAGCATGGTGCTAGGTACATGATTATACCCTTATTTTTTATTATTTTATTTATTAATTATTATTATTAAAGAACTCAGACTACTTCACAGACCATCTAAGCTTTAGCAAAGAATAGGTGACATAATGACTATTTAGCTACAAGAGAAAATGAAGAGAAACATATTATTTGACTTATTATGGGTTATATTAATTAATGAACCTAAGTCTCCGGACTTTTCCTTAAACAGTCTGTCATTCAAATATTCAAACTTTGTTTTAAACATATTGTTAAAATGAATATTAAATTAGCTTCATGACTGAGGGAGGAGAATCGCTTGAACCCAAGAGGTGGAAGTTGCAGTGAGCTGAGATCATACCACTGCACTCTAGCCTGGGCAACAGAGTGAGACTCCATCTCAAAAAAAAAAAAAAGCTTCATGATCCCACACACAAAGCAGGTGACAGGGAGAGAAAGGTGACTGGATGTTTCAGATGGAGGTAAAGGAAACAAACAATCCTGTTTGGTTCAAGGATTGAACCAAGTTTGAAAGAAAAAAACTGGGGGAATACCTGAATAGTAAATACCTGTAGAGTAAACCGTGAAATTAATTTGATTAGTGAACTACGGCTTGGCACCTCTATCTCTCCTCCGGAAACATTCCAACCTCTTCCTGTAGAGTGAAAATAGACCTTAAAGTTGTATCTAAATGTTTCAATTTCCAATCAAGATATAGCATTGACCTAGAAAAGTAAGCAATTAGTAATAATCTTCTGAAATGTTAACAGGAGTTGCATTTTTATTATTATTAAAATGTGAGGGTTGGCAAAGCTAACTTCCTACCTGTTATACTAACGAGCCAATTGTTCCCTAAAGGCTCAGTCCATTTCTGAGTCTGATACCCACCGGGATTCTAGTCTTTATGAATCATGCCAAAGCAGGTGTATGTTTCAGAGGAAGGTAAAGGAAATGGAAACAGTCCTGTTTGGTTCAAGATTTCCCTAGAGAAAATGTTTGCCTGATCATTTAAAGGTGGAAAAAAAGCATACTATTCTGCTACTTTTAAACAAAGAATAAGAAAGTATAAAAATATCCTCTTATGTGTCTCATAATTTTTTCCTCTGGTTTTAGGATTGCTTGCAAAACCCTTACATAAAAAAGGGAATTCTCTTTGAATGCTTATCAAAGATTTAAAATTACACAATTTCAACAATGACAAAAAAAAACTCCCTAAATTTAGTACAAGTTCCACAAGAGGGAAAAATCCAATTGGTAGCAGAAAGTAAATAGGTTTCTTTTCATTAAACTAGTCTTAATAGTAGTTACGATACACTCTACACTCTCTTTTGGTTATGCAATTTCCATTCTTGCTGAAATTTAGTAAATTTTTCTACATGAAAGTTGTAAATTTTAGTTCATTTAAGAAAACTAAATTCCAGAAACTGTCAAATGCCAGATATTGATCTCTCTACATTTCTCTGCATTCTACACTCTCAGCAAAATGAAGTTCTTTCAGGTTCTCTCTCATAGCCATTTGACAGTCCTATTTCATCTGCATGGACCTCTCTTCCACCCCTCTTCATCTAGCTAATTCACATTCTTTCAGGATGCCTTCCCCACATACCCTGACCTCCTGCCTGTGTGGGACTGGCCCCTTCCACAGGGTTCTATAGTACCCTATCTTCCTCCAACCAAGAATGTACCTACCTCTTGTGTTATATTCTCTCCAGAGAGCAAATTCTGTTCATCCTTCACTTCCTGCCACTTGCAAAGGCTTTTCAACAGTTAGTACATTAGTTAACGAATGCCTCGCCCATTAACTTAAAATATATTGGTCCTTTTGACAGAGCACACCCTGCCACCTCACCTGCAACAGTTTTGCCAACTCCTCCAATCAAGTTGTTTAGTGTCCCCTTGCTTCTGGAACTGTTCTCTCCATCACCTTTAGCCCTATTCAATAGTAAACCCATTAACTGGTTTATCTCACAGATGTCCCCAAATTAGAATACTTTTGCTGGTCATGGATTTTTCTGGGGAGGGGTGCAAAAAATCAAGAGCAAATTTTGTAGCCTAACTCAGAGATTACTTTGCTTGCTTTACTTTGCATTGACTTGCTCCCTGAGTTCCAGTCAACTACTTCATTAATGAGTTCATCCAAATGGCTGATTTATGAAGATGGCAGTATTGGGGAGCTTGGGGGTGGAGAAGAAGAGGTAGTAGCTTCCCTCAGAACTCTGAATAGGAAAAAGTCTTCTCTTATTCACCACTCTCCCTTCTAGCCACATACTGGGGGCCCTGCCCCACGGCCTGTACTAAAAGTCTAGGAATTGAACCATGTTTTTATAACATTAATTCTGTGAGGGAAAAATGATCCAGGGTTTAAATAATTGACTTCTAAATTTACTTCTGGAACACAGTCTGCTGCCTGTATGGAAATGGAATAGAATGGAGTGTATGGAACGGAATGGAGAGGGATGGGCTAGGATAGGTGAGGCTGGGATAGGATAATATAGGATAGGAAATGACTCCAGTATTTGCATCAAGAGTGAACTGTTAGGGCTCCTCAAGGAGCAGCAGTACAAGAAATAGATTTTATAAACCACCACTTTTAGGTAGCACTAACATCTGAAGCATGTTGCTAAGTTCTTAGTGCCTTGAGCACAACAGGCCCTTAACGTAAAGTTGTTGTCGTAGACAATCAATAGGCACTATAAAAGGCAGTGCAGAGTCCCCTGAGGACCAGCGTATATCCTATCTACAGTTCCTTTGCCTGGGAACACTAGTGGAAGTCAGAGAGTGAAGAAGCAACGTTCAAGCAAATGGAGCGGAGTTTTAAAAAAGGCAGCCCAGAAATGTCTGATCTAGAAGGGTCTCTGCCATTGCCCCTTTCCCTCTCCTCTGGATCCTGTCTGGGTGGTCTTTTCCAGTTGCCTCCTCTGTACTAAGAATCTATAGCTTCATCTCAAACTTCCATCCTGCTCCCACATTTGTGCTTATCAGCACCCTCCCTGGGCTCCCTTGTTAGGGCAGCAGCGTAACTGGCATTGCTTTGTCATCCTGATCCCTCCCTCCTCTGTTCATCCCATTTTCAATCTGACACCGTGTTCTGATGACTTCACCTCCTTCGAATCTCTTAAACCCCAAACGATTGCCTCCTGAGACACTTAGCCATGTAACAGCAGGTCCTGGCTTCTATCCTTCAGAAGTCGCTTTCCTTTGGTATATTTAAGGGAAGGTGGTTCCTTTCGTAACACTTTGGAGTCAGTCAACCTTGCTGCCTGTATCTCAGCTATTGCCTGGCTCCTAACTTGCTCCTGTCCCTGCCTGGGGCCTCTGCTCGCATTCTGCTGGTCACTCCTGAATTTCCAGAACGTGTGCCTTTCCTAAACATGCTGGCCCAGAGGAGGAGTGATGCCTAAAGCCTGAATACCCTCCTCATCTTCTCATCCCAAGCCCACACATTGCCCATAATTTCGTTCCCCAAAGCATCACTCACATCAGCCAATGTATATAACAGATTGTTATATACATTATTCCAAAGTATAATGAAATACTTTGGAATAATGAAAGGATGGATGACACATTCAGCACAGGTCAGCAAACAACTCAAAATTATACAAGTCACCATTCGTCTGGGAGTTTACCCCTGCTCCAGGGAATTTCTGACTCCATCACAGCCAACACACAGCATTCTTAGGGCCCCGTCCCCTTCTTTATACTGACCACAGCCCAGTCTCCCACTGCTCCCCTATGTTTCAGGGTCCTCACAAAACTCATCTTTCAGTGCCAGAAGCAAAGAAATAGTTCTTGTGATTTTATTGTGTGAACAATTTAATTAGACCGTTTCCTGAAGGGGCCTACCCTTTCTAGCTGATGAAGTGCCCCAGAACCGTAGAAAGAGACGCTACTGCAGTCATTTCTTCTTTAAAGTAATCTTTTTCTTTTCTTCTTCTGCATGTCTTTCTTCTCAATTCTGCCAGCCCCTGTGTCAGTCCAGGCTCTCATTACTGTCACCACTTGGCTGGCCTGCCTGTCTCCCATTTCATTTCACTGAGCCCCCCCTCGCTGTCCCATCTCCCACTCTGACACCAGATTCGTCTTTCAAAGTCCAACATGTCATTTCCTTGTTCTAAATCTTCAACAGTTCCAGCTCCATTGCAAAAACATCTTAGCCTGCATGGCCACTGAGGCTGTGACTTGGTTCTGGAAGCCCTTGACTCCACTCTTATTAAGGTCCTGATCATTTCCCTGACAGGTCACAGGCACACCTTCTTGAATTTGCACGTGTCCTCAAGAGCTCCATCTCCTCCTTCAAAATTCAGCTCAACCTTCACTTTCTTTGTCAAATGCTCCCAGGGCTTCATCAGGATTAGCAGCTCTGCTTTGCTGCAGGACCATTGCTTACCTCTATTAGTTTCTAGCAAATGGCTTAGACTGATTTGTTTATGTTCCTGCCTCATTTACAACACACTTTACTCACAAAAGGAAGACTGCCTTTTTCCCCTTGGATACCCGGTGTCCTGCACTGCACTTACCATAAGATTAACAAATGTTTGCTGGGTTAAATAATTGATTAATTTATGAATAAATAATATGGAAGAGTCTGGAAACATGAAGGAGAGTTATAACTGACCAATTTCATTCCCTTTGTCAGACTCCACACAGCTAGAGGATGGGAATAAGAAGGACCTATCATTTGGTCCTTCTAGAGAAGCTGGAAGAAAGAAGAAAAGTAGACAAGAAGGACTTGTCCTGATATATCTCTATACTCATTCCCCAATAGAAGAAATGTGAGACAAGCTGGACTCAGAATTCTTTGTCTAAAGAAGAGGTCTGCCTGGAATACTTTGAACAGGCTAAATAAAATTTGCAGAATATGGACAAGTAGTTCCTTACAGCCCGTGTGTGAAGCAGCTTCGTGATTCTTAAAACCAGTCAGTGAACATGTTTTATTAGCATAAAAAAAGAGCAGGAACTGCAGTATCTTTTTTTTTTTTAAAGACATTCACAGAGAGTAGCTGTAGATGCTACCCAGCCCCTCATGCTGCCATCATGAAGAGCAGCCTTGGTGCTTTCAGGTGTGCGGCATCAACACACACACGCAGGCACACAGAGGGGTGGGAGGAAAGAGAAAGAGAGATTAAAAACAAGTAAATGGAAACAGGGAATTTAAAAAAACAAAAACAAAAATAAAAAAAACTCTGATTCAAAAAGCATTTTACCTCATCTGCCACACAAGGTGACTGATAGAGGGATGGGTGGTGTGGACACTGGGGCGTCAGTTCCTACGGGCTATTTGGAAGCTAGTCCCAGGGAACGAGAAAGTCGGAGTCGGGGGACAGGGAGAGGGTGACGACGGCAAAGGGTGATGAGCACTACCTGAATGGCTTGAAGCTTTCCTGAGTCACCAAATTTTCCTTTTTCTAGCATGTTCTGGCTTTGTAAAATCCCCAGTGGTGAGAATACTATATTGCAAAGAGTAACAGATCGATCAAGCACCCAGCACGAGGACTGCTCCATGAGTTTATGGCCCTAATGGCTGCCTCACAACAAAACACACATTTAAACAGAGCACATGAGTCATAGCCGACTAACAAAAGAACTACCCATCTGTGCACATTGAGGAGAAAGAAGCTCGCTGGAGAGCGCTGATGTGGACTGAAGCCTTGTCATGGGGCTTTCACTACAAGTGGAGCTGAAGCCCGGTGTCATCAACTCTAACTCAAATTTCCAGAGCTGAGTTTATTCCACAATGTTCTAAAGCCAGGCAGAGGCAGGTGGTGGTGCCAAGCTTTAAATTCAGTCTAAAGGCCGTCCAGCCAGGGCTTGCGTGCCAATGGTACCACACTGAATGATAATCCTGTTGGCCAGGACTCTCAACCTACTTCCAAATCATGTATTAAAACATTCTGATGACTACCACATAATTCATCTAGATTCATTACAAGAATTATAACAATGTCTGTTACTCATGTGTAAAATGTTGTGATGCTAACTCAGCAATAATAATATCCAACATTTATTAAACACATGCTTTAGACCAGAAGTTGAGCTAAGTGCTTTTACATGTTTGACCACTATTAATTCTCAGAACAACACTAGGAAGTGGTTTCTATTTTATTATTATTCCCACTTTACAGAATGAAAAACTAAGGGTTGAGAGGCCCACTCATCGTCTTATCCAAGTTCATCACTCTTACCCAAGGTCACATAGTCAGTGAAGAAAGAGGGATTTGAACTTCAGAGATCACACACATAACCTCCATAGCATTGGTTAAAGGAGATGGAACCTGGGCTTTGAGTATCCTCGAGTTTTATTCCCCACCCAATGTGGTGAGTTCCTGTATACACAGGGTAAGGTCAACAGTACACAGCTCCTGCCTACAGGAATCTTGCATTCTGGGTTCACTCTGGTACTCCATTCTAGAAAGCAAAGGGGCAGTAGGAAGTTGAGCCTAAAGTTCAGCAATGGAGCCATGTGAGCTTAAACAAAATGAAATGATCTCTGGCTTACTACATTCTGGTCCCACATTAAAAGTACTGTTGCTCACCAAAGGAAACATTATCCACGTGTTTCTGATTCATTTACACTTTAGTCATCCCAGTCTTGGTCTGAATGCATATGGCTTCTAAAAGGCTTTTTAACTTTCCAAGAGCCTTTTAACTTTGTCTTTCTTCAAGTTATGCCAAGAGCAAATGGGACTAGATTGTCTTAAAATTTTTAACTTAGAAATCAAAATGTCTGAAGAGGCCAAAAAGGGCATTCTCAGCTCTAGAAGGGACACTTCCCAGGCTGTAAGTGTAACAGCTTGAAGGATTTTAGTAATGAATCAGCCCTTATTAGAGTTCAAACTCAGGGAGGACTTGTCTGAAAACCTTCATGTATAGATTATGTTTGATCTCTTTTTCCCCTCTAGGTAGCTATCACAAATTCTTCACAGCATATAGGAGTAATGATCAACTGAGGTTTCGGTCAGGCTTTTCATTATCCAACCTGAAGTATGTTGAATGCATGCCTTACATATTGAGAGAGAAAAAGGAGGCAGGTGTGACTATTGTAGGAGCACAGAACTAGAAGATAAAGAGCATGTGAAGAAAAATCCACCAAACTCTGTTGTGACAGTCGGCCTCCAAACACCCCATTCACCTCAGGAACACAGCGCAGCACTGGTTGCTTTATGTGTCATATTCGTGGGCATCCAGGTGGCCTGAGGCTTTCCACTCAGGACATCAGGCCCTTGCAGTCTAACATAAGCAACTGAGTAGCCTGAAAAAGCCATTGTGATCCCAGAAGGCTAAAGCAATGTAAAATCTGTGGGTTTCGTGGTTGCAGAAGTTCTGATGAGGTGCTCTCTGTGGATGGCCGAAGTTAAAACATCTTTGGCTGGGTGTGGTGGCTCATGCCTGTAATCCCAGCACTTTGGAAGACTGCGGTAGGTGGATGGCTTGAGCCCAGGAGTTGGAGACCAGCCTGGGCAACATGGCAAAACCCCATCTCTACAAAAAAATAATTACAAAAATTAGCCAGTCATTGTGGCGTGCACCTGTAGTCTGGGAGGTCGAGGCGGCAGTGAGCTGAGATTGCGCCACTGCACTCCAGCCTGGAAGACAGAGTGAGATCCCATCTCAAAACAAACAAATAAACAAAACAGTGTATTTAACATGTCCTTTGTGTGGAAGAATAACTCTAAATGTTTTTATTACTATAACAAGCAGGTCTCCATAGATGAAGACCTCCTGAGCGAGTTGGATTTGGGTTAGACCTTTTTAATGAGAAGGCATATGGTTGGAGGTACGTTTTGTAAACAATTAACAAATTGGGTGGTGATTACAGTGGGGAGCAGGCAGCTCTCAAGGGTCCTGATGGTCTTCTAAGCACATAAGGCACCATTACAATACTAGCTCTGGAGAGGGAAAGAGCATAGGTGTCACCTGGGATGCTAAGGCATTGCTGCTTTTCATGTTCATTTGATTTTTTTTCTGGAAATATAAAAATACATGAAGTCTTAAAATTCTTTTCAAAAGTAAATTCTTTTAAAAAAAACATATTTTTCTCCTAGAATGAAATTCAAACCACTTTTTATTACAGGCACCTCTGGAAAAAAAAAAAAACTCATTCACCACATTCATCTTTCTTTTAAACTGGCAGGTATTTGAATGGTAAAAATGGTCCCCAGCTGGAGCTTCTAGAATTAACTCCTTTTTGTCCAGCCTTATTTCCCTTTAGAATCAATATGGAGTGAAAACAGACTGATGCTAAACCCAAAGAATCATTGGCCCCTGAACAATAAAATAAAAACAGTAGGGAAAAGTGAAGATCGATAGCTTACTGCATACTCCGAACAAGATTTCCTAGGTTCTTTTCCCTTCAGATTCCTGAGGCTTAAAAAATACAATTTCTCTTTCAAAGAACTGTTTAAGAAATGTTAAGCAACCCTTCTAGTGTTCTAAATGGGAAATCCAATACCATGTGGCAAACTTTTTGGAGATATTTCTACATGAGATGATGGCTAGAAGGGAATCCATAGCTTATAGCCAGACTAACATATGACTGGGCAAATTACTTTATGTCTCTTGTATTAGTTATCTATTGTTGTGAAACAAATCATCATAAACTTGGAAGCTTAAAATTATTATTCTAATAATAATAGCACTTATTTATTCAGTTTCTGTGGGTGAGGAATCCAGTCCAGCTTAGCTGGGTCTTCTATTTCAGGGTGTCTCTCAAGGCTGCAATCAAAGCATCAGCCAGAGCTAGGGTCTCATCTGAAGGCTCAACTGGGGAAGCATCCACTTCCAAGCTCACTTTTGTAGTTGTTGGCAGAATTTCACTTCTTTAAAGGCTGCTGGACTGAACGTCTCAGTTTCTAACTACATGTTCGCAGCATAAAACCTATAGGCTTGTTGTTGCAGGAATCCTGTTGAGACTCTCTTTGTGAATGGCAGTGGTTAGAAAGTCTCTAAAATGTTCTTCTGCATGAAAAAAAATAATTGTATTCCTTGACACATGAACATCCCCAACATGGCAATTTGCTTCATCAGTGCTGGCAAGGGGAGAGAATCAGCTAGCAAGGTAGAAGTCACAACCCTTTGTTGCCTAACCACAGAAGTGATATCCTATCACCTTTGCCATATTCTGTTGATTTTGAGCATGTCACTAGGCCAGCCCACATTCTAGGGGAGGGATTACACAGGACATAAATACCGGGAGACGGGGATAACTGGGGGTTATCTTAGAATCTGTCTACCACATCTCTGTAATCTATCTCATCTGTAAAATGGGAATAATGATCCCTACTTTATCAAACTATTGATAAAATGTGTAAAATTATGTGTTTATTCATATAAAGAGATTAGAAGAGTGCCTGACACATAGCAAATGCTTAGTAAATGTAAGCTCCTGCTATTATTTGTTTGATATTTATTTTTCCTACTATTTGATTGTTATGTGCTAGAAGTCATGCTCTTCTAGCTTCCTATTGGCTTTCTCCATACACAAAAATAAACAGTGTGTGGAAGGCACCAAGGCATGGCAGCCCAAGCTCACTGGCATAAATACCACCCAAACTGGAATCCAGTTTCCTCCACCTTATCTCATTACCAATCTAACAACTCTGGAGTGTCAGGTAAAATGAAAGGAGGTAGGGAGGAGGAAAGAGGCTTTCCGGTTCAGACAGAAGAGATAATTAATGCCTCATGACCTAAATCTAGATCTCCTACAGCTACTCCCTCAAAAGCCAACTTTATTTATTGACTCTAACCTTCAAAAAACATCATCAACTTTCTAGTTCTCAATATTATTCTGATCATAAGTTTATCAAACATAACCAGAATTACATGACCTATGGGCCCCAGCACTGTTTTGTCTACAGTGCATTTAGGAGACGTGTCTTGCTGCTTTAGCCTCTGCATGGGAAAAGAGTGGTATATTTGGTGTTGATGTGCCTCTTTTATGAAAATCCACTGCACAAAAGTCCACACTTTAAATCTGGGAAATTAAGAGTGTTTACACACAAAACAAACACATAGTTATTTCCCTCTACAGAAGGATTCACCTTCAGCTTCCCTCATGGAGTGTACTCCTTTAAGCATTTATGTGTTTAAAGATTAGATCAGTGACTTATGGGAAAGAAGCCAAAAATTAAAGAGTTGGGCACTCATACAAGTGCTGATCAGATATTAAACAATCTCTAAAAGTCATGACATAAAAGGAAATAGTCTCCTTTTGTACACAAATCCATATGGGAAGTTTATCCTACTGTATTTTCCTGCATATGCTGTAAAATCTAAAGGAAAACAAACAATGTTCCAGGCACTTTTGAAACCGTGGCACCTTGCAAAATGCCAGACACAAGGCAGACCCTCCAGATACGCTTGTTGAGTAACTAAATGATGGAGTGCCTAACTGATTGGTTTTCAGACTGATTATTGACTAACCGATGTTGTCAGAAAGGTCAAAACTGCTGCTTTTAAATAATATCACTTTAAAAAATGTAAACATATTTATTAGCTGATCAATAAAGACACGTTTCAACAAGTGGTGTTGGAACAATTGGTCATCCATCCATATGCAAACAAACAAAGCTGAAGCTCAGCCTCACACTTTATACAAACAGTAACTCAAAATGTACCATAGATCTGAAGGCGAAATATAAAACTATTAGGAGAAAATGAAGAAAACCTTTGTGGGTTGGGGTTAGTTGAAGAATTCTCAGAAATGTTAAGAAAAACATGAGTTATAAAGTAGATAAATTAGACTTCGTTATGATTTAAAACTCTTGCTCACTGCAAGTTATTGTTAAAATGAAAAGACAAGTTATTAACTGGTAGAAAAATTTGCAAATCACATATCTGACAAATAATTTGTATTCAGAATATGCAAAGGATTCAAAAATTCAACAATATGAAAACAAACCAATTAAAAATTGGGCAAAGGATTTCAGAATAGACTTCACCAAAGAAGATATAAGTACATGAAACAATGTTTCAACATCATCAGCCATTAGGAAATGCAAATTAAAGTCATGGCTAAAATCAAAAATACTGACAATACCACCATCTATTAGAATGGTTAAAATTTAAAACACTGACAATACCAAGTGCTAGTGAGGATAGAGAATAACTGGAACACTCATACATTGCTGGTGGGAATCCAAAATGACAGTGCCAATGTGGAAAACAGTTAGGTAGCTTCTCACAAAGTTAAATATATGCCCACCATAAAACCTAGCAGTACTACTCCTATTTACCTTAGAGAAATTAAAACTTATGTTGACACAAAAACCTATACACAAATGTTTCTAGCAGCTGTATTCATAATTGCTGAAAATCAGAAACAACCCAAATGTCCCTTAACAGAGGAACGGTTAAACAAACTGCAGTACATCCCAATGATAAATTACTCCTCAGAAATAAAACAAAATAAAACTATGGATACATGCAACAACTTGAATGAATCACAAAGGCATTATGCTGTATGAAAAAGTACAGTTTCAAAAGGTTACATACTGTACAAGCTTATTTACATGACATTCATTAAAGGACAATAGTGATTCTATACTCTATAGAGCAGACTACAGTGATGGAGAAAAACTCAATGATTGCCAAGTGAAGGGGTGAGGTGAGGGTGTGACCAGAGCCTGAGGAGAGATTTTGGTATGATAAACTGTTGCATAATTCTGGGTAGTGGTAACACAAATCTATTTATGTGTTTAATTCATAGAACTATATACCAAAAAAAGAGAAAAAAGTCAATTTTACTGTGTGATAATTTTAAAATTAAAAACTTAATAATAAAGATGGGTATATCTGGCTTTACATAGACAAATTTCACAGCCTGATCTACCTCATGACAACTTCTTGTAGGAAATTAAAGAGTTCCAGTTTTAAAAAGCATGTGGCTAGCAGCCCCTGAAATAATCTGTCCCAGACCCACTTTAAAATACATGAGAAAACAGAGAAAAATGGTAAAACTCACCACAACACTGAGAACAAGGACTACCAGCATCAGTGGCAGAATCTGAAAATATTTTCCCTATGACCAAGGGAAATGGGTTGAGCAATGAAATTTGGGGCCTTCTGTGTAAGCACATCTCAAAATAGGTGGGGAGATCTTTCATCCAGTTCTGCTATCTCCTGGTCATGTCTACTCAAACAAGAAAACTGAGAAGCTATTTATTTGCTGCATTAGTGAACCACTTGACAGCCAGAGTGCTGTTCCAATCTCATCGTTGCCAGTCAGATACCACAACCTTCAAAAATTAACTACTTGGCAATGGGGTAGCCAGTAGGACTAGTATATGTCATTAGGACAGAGGCAGGTGTAGGAAGGACCTAGCAGACATTCAACCTGGGGATTTTGATGTTCCTTGACACAGTGCACAGTGTCAGGGAATCAGACAAAGAGATGAGGAGAGAAGCCCATCTTATTTTAGGAGAACTGTACTAGATTAGCAGGTTGGTCTCTGGAAACTGTGCGTGTCTTGGAGGTCAGATCCATGATAGGAGATGTGAGAGGTGGACATGACCAATATTCTCCAGATGCAATAGTGAGGCAATGGCTGAGGCTGCCTTACTTGTATCTTTGGCTGCATCATTTACTAGCTCTGTGACCTGGGAAAAAGTTATCTACCCTTTCTGTGCCTTCGATTTGTTATATATACAGGTTGGTGCAAACGTAATTACTTTTGCACCAACCTAATGCAAAGGGATAAATAGTGTCTATCTCATGATAAGGAGTCAATATACTAAAGTTCATGGTCATGAATATTCCTCCACTTTGTACTATTTTCTCCCACAGTATCTATTTTTTCCTCTTTCTCTTCTTTAAATGAGAGGAGATTGATTTAGGGAAGGTATGTAAAAATAATTCCAAACATCTATATGATACAGTGCTACACCAAGCATCTCATAATCGAATTACTGAAAAACAGTAATAAAAAGAAAATTTTAAAAGCAGCCAAAAAGACCAAAAAAAAAGGACACAGTTCATACAAAGGAACAAACATAAGAATTATAGCATACTTCTTGTCAGAAACTATGTAGGCCAGAAGAGAATAAAACAATATTTTTTAAGGGATAGGGGAAAAGTATCAACTTTGAATTCTGTAACCAGCAAAGATATCTTTCAAAAATTAAAGTGAAATACAGACTCTTTCAGACAAACAAATCTGGGAGAATTTACTGACATCAGGTTTCTAAGGTCCAAAGAGTTTCCTTTAACAAGAAATGTTCATCAAGCAAAACAATAAAAAATAAATTTAAAAAAAGCAACAAATGGAAATTTGAATCTACAAAGTGTTGAAGAATGAGTAGGAAATATGTGGATAAATATAAAAGACTTTTTTTCTAATTTTTAATCTCTTCAACACGTAATTGAGTTTCAAAACAAAAATAACAATGTATTGTGTGTTTTAAAATGTATATAGAATTAAAGTAGATGACAACAACAGAGCCAAAGGCAGGAAAAGAGAAATGGAAGCATATTGTTGTAGGAACCCTATACTACATGTGATGTGGCATTATTTGAAGATAGATTGTGATAAGTTAAAGATGGAAGAGAAAATGAATATCATAAAAAGTAATCCAAAAGAAGGCAGGAAAAGGAAAAAAAGAAAAAATAAAAAAACAAATAGCAAGGCAGTAGCTTTGAATTCAACATTGCAATAATTACATTAAATGTAAATGATGTATAAACACTCCAATTAAAAACTAGAAATTGGATAAAAAGCAAGACCTAACTCTATGCTATCTAAAGAAAGCAATTTTAAATATAAACACAGATTAAACATATAAGAATGGAAAAGACATACCAAGCAAATACTAACCAAATAGAGAAGTGGCCACATTAATACCAGACAAAGTAGACTTCAGAACAAGGAACACTCATAAAGATAAAGAGGGGCATTTTATAATGATGAGAGGGTTAATATACCAAGTTCACATAACAAACCTAAATGTATATTCACCTAATTACAGGGCTTCAAAATGCATGAAACAAAATGATTGAAATGGAAGAAGAAATAGACAAGTCTACAATTATAGCATACAGTCAGTATTCAGTACATGGCAGCTATTATAATTATTATTAACATTATCATCCATCTCTGACATTTCCAAAACAAGATTCAAGACAGGAATGCCCCACAATTATTTAACAGTTTCCTGAAAAGTCTATCCAAAATATCATGAGAAAAACAAAAATAAGAGGCCTAAGCTATTGGAATAGAGGAGATAAAATTACCATTATTTCTAGTTGATGTGATTATATGTTTAGTAACTAACAACAAAACAAAACCAAGAAAAGCAAAATAACTAAGAGGTATTAGAATAATAGGGCCCGGTGAGGGAGACTATTTGAAACTAATTACATTTCAGCAACTTCATGTATGCTATCAGCAACTAATTATAAATTACAAATAAAAAGAAGATTCTATTCATAAAAACAATGAAAAATTTTGAATTCCCAGAAAAAAATCATAATCACTCTATGAAAAAAATTAAAGTATTTCTTGGGAACATTTTTTTAAGAGTAAACATTGATGGTGACTAGAGTGATGAATCTTCATGTCTTCCTACAAACCTAGTCCGAGTCTGGACCTTGAACTCTTATAAAACCATATGGAGGCTCATAACTCCCTCATTACCTTGCAGGAAGTTTCAAGCATTTGAAGAGAGATGCAGAAGAACCCATTCATTACTGCATCCAGCACCCAGAAAAGTTCCTAACACATAGTAAGTATTCAAATAATATTGGATGGATGGGTGGGTGTTTGGATGAATGAAACGAACGAATCTCTAAACAACTTCCCAAACTATGCTCATCTGTCTTATACCTGGCCTGGGTTCAAAGCAAATGTAGAGTTCTGGATCCAGAGAAAGTTCATGATAATTGACTTAATCCATCCTGTACTTGATTCAAGGGCAATTCTAGGATCACCGAGGTCCCTCCAGATAAGAATAGATTGAAATAGATATAGATTTTTTCCCTTATGAATGAAGGAGGGAGTTGCAACAACTTTCAACAGTTATTCAACACAGTATTTACTGAGGATTTATTTTGTTATTAGATACTGAAAACACAGCAGGAAATGCTTCTCCTCTCTTGGGGCTTCAAGTATGTGGAAATAGACATTCAACTAGCAAATAAATAAATGAACCAAATACTTACAGATAGTAAAACATACTGTGTAGACACTAATAAGGTAATGAAATCTAACTAGAGATTTAATTTAGCAACATGTTTTCTTCCCTGACTCATCCTCAAGCTCATGCCTGTAACCAGTGCTTTTTTTTTCTTATTATTGCCTTTTTCTAATTTCTGGGCAAGTCACTAATATTTTTTTATGAAGGGACCCTGTATTCGGAGCCATCTCAGGCTATCGTTTTTTCTTCTTTATGGGTATAATTCAATGACTCCCCAAAATTCTGAAAGCATCCTGGAACAGCCTGACTTTTCTATTTCAACGAGAATATATAGGCAGTTTCTTCATATACAGGGGTGTGTAGGTTTTATAATTAGGAAACCAAGGAAGAATGCCATCAGCTCACTTGGTGTGTTGCTATCCATTCACTCACAGCACGAAGAGCGGTCAGCCAGATGGGCGGGAACCAGTATGCTGTTTCTGCTATCCAGTACACCTTACCAAGATTTCACACAACCTCTGACTAATACGGCAATATTGATTTTATCTAAAGGGAATACTTTTAAGAAAATTTTCTCCTAAATCACCCTGGAAGACGCTCTCTTGTTTAACCAAATAGTGTTGATTAAAAGGTTGAAATGAATGCTAAGTGAGCTGTTTTGTTTACTAGAGGAAACAATTATTTCTTCAGCCCTCGCCTTTCATCTTCATAAATTAATGCTCTTTTCTCTGTGCTTCATTGATGGCTGGTGAATTATGCAAATATTTTTTTCTGTAAGAAATTAGATAAAGTAGTCTCGAGACTTCTTATAACAAGTCATTATAAAGAATGGCGAGTTAACAATTTGATTTAAAATATTGTTCTCAATCTAGGTTGCCTAAGTTCAAATGTTTTAACCTTCAAATCAATTATCTGAAACCAAATTATATTTGTAAGTACATGGTTATTCTAAAGAAATTAAGTCATTTTAGCATTTCCTTTAATAAGAAAGTGATTTTAGGACATAATAGAAATACATCATTTCAACAGTTACCTGTCTACTACCAGTACTACTGCCTTCGAGATAGTGCCATTTCACCCTGACATCACAAATGAAAATAAACATATATTTGATTAATTCACATAGTGTGCTTTTTTCACAATAGGGGTGTATGTATATTAAGACGGTTTAAAAGTCAGACCTCAGCACTGCGCAGTTATTTCAAAAAAAAAATCAGTGAAAACCAAATGACTCACAGTAGCTCACAATTAAACCAAAAACTCACTTGTGCCCTTTTTCCCACAAAAGGGGCATTTAAAAATGCAAATTGTTCAATACTCTAATTGCTCCAAGAGCACTTCTGATTAGCAATCTTAATCATGTTCTAGCGCCTTTTCATCTCAATTCCCAGGATTTTGTTATTATGTGTCAGCATGACTCAAGGGAAAGCCCAAACCCTGGTCCCACCAGACTGATACAACCTAGATTGTAAACCGAGTGGTTCTCAGCTCCAGGCCATCCCGTCTCACTTGACCCCTCTCTACTCAGAGCAGGAAACCAGCTCAGCTTCCCTTGGCAGTAAGGGAATGAAGTGCATCGATTGCTCGTGATTATTAGCTGGAGTGGGATGAGCATCCTCCTTATTATGCAGATTAGCGGAGCTCTCAGTCCCAGCATATTGTGCAGATGCGGGCTAGCAGCTGCTCCTACAGATGGCAAGTACACAACTCCATTAGGATAGATCTATTGTCTGCTCCTGGCTTGCGTAGAAGCTGGGGCAGACTGGGCAAAGAGAAATTGTTACACGGCGAAATGTAAAGGCGCACACACTCTTAAAAATCTGCACCCAGGAGACTCTTTACTCAGCAGGGCCAACAGCACTCAAATTAGAAATCTACCCTAAATAAGGACTTTTCTATGTCACAATTAAGCTTGTGTATTTTTTAAAGCAGATTAACCATTAAAATTGAGTAGCATAATTCAAATTTTGCAATGCCATGCTATTAAATATTCAGATTATAAACAAATCCTAAGAGATTCATTCAGAAATTTGCTCTACATTCAGTTCTTCGGGAACCTTGTGTTTAGTTAGTTCCCTTTAAAGAGGCAAGTTTATTTTCCATAGCATCAAAATATGATAAGAAACTGAGCTTCCCTTGTTAAAGTGTTTGCTTTAGGATAGTTTGTCCTTTTAGAGTTATTGTTTATTCTAAAGAGCATCAAAGCAGTTAATTCAAGTTTGTCTGTAGCAAAAGTATGCATATAAGGATCCTTTCTGAATAAATATCATTTAAATCATTAGCAACTAAATTACATTGTCTGCTGCATAATTTTGGATGTGGTATAAAATAATTTGACTGCCAACTAATTGAAGAGATTAAGTTGGGTAAAGGATAGGTTTTTGTTTTGTTTTATTTTATTATAGCTAATGTTTGTCTAGATCTTCCCCTAAAATTTAACAATGAAAAAGACCCCTGGCTAAGAGAGAGTCTAAAGGAACAGGAACTTTTAGAAAAACGGGAGGGAACTGCCAGAATGTTACAAGGAGTATAACTCAAACTTCTTATCAAAATAAACATAACTCTATTAAGTACGGTCTTTAAAAGTTCAAGAGTCAAGTTTAGAGGTGAATGCACAATAGAAAAAGAAGTGATGACCTATTCAGTTACTCAGACTAACTAATGTGGACAGGCAAATAAAATAATTTAAAAGCACATCAAGGCCTGGTGTGTTGGCTCACGCCTGTAATCCCAGTACATTGTGAGGCCAAGGTGGTCAGATCACCTGAGGTCAGAAGTTCGAGACCAGCTTGTCCAACATGGTGAAACGCCATCTCTACTAAAAATACAAAAACTAGCCAGGCATGGTGATGTGCACCTGTAATCCCAGTTGCTCGGGAGGCTGAAGCAGGAGAATCGCTTGAACCCAGGAGGCAGAGGTTGCAGTGAGCCGAGATTGCACCACTGCACTCCAGCCTGGACGACAGAGCAAGACTCCGTCTCAAAAAGAAAAGAAAAGAAAAGAAATACATTGTGTGAATGTCAGTATCAGTGTTGCATGAGAAAATATTCTACTCTAAATTGCCAGATTCCGACAGAAAAGCACTTTTCAGGGCTTTGCAGGGAAACGGAATCAAAGCAAAAAAATTGTCTCCGTTCTCCAGATTGAACCACAGAGTAAGGGGCCAGTGGCTGAAAGAAGAACCAGGATTGGATCAAACAGGTTACAGATGGTCTGGTGGGGAGGATATGGCCCTGGAACTTATGCTGGATGTCTGAAAGATCAAAAATAACCGAAAGCAGATGCACTTCAGGAGATAAAGTGGTAAATGGCACATCCTCAAAAGGCAACTAAGAGTTAGGAAAGTGGAACCCCTGTACCCAAGGCTGAAAATAGATTCCTCTTCCAAAGAGGATTCAAGCCTTTGTGGGCAGATTGCCTAAATATAGCCAAGATCAACAAAATCACACAACTTCAAGAAGTCCAACCACCACTATAGAGAGAACACAGCAGAAATAAGCTCTGTGACTGCATTAATCAGAAATTCAACAACACATTGAGAACACACAATTACAAAATAGTAAACTTAAAACAGATTGAAATTATGATTTTGTAAACTGAATGTCTTGTCAATACATAACATTTAAACCTAAAGTTCAAATCATCTTGTGAATCCATTTCAGTTCAACACATCTTTTTTAATAAGGAAGTTCCATGAGTCTAACAACTTGTTATATTCCATGTACTGCTACATCCCCAGCACACTGTACAATCTCTTACATGGATTAGAGTAGGCACTCAATAAAGGGCTGATAAGTGAATGTGTCCACACATTAAACAGTGCACATGGAATAACAGACTAAGTAATTACATCACAACATAGTAAGTCAAAAATCCAAATATACCATACAGAGTTGGCAGAGAAGATTTTACTGGGGAGTTGGGAGCCACCAAACACTTTTGACAGAGTTTTAAAAAGTAATCAGAAGAAGAATGGACATTCTGAGGAAAAGCAATAGAATATGCAAAGGCACAGAGTGTGAAACATCAGCACAACTGCAAGTAGTGCCTCATGGCCAAAAAATTCATTCCCCCATAGCTGAGGAGAATAAGGGAAGGCAGGCAGAGGATACACACCAGGCCAGGGTGAGTCATAAAAGAAGGAAGCCATGGTCGGGTCATAAGCAGCCTTGACTATGTCATGCCTAAGAGGAGCCTGAACTGTAATACAGCATACAGAGTTTTAAGCAGAAGGGAGACCCAGTCAGATTTGACTTAAATTTTCTGGGTTACATAAATACAGCCCATTTAATGATCTATTACAAACCCTTTAAATAGATTTGCTGTCTTTTCTGGCAATTGACAGCCCTTGGTTCCAGCCTTCTGCCTGTGGTCTGACCTTTTGTAGGACATCATCAAACCTAAGAGCACTTTTTCCTCCCTCTAGACAAATCTGGCTGTCATTTCTGGATCTTGAATTCCACACTCAGTGCAGTGCCCCTTTGCCTACAAGAGACAGCAGTGTTCCTTGACTTCCTTTCCCCTCAAACTGAGGCTGCTTGAATGCAAGCCATTGACTGATCAACATTTTGACCACATGAAGGGTAGTTGTAGACTACTTCCAGTTTCAGGACTTCACAGATGAATTTTAATTGTGTTAGTAAAACATTTGCTACTGATTTGCTCTTTATAGTAGCTTTTGCTGCTGACTTCAAATTCTCCTTGGGGCCTCTGCTCAAACTTTTTGTATCACCCAGTACTCTTTCAATTCCCCATTTTTATTTGTCAAAATTCTTCCAGGCCCATGACATTTAATCACATTCATTCTTGTTTTATAGTTGGATTTAAACATATCAATCTCCTCCATGGATTGCAACACTTGAGGGCAGGAACCAGAAGTGATTCATCTTTGATCCCACTCACATCCAAAATAGTAGATAAGATAGTAAATGAGGATAAATGAAATAGCATATGTGAAATCCCTGTGTACAATGCAAATTACTGTGAAAGTTGTAATTCTTATTAGTTTCTCTCTCTCTCTCTCTCTCACACACACACACACACACACACACATGCACACAGCAAAAGAATTATTTATTTTTCAATGGAATTTTCTAGCCATCCTTAGTGTCCACCCCATAAGAACACTGGGGGTCCTTCCTATCTCCCTTGGTCATTCTCCTCCCCAGTATTCCTCTTGTTTTTTTTTTTCCCCCATCTGTCCTCATCTGAGGACCTTGGCTAACAGTCTGCCCCAATCAGAGCAGAGGACGTGTATTTGGCCCATGGATTGCCTTTATGGTTGCATCTGTGTGTGTGTGTATGTGTGTGTGTGTGTGTATGCACACATAAGTATATCAGCACATTAAAATTCAGGAGAAGTCACACAAACACCCTATTTGGGGCTTCTGTTGAAACACGGTAACATAATCTGGAGCTGAGTTGGGGGTGTCCTGTTGATGTAAGTTCACCCTCTCCAGTTTGGCAGTCCCTATCTCTTCCTATGGTCCCCATGATACCCAGCCAGGAGTCCATTGTCATTTATCAATATGCCCATGCTGTTATTAATTTTTTTTACAATAGAGGTATATTTCTTTGATTCTATATCTCTACCAAAAGTGGGAAAAAGAAAGACTGAGAAAGCTGCATGATTTTTCTTACATTGACCTGCTGTATTTATTTATGTTACTTTACGTGGCCCCCGGGACATTCCGTTTTTACACCCCTGATACAGAGCGTCAGTATCAGTGACCATGTGAGCAAGGAAGCAGGACCACTATAAGTGATCTGGAACCAAGACTTATTATGCAACGGAGGTAGCTGGGGAAGAAGTTTATGGAAATCTAGTGGTGAGGCTGAAACCAACTGCTATAGGTGAGCAGGGCAGCAGTTGGGAAGAAACCCGGACAGAAAGCAACAAAGAAAAAGACAAATTAGAACCTGTGAGGACAAACCAGAGCCTCCATTTGTCTCTCATCATCTCTAACCTGAGGCAAGAGACTTGGAAAGTAAGCTGTTGTCCTTCACCATGATGCTGCACATGTGCCTCACCCAAGACTCACAGAAGCTGAAGGAAGAGGTCTAGCAGAAGCTGCAGGAGCTGTGAGCTCAGCCTTTTGCAAGCCAGGTGAGTCAGTATATATAATAGGTCAGCGATATTGCCAGGGAGCCTAGGGCCACAGGGGAGCCTGGAGCCCTGTGCAGATTTTCAGAGCTAATGTCTGCTACTTCACTTCTGCCTCCCAAATCTGAAGTAAATTTCTCTTATGGCCAACCTTGACCCAGCACCATATAGAGAAGGGAATTCTGGGAAGTTTAGTTCCACCTTAGCTAAATGACAGTACAAAACCACTTACAACATCTATTGATATAGTTTGGGCAGGTCAATTATAACAGCATGCACAATGAATAAGTCTTTGTTGCATTTTATCTAAACAAATCTAACCTAATAACAGAAGAAAAATCAAAGATAGCTTAGAGAATGTAAGGATATCTCTTCTTTCGGTTGAGTTTTTATTGATACATAATATTTGTACATATTTATGGGGTACATGTGATATTTTGTGACATGCATACAATGTGTGATGATCAAGTCAGGATATTTAAGGTATCCACCACCTAGTATTTATCATTCCTATGTGTTGGGAGTGTTTCAATTTCTCTCTTCTAGATATTTTGAAATATATAATACATTGTTCTGAATTATAGTCACACTGCTCTTCCATTGAACATTAGAACTTATTCCTTCTATCTAACTGTATGTTTGTACACATTAATCAACCTCTCTTCATCCCTGCACATACACCTGCAACAACCACACCCCCTTCCCAGCCTCTGGTATCTATCATTCTACTCTCTTCCTCCATGAGATCAACTTTTATAGTTCCCAATGTGAGTGAGAACATGCCTATTTGTCTTTCTGTGCCTGGCTTATGTCACTGAACATATTGACCTCCAGTTCCATCTATGTTGCAACAAATGAGATGATTTTATTCTTTTTTATGGACAAATGGTATTTCATTGTGAATATATGCCGCACATTTTCTTTACCCATTTGTCTATTGATGGACACTTGGGTTGATTCCATATCTTTGCTGTTGTGAATACTGCTGCAATAAACATGCAATGCAGGTATCCCTTTGGTGAACTGATTTTTTTTCCTTTGAATAAATATCCAGTAGGGAGATTGTTGGATTGTATCATAGTTCTATTTTTAGATTTTTGCAAAATCTTCATGCTGCTTTCCATGGTGGCTGTACTAATTTACATTCACACTAATACTAAATAAGAGCTCTCTTTTCTCCACGTCCTCACCAACATCTGTTTTTTTTTTTGTCTTTTTAATAATAGCCAAGAATGTGCAGATATATCTTAGCTGTTACATTTCACTACCATGACCAGCTCTCAATGCAGTGCCTTGCATGAAGTAAATGTCTAATATATTTTAGTGAATTACATCAGGCAGTCCTGGTGACCCAGTTTTATAAAAAAATTCTAAGATGAGATTCATAGTAGGGAAAAGAATAGCACTATCGAACACATCTTTTGGTTCTATTAATATTATTTCATTTTTCAAGAAAAGACTGTGCTTTTGACAGAGTAAATAATGTTTTTGTGTATAAATATTATGTCTAGATTTCACAAGTTTTTTCATTTTAAACATAAAAATGACCTTTACTTTATATAGCACATCCTGATTAAGAAATAAATTCCCAATTAAGGAAATCATTAACATTAATAACAGAGATATAAACTGTATTAGTCCATTTTCATGCTGCTGACAAAGACATACCCAAGACTGGGAAGAAAAAGAGGTTTAATGGACTTAACAGTTCCACATGGCTAGGGAGGCCTTACAAACATGGCAGAAGGCAAGGGGGAGCGAGTCACATCTTACATGGATGGCAGCAAAGAGAGAGCTTGTGCGGAGAAACTCCTTCTTATAAACCCATCAGGTCTTATAAGACTTATTTACTATCATGAGAACAGCACAGGAAGGACCTGCCCCCATGATTCAATTATCTCCCACTGGGTCCCTCCCACAACACATGGGAATTACGGGAGATATAAGATAAGATTTGGGTGGGGACACAGAGCCAAACCATATGATAAGCAAAGAGCAATTAATAAATATATTGTGGAGATTACTGTCAGGTGTTTAATCTGTAACAGATATATATCAAAATGTTACAAATTTCTTGCAAATGGGTAAAAATAAATAGGAAATAAAAAAAGTTAACAAATTAACAGGAAAACTAAACCTTCATTTCTTCAAATAACCAAAAAGCTTCAATAAGTCATATATATTTTTCTTAATAAGTAATATTGAAAAAAGTACATAAAAATAAATTGGCCTACATATTGCCACCTAGGAATCTGTCTTCAATGGATAAATTGCTTTTTTCTTCACCAGTTCTTACAGTTTAATCCCTAGAATAAATCCCTTATCCCATGTCAAGAGGGTCCACTTCCCTGACAAAACCCTCACTGATACAGATGCTCAGTAGCAGGGGTCTCAAAATCAGATGCATCCCTCGTCTCTACTAAAAACACAAAAATTAGCCAGGCGTGGTGGCAGGCACCTGTAGTCCCAGCTACCCAGGAGTCTGAGGCAGGAGAATGGCGTGAACCCATGAGGCGGAGCTTGCAGGGAGCTGAGATCCTGCCACTGCACTCCAGCCTGGGAGACAGAGCAAGACTCTGTATTAAAAACAACAACAACAACAACAACGACAACAAAAAACTCAGATGCATCAGGGGACAAACAGAAAGAATTCTTCCACTTAATGGATTAATATATCTAACGTATTGAGCCATCCCCAAGCTAGCCATTGATAGTTAGAAACTTTCAGGAATAAACTTAATTTTAGTTAGTATTACTGGATGACATATTCCTAATTTAACCTGAGTATACATTTTCTTTTAACAAGGGTTAATCAGAAATTCTCTGATACATGCCACTGCACTCCATACAGCCTGGGCAACAGAGCCAGACTCCATCTCAAAAAATAAAGGAAAGAATTGAAGGAAGAAAGGGAGGGAGGGAGGGAGGGAGGGAGGGAGGAAGGGAGGGAAGGAAGGAGGGAAGGAGGGAATAAAGGATAGAGAGAGAAAGAAAGAAGAGGAAATTCCCCAATAAACATTATCATAAGCATTAGAAATTAAAATGGGACATCATATTAGTAAGGAATTTAGCTCAGAAATACTCAAGTTTTTTGAAGAATCACACTCCTAATGCATCTTTTCAGGATAAATATTATGTCTCAGTCCTTGAGTACCATCAGGCCTGGAACAGATCTCAAAATGAAACCTATATTTCTTTCTTCCTTTCTCTCTTTTTTTTTTTTTTTTTTTTTTTTGAGACAGAGTCTCTCTCTGTCGTCCAGGCTGGAGTGCAGTGGCACAATCTCGGCTCACTGCAACCTCCGCCTCCCAGGGGTTGAAGCAATTCTCGTGCCTCAGCCTCCCAAGTATTTGGGATTGCAGGTGTGCACCACCATGCACGGCTAATTTTTGTATTTTTAGTAGAGACGGGTTTTGCCATATTGGCCAGGCTGTTCTTGAACTCCTGACCTCAAGTGATCCACCTGCCTTGCCCACCTTGGCCAAAGTGCTGGGATTACAGGCATGAGCCACTGTGCCTAATCGAAACCCATATTTCTTTAACTCTATTTTCTCAAAGTGTGTAAATCTAAAACTTCCCAGAAAAGATCCTCTCTGTATCCAGGACCCACTAAGAAGAAATCTTATTACTTCCCAGAACTCTGCAGGATCCCATCTCCTCTTTTGACACATTATGTCAGTAAGTTTAATGTGGTCCAAATCCACACATCAGTGATGAGGTTTAAAACATCCAACCAGAAGTTTTTAATTGCAAGCACCAGGGTCTGGAAATGGTGACCATACCCTATGGTACTGATTAGAGGCTCATTCTTCAATAGCAAATATCTCAAACTTTTTCAGAGGCAACCCACAGTTGTCCACACTTTGATAGAAGATACTCAAAACTATGATGATATTGCCATGAATTGTACCATTGCTAAGCATACTGAGAAGACTTCAGGGATATTTGTGAAGCTTGTAAACATGGACGATTTTGAAAAAGAAACCAACAGTGGCTATTCTGGAATGTGACATCGAGCTGAGCACGCTCTGCAGAGGTCTTATTATAGAAATAAGCTTGTTAATATATATGATAGCATGCCCTTAAAATATTCCAATATTATGATTTCCCAGTTTGGTTTTCCATATGCCAACTACAAAAGAAAAATGTAAAAGCAAAACAAACAAACCTGAAAACTGCTTGGTATTTGAGTAGCTTCTCCATGCTATGTATTTTTTTAAGCAACATCATGAATTTTATCTACTCTGGAAGTCGCTACAATAGAAAAAAAGTGCAGTGCTTCTAAGATATAAAATTCACATTACCTTCAAAAGCCAAGAAGTTGGTCCTATCCAGTTAGGTCTTCTTATGAAGAGTTTTCATCCAGGGATATAACTCCTTGGTCAGTGATTTTATTGTTTACATTTTGAGACTGTTCTACAGTTTCTTTGACTCCTGGCATTTGCCTTAAGGACCTATAGCAAGCTGTTTTCAGGATCAGAAACTCAAGAAAGGCATTTATCTGCTTTTTGAAGAAAGGTTCATTGTTTTCATTTGAAGACTGAAATGCTTCTTTAGCAAAAGCCTGTGGTATGGGGTAAAGCCATTTGAGAAGAGAATAGTCTCAGTCGCATATGAAGAGGAAAATTTGCAGCTGCCAATGCTTTCCTTATGGCCCTGACAACCAGCAATTCCAGGACTAACTCAGTCCAGCATGGTTTTGATGTAACTATAAGTGCTTTTATTTTTGTTAAGTCTTTATTGACTGGGACGGTTAATTTTAGTAGCTGAAGAATGTCTAGTTGTTTGATTTTTGTAAACATTTACTGCATGAATCACAAAACAATATAGCCTATATTTCTTATATGCAACTTATATGCAGCAAAGAGTAAATGTGTTATAGATTCAGGTAGTGCATTTTGTCACTGAATCTGGCCTTGAGAACATGCATTAATTCTTACATTTTACATAATGTATGTGTTGTTTAAGAAACATATAAAATACCTTCTGAAAAAATGAATAAGTAGGACCTGGCAGAAGTTAAAACCCTTTGTATCAAAAGATCTTTATCATTAGAGCATTGGTTATCTTCTGGATACTAAAAAGTTTTATTATAAACAAAGCCAAACACTTACATTCAGAACTTAAAAAAAAGATCCAAGGTACTATTCATCATGATGAAATTTCAACTACATACAAAGAGGAGAAAATAAGAACTGAGTCATAGCAGAGGAATTCTATACAGAGTCTGCATCAGTTCATTGGTATGGTTGCCCACTCTCTGTTATGTGAATTAGTATCTGTGTTCCGCCTGTTGTTTGTGTTTAGTCCTTGTTCACTACTGGGGCAAGGAATTCTTAACTATGCTTCTGTTTACCACCCTCTCCTCCTCCTTTCTCACTTCTTCCTCCATTTCCTCTTCCTTCTTCTTGCACAATGCCTGTATATTTTCAAAATTGCAAAGCTGGGAGAATATTAAAATAATCATGGCTAATGTTCCAATAATGAGGTCTTTTGTGCAGTTAGTTCAGTATAGGGTGTGTTTTTTTACATTGGAGAGTATATGTGTCTTAATGCAATCAGATTTCAAAAAACAAAAAACTTAGAACCTTACTAAAAATTGATAGTCAATTATCTGTTTTGTCCAACATTGGTTGTATTTTTTTGCCTCTTGGGATTCCTCTAGCAGATAAATAAAATAAACTTTTATTATCTGTGTGTTCTATGTTAAAAATAAATAAATAAAATAAAATATCCATCCCTTTGGTTAAAGACTATCCCATTAGGGTAACTATGTTTAAACATCACATATTTTGCATATCTAATTATTTATTGAATGAATAAAGAAACTTTTCCACCAGAACTGTTCAGGTTTCTGCCAGAACAGAATACATGTACCTTATATACATGTTGAAAGTCTACCTCTTTAAAAATCTATTCCAGGCCTGTTATAAAAGATTCCTAAGCATTATTTATTATTCTGGCCTTCAAAACCCATTAACAAGTACTTACACCCCAGAATAGATCAAATTGTAGACTAAACTACAGCTGGCAAAGATCACAGCACTAATAGAAAATTCTCTGAATCTCTTGAACTTATGGGTTCTAGATAAGAAAGGACTGAGGAAGAGCTCTTCAGTTTGGGAAACCGAAATGAGAACAAATTATTACAGAGCTATTGGTACCAATTGGTGACTATTTAAATGTGCTGTTAGGCCCATATTCCTGATGGATTTATTCCAAATCCAGTTTCATATTTAGGAAACAAATGAGATTAATACATGTGCGTACCCACATGTAGAAGCATATTTACAAAGTATAGATGAGCAACAATCCGGTGGGGGTGTTATTTGGGCGTCTTTAGTGCTAGCTAAATGAACAGCTCACCAACTGCTATGGTTTTACAGTCAGCAGAAATAAGTGGCTGGAGTTCCAGACACCAAATCCTTCTATATAGTTATTCAGTGGCAACATCAAGTACATGAATGGAGGTATTAATTCAGAATTGTGTGTGTGAAATAAACAAGGAAGACTAGAAATCCCATTAAGATATTCTCCCTTGGCCCCTCATGCTCACACACACACACACACACACACACGCACATACTCTCTCTCTCTCTTTCTCTCTCTCTCTCTCTCTCTCTCACACACACACACACTCTCTGTCTCTCTCTCTCTTTCACACACACACACACACACACACTCACCCCACATATGACCCTCAGGCAGTACGCCCTCTAATGGAGCACTAACATACCAGGCATGACTTGGTGGCTGCTTTGGGGAAGCAGGTGCTCAGCTTCCCCCATCTTTGCTCTGTGACAGTTTATGTGTCACATACACCATCACCAGCCTGACACATGTATGCCATCCCCCTTAATAACCCAGGGAGGTCTTGGGGGTCAGAGGTTCCCCTCAAATGACTGACAGCCATGGAGGCACCATACCTGCAATAGAGCCGTCAGCTGGAGTGAGACGACAGGACCCCGTGGGGAATTCCTTTCTTTTCCAACAAGGAACCTTCACTCAGCATGACCTGCCTTGGAGAAAGCTTTGGACAAGGTCCTTTCTTTTCCCCTTCAAATCCTGCCTTGAAACAAGCTCTCTCGGCCACCTGCAATTGCTGTAAATCAATTTCCAAACAGAAATCACTATGCAAAATATGCATAAGCCAAGATGGGTAAGGAGATGACAAGTTGCCCTGCCCTGCCTCCTGTCATGTGGGGTCTTCTCTCTCATCTTCTACAAAGCCCCAAGAAGTTCAAAGAGGACTCGGACTCACAGATTTTTAAGAATAGAGAAGGCTCAGATTATTCTGCCTCTGCCACTACCCACAACCTAAACTCCTCTTGCTCCTTTGGTATATTTGATCGTTATTGTTGTTTGGTTTTATGTAACATAACCAAAATACCACTGCGATCATTTGTAAAGAGAAATACAAATATCAAAGGAACCAGATTTTTTAGTTCCAATCACTGACCCACTCTATCTGTGTAAACTCCCTGAACTCTTAATTGTGTGTACATTTGTGTAGGTGGCAATTTGGTATCCATTGTTCCTCACTGGAGAAATATCCATCTCATTAGGTAGCATTTTAGATTTGGAAAGACCTGTGAATTATTTTCTTCCTTCTCCAGGACCTTGCACAGTCGATGCATCTAAGTTTTTCATTTCCAGATAAGATTATTAAGTAGTATGTGGGCTTGCCAGGACTCCTACATAGATAATGAGGGAGGCCGGGTTAAAAACTCTGCCTTACACATGCCATCTTGAATCTCATATTCCAAAAGGAAGAGCTAGCTGCTGCTGGAAGAGAGAATTAATCTGCAGAAGAAAAGACCACGAATTGTTGAGACTGAAGAGTCTTTCTATCACAAGCAGATTCTGCCATGTTTGGTGGACTGACAGACCATTTTAGGAAGGTTCCAGAGCAATAGCCAGATTTTTCATAATGAAGCTAATCAGCCACAATGGTGGTGAGAGTCACCAGGCAAAAAGAGGATTTGCCAAAAATAAACAGTGGGAAATCTTTGCTCACAATCCACCTGGAGCTGGTGGGGAGAAGGAAAGAGATGCAGATAAGTTTTGTTATGCTGAGTGAAAGAAGTCAGACATAAAGACCACTTATTGTATGATTCCATTTATATGAAGTATTTGGAATAGACACGTCCATAGAAACAGAAAGCAGATTAGTGGCTGCCAGGGAATGGGGGTGGGAAAGGATGAGGGATGACTGCTCATTAGATAAGGGATTTCCCTTGGGAGTAATGAAAATGGTCTGAAACTAGATAGTAGTAATGGTTGCACAACATTATGAATTTGCAAAATGTTACTAATAGTAAGTTTTCTGTTATGTGTATTTTACCACATTTTTAAAAAGACATGCCTGCAGCCTTTAAGAAAGAAAACACTTGCTCCAGTTCTTATGGTCTTCCCTTTGTGCTCCCAGTGGGGTATAGGACAGCAGATAACAGTCTAGAGGGGAAAGAGGAGAAAGAGGAATACCCCAAGAGTGAGAAGGAAGATGAGGCTTCTCCCTCTCCCAGGATTATGCCAGGACAGGGGCCTTCATAGGCCACTTTGCACTTGTGTTAACAAGTGCTTGCTCCCATATGCTCAAAGAACTAGACAGGCTTGGACTGAAATCTAGCTCTGGCCCTCTCCAGCTATGTGACTCTTGACAAGCCATATCACCAAACATTCTGGAGTGCCCTACTATGTGTGACTGTCCAAGGCCCTCTACACATCATGTGCTTCAATCCTCACAAACTTACGAGGCAGAGCCATTATCTCCTCTAATTTCCAAACAAAGAGGCTGAGACTTAGTAGGGTTAATGCAGTTGCTCCAAATCACACAGGCAGTGAGAACAGTTAAGGCCGTTAACCTCTAGTTGGTTTCTCCATTTCTAAACTGGGGAGAATAGTAACTACTTTGCAAGAGCATCACAAGGATTAAAGGTGCTCACTAAATGGTGGCTGTCATAAGTGATAAAACTCACAAGATCCTCATAAGGTAGCACACAGAGCAAGAATTTTATTGATGAGGGAGATCACATGGCTAGTCAGCCATAGGGCTGAGACTAGGATCTAAGCTGACCAACTTCCAATCTGCTGCTCATCTGACCACACTATGTTCAAAAGGACACACATATAACAATAAATCGACAATAGGTCAACACATAACTAATCAGAACATCAGGGATGGATGCAACATAGATCTGGGGCAGAAAAGAGGTGTTTATTTGGAGAGCAGAGCTCCAAACAAGGGGAGGGAATGGAGAAGGCAATGGATGTCCTCTGATCAGTTAGAGATGTTTCCTGACAACAACAGATGCTGGTGAGGCTGTGGAGAAATAGGAATGCTTTTACACTGTTGGTGGGAGTGTAAATTAGTTCAACCATTGCGGAAGACAGTGTGGTGATTCCTTAAGGATCTAGAACCAGAAATACCATTTGACTCAGCAATCCCATTACTGGGTATATACCTAAAAGATTATAAATCATTCTACTATAAAGACACATGCACATGTATGTTTATTGCAGCACCATTCACATTAGCAAAGACTTGGAACCAACCCAAATGTCCATCAATGATAGACTGGATAAAGAAAATGTGGCCCATATACACCATGGAATTCTATGCAGCCATAAAAAGAATGAGTTCATGTCCTCTGGAGGGACATGGATGAAGTTGGAAGCGATCATTCTCAGCAAACTAACACAGGAACAGAAAATCAAACATTGCGTGTTCTCACTCATAAGCGGGAGTTGAACAGTGAGAACACGTGGGCACAGGGAGGGGAACATCACACACCAGGGCCTGTCAGGGAGTGGAGGATAAGGCGAAGGATAGCGTTAGGACAAATACCTAATGCATGCGAGGCTTAAAACCTAGATGATGGGTTGATAGGTGCAGCAAGCCACCATGGCATATGTATACCTATGTAACAAACCTGCATGTTCTGCACATGTATCCCAGAACTTAAAGTAAAATTAGAAAAAAAAAGGAATGTTTCCTGACAATGTTACCCTTTTGTAGAAAATAAATCTGGAGAAGAAATGATCTCTGATGGGCTAGGTGTCCCCACAGTGAGACAGGGCCTATTAATAAAAGTAATAATAACGACAATGAGTACCACCAATTGTGTGCTTACTAACTAGGCATTTGACAAAGTGTATCACATGCATTTTCTCAAATACTTATGAATAGGTGTGGAGTAGGTATCATGTTTCCCATCTTACTGATGAGAAAACTGGAGCCCAGGATGACACCAATGAAAAGCGGCAGAGCTGGGATTCAAACCCAGGCCTTCGTGAGTGCAAAACTCTGGCTCTTGACTAATATGTTACTTCCCATGAGGCAGATTACTGTTAGATTGGTGCAAAAGTAATTGTGGTTCAATTAAGGGAATGGCAAAAACCGCAATTACTTTTGCACCAACCTAATAGCTAATTATTCATAGTCAGGGATACTTCTGGCATGAACAGAAGTGAGCTCAATAAATGTTAATATCTATCCAAGGACTAACATTTGCAAAGGAAAAAACATACAATATAGTGGTCTAAGACTGGCCATAGACAGAATATAAGGCAGAAAATTCTTCTGGAATTCTTCTGGTCCTACCCATTCCAGCACATTAACAAAAGCAGCAAGTCATAGGGGCCAATCAGAATTAGGGCCTTCTCCCTTGCAGACAGACACTCTGGTACCCACTTAATGCAAGGCTCCAGCTTTCCAGACTTCTTAGGGATATTTTTGCAGGTGGTCCTGGCTCCAACAAGCTAGAGGAAAAACTTCTTCCATTCATAGGTGATGGGGGTGCTCTTGATCAGCCTAAAGGCATATCACCAGGGAAGCCATCATTCTCATTATGCCTGAAGGCATAATTCACCACATGTGGAATTTGGCTCTTAAAAACTGCATAAGTCAATCTTAATAACAAGTACACCAAAGAAACCCTAAAGATTCTATTTACTAGTTTCTTATCCTACTATGCAGAGTGGAGAGAATGTTCAGGGTTCTTCACTATGTTCACTGTTTAGTGAACGCACCACTGACAGCTTGTCTGTGAACACTCTTATGAAAACGACATTTGTGACCCCCATGTCATTTTTTTTTTTTTTTTGAGACGGAGTCTGGCTCTGTTGTCCAGGCTAGAATGCAATGGTGCAATCTTGGCTCACTGTATCTTCTGCGTCCCACATTCAAGTGATTCTCCCGCCTCAGCCTCCCGAGTAGCTGGGATTACAGGTGTGCACCACAATGCCAGGCTACTTTTTTTGTATTTTTAGTGGAGATTGTTTCACCATGTTGGCCAGGCTGGTCTTGAACTCCTGACCTCAAGTGATCCACATGCCTCAGCCTCCCAAAGTGCTGGGATTACAGGTGTGAACCACTGTGCCCAGCTCCATGTCATCTTAATAGGCTGGAATTAATCATTGGGTTTACTTCTCTGAAAATTATATGAGCCTACAGATATTTGGATAATGACAGATAACTGATGAGTGTACAACACATTTCATGGATTCTCAATTGTACATTTTTGGTTTTCTGCACATTTTAACATCTCTGCAATCCAGATGAGCTTTACTATCACCATCAGCCAGCAGAAAGTCCTGGCAGAGTTGTCATGGTCTGCTCATGTGAGAACACAAAACACACTAGCATCAAAACTTGCAGAATGGATCTCATTGACAAGGAAGAAAATCCCAGAGATGACAGTGGAGCACTTTTAAAGAAATGTTGTATTATCAATGCTCTTGACGGCCAGAAGAAAATACTGTGTAGAAAAACATGGTTCTAGACGGCTCTGAGTTGAGTCATCAGAGTTGCATTTAGGAATACATAGGAGTTACACTGGCGTTTTTCTTTTTAAACCTGTGGATTGTCTAAATCGGTCTAGAAATCAGTCTAGAAAAGCTGTTTCAAGAACTATAAAATAAAAATTCTCAGTCATTATTTAAAATTAGAAAACATTCTGTCATAGTTTAATTGGCAGCATCTTTTTCTTAATTGTGGTAAATAAAATAATGGTCCTTCTTGTAATCAATAACATCTTAGATTCAGTGGAAAACAGCTTAAGTAGAAATACACTGCAATGCAGTAAGCTTGCAGAAATAAAATAACCAAAACTTTAATTATTAAGAGAAAATAAATATAATTTCCTCTCACTCTAGAAACATCAATATTTAAAATGTTACAGTAACCTTTATATATAATGCATGCTCTATTTGAAAAAGGTAACACACCCAAAAAAGACATTATGAAGTAAACCATTTTGTTTGTTGCTTCTCAAACTTTATATTTTTTATACAGAGGAATTGAGAAAAGTCTTAAAATCCTCAAAAAAGGAAAACAACTTATATTACAAAGACTAAAACATTTAAACTTAAGTTAAATAGAAACTGCACTTCTTTATACTTCAATGAGCTTGCTAAGCCTCGGTTTTTTATTTGTAAAATGGAGATTTAAAGCAGCTATATGTCATTGTGTTGTCACAAGAACTGAATGGTTGACACATATAAAATGTCTAGTAAAGAGATCCACATATTAGGAGGTAAATAATTCATAATTGTACTATCCTTATTATCTTTATGATTATTTTACATTTGGCTCAGTGCTCAACAAATATTTGAGTGAAATAGTAAAAAAAAACAAAAAACAAAAAACTAAAGTATCATATCTCCATCATTTTAAAAGACTTTATTCCCAGCAATGAATTATCTAAAAATGTTATTTTTAAGCTTATATAATAGTCTCCTCATAGACTCAAAAGCAGATGATTTTTCAAAGTATTTAAGCAGGAATAGAGATGAAGAAGCAATCCCATTTTCTTTGGCACTGTGGTACTGAAAAGCCTAATAGTTAAGTGCTATTAACAAAATGATGTGGCTGGAGAGATTTCTTTAGTGTTGAGGGGTGAGGGTGGGGGTTGGAGGGTAGGGGGAGAAGAGGGAAGAAAACTGCAGTTTGTTATAATCCAAAATTCAACTCAATCCTTCAAGAAACAGATTCTTTCCCCCTACACATGCGCACACACACCCACACACCTTTTGTTTTTTTAGAGATCTTGAAAATGTTTAGTCAAATGGGTCTTAAATGTCAGTCCTCTGGTGGGGAAGGAAAAGGGCACCACACACAGATCTTTCCCCTGTTTGGTCCAAGCCAGATGTATAAGAAAACAAGCTCGAAATGAAATAAAGAATAACATAATTATAATACACCCTTCTCAAAACAAAAACAAACAAACAAAAAACTCTGCCTCACATTAAAATGTGAAATATCTCAAGAGATGGTTGTGGGTTTTACAATTTTATAACCCAGTTTTCAAAAATCCTAAATATAAAGTATGTTTGGGTACATGTTATTTCATAAATGTCATGCATTTATGGTGGGAGCACTTTCTACACATATTCCTCGTTTACATTTCAAACGTGCCTTTTGGAAATATCTACCAGACACTAAATCATGGACAGAAACTCATAGCTTCTTCGGGAGGCAGCAAGGTCAGGTGAAGGGCACTGGGTAGGAAGTCTGGAAATCTGTGTCTCCTTCTAGCCATTCCCAGAACCAGGTCGTTGGCCCTAAACAAGTCTCTTGACCTCCCTGGATCTCAGTATCTCCATTAGGACTTAAGGATCTATTCCAACATCCTTTGACGAGAATTTAAATTTTTGCCCACGGTGACCTTAATGTTGATAACAAGAATGGGAAATAGTGTTTACAATACCCATCATTTCATCGTCTTAAGTGCTACTTCACCTTAACTCATTTTATGTTTCAAAACACACTGTCAGCCCTTTATCAGTGTGTACGTGAGTGTGCACACACACACACGTACACACACGCACAAACACACACTTCAAGGAATGAATAACAAAGAATCCCGCTGTGAGAATTATATATAGCATTTTGTGTGACATGTTAGGCACAGCCATGTTCTCGGTGCTAATTATGAAACAGCAAACATAGAAAGCTTGTGTCCCTCCCTGAGTCAGCTGGGCCCACATTGCATTTCTCTCTAAGGTCAGTATGGCTTCATGCAAAACCCTTCTCCTCCATCCTCTGCTGACCAGAGGACAGTGACCCTCTTAAGCTCCTCAACAGCACAACCCAAAAGCAAAGGTGCGATTTAATTCTTAGCCTCAAACACAGCCCATTTGGAAGGCCACCAGTCACTAGGGTATTGTTAGTGCCTTGAAATGGCCAAGAGGGATTGCTGACTCTGCGAATATCACTCGAAAGGCAGGAATTCTATTTGAATTACTAACATAACAGATGTTTGCTAGGCTCCACCATGCAGTCTGCATACAGTTATGCTAATTTGGCAGCACTTCTCTTCCAGTTAGCTCTGAGCCATTAGAGCACGCAGCTAGTAGGTCCTTCTGTCTAACTAATAATTGCCTATTATTGATATTAATTAACATTTTTTGCACCTTTCCTCAGTTTTGACCTAGTATCTGTTGGTAGCCTAATCACTGTGGCCTATTAAAAGTCAAAATACAGGGGCCTACAGTAGTCACGAGCCATTTATCAAAAAGCAAACAAGGCCAATTAAACAGGCAGCCAGACAGTTGTCTTGATTTGCCGCTGACTGTTTCTTGATCACCATTATAAATTGCTAATAGGGCAGAAAGCGCTAAGCGGGGAGCATCTGTGGGGGTCTGGTTATTGCTCACTCCCCGCCTGGTGACAGGTGAGAGGGAGGCTAGTGATAGTCTTATTGATGTGAACTGCCCATCAGTTGGTAGTTATTGTTAAAGTTCGTGATGCTACAGCTGATCCCGTCCTGCTGAGAGTCAATCAAATTAATTAGAGCTAGAAATTCTTCTTTATTATTTTAAAGCGCCGGTACAGAAAGAAGCCCTGTAATTTGGATCCAAAGGCAATGAAGAAAAAAAATCTTCATGTAGTACAGTGTGAAAAAAAATTCAGATATTGCTTCTTCCATTATTTATAATAAGGGTTGCGGCTAAAGGTTTTTATAGGCACAGATCAAGAGATCATAATAGAAGCATATTGACAGATTTTTTTCTGCAATACTCTAAGGAACTGGCTGCAGCAGGAAAATATATCAAAACCTTATCATCAGAGCTGAGATCTTCTGTGAAAAATCAATAAAGAGTTATACATGGTTTGAGTTTAAACAGTTCTCTGTAGTCATTTAAACATAGTGCATCTGTACAGCTTTTTACCTCTGGAGACCAAGGTAACCTAGCAACTGCAGGGCTTAAACCGATTAACTACAAATGAAGTACTGTACGCCTATCAAAGCAATTGTTCATCGTTGCCTTTGTTGCAGAGACTAAGCTAATTGAACATGATACAGTATGAAGATAATTAACACCCATGAGTTTGTTAATTGCCTGTTAGCATTACAACACAGTCTCTTGGTTTCTTTTTAACTGTCTCCTTTGTAGCCTCTTACTTCCCTTAAAATGGTGCAGGACCTGTTTAACTGGCAATGATATCTTGGAGTTTATTAACCCTTTTAAAATTGTTTTTTATTTAAAAAAAAAAAAAGCTGTCTTAATGAAGCATATTGCATGTGCTTGTTAAATGCAAGCTCCCACTTTGTCGCTCTATTTTCCCAAGATTGGAAATTTGTTTTACAGATACTGTACAAACTATGTTTATTTTTCGTGCTAATTTATTTCAAGCAATTTAGCCATTATAAATGCTCTTGAAAAAAAAAAAAAACAGCTTTAGTGGTTCCCTTTATTACTCAGCTGCTCTGCTTTCGAGAGTAAGCGATAAATGTCTTTGAGGGTTGGAATATTAATTGAAGGCAGCATCTGGTCAGCAGCTGACCGGCTCCAGTTGTCCTGCTCCAACCGAGCAGGCGAGAAAGAAGCTTTGCTGGCTCTCTTTGCCAGGCTCTCACTTTTCCTTGGAGCCGTGGACTAAATGAACCCCCATTTTATCTCTGCTGGATCACTGCATGGATGCCAGAAAATCAATTGGGCAGGAAAATCTGTTAATCTAAAGTGAATTCAATCTAAGGAATCATTTAAAATAAAAATTTCAATCATTACTTTTTCGGAAAAGCACTTTTTTCCCTCAAGTCTGTGTGTACATGTCATGACGATACTTCGAAAGGACCTATAGCGAGAGTAATTTGAAGTCAATAGAATTGTCTTGCAAAGAACAATTTGCTTTTTGGAAAAAAAAATAGGATGGCTGATTACAAACTTAAGAGGAAATGGAAAACCCAAACACTGTGTGGCCAGAAACAATTAACACACTCTAGCCCAGAATACACATCAGGACAGATTTTTCTCCTGTTGAGAAGGAACACTTGGCTGTGTTACAATTGTTTAACTTATATTTTCCTGCACGATCCTCTGTGTTTGTCGTTACCGTGTCACAGTTAATACTTGCTGGTAAGCCAGTCCCAGGAGGGGCATTTCTAGTGCCCAATTACAAGTTCTATCATCAATCATAAGTATTATTTATTCAACAAAATGAATTGCTAATTAATAACTGATGAGCATTATGGCCTTGAAGACTATAACACTATTAATTATGGTTGGCATGAAAGGGGTCTACCTGGCACATTTTCACCACAATTAGCCCTGGAAGCTTTCATGGACTATGTCTATTAAGATAATATAAGAAAAGGCTGACCTTCCTTCCCCGCCCCTGCATAAGGACTGATACATTATCTCAGGTTAGAACTTCACCAAATCAACCCCGGTATTCCAACATTGTTTTTCCTGTGCACCATGACTTGTATGAGAAGCATGGCACGGAGAAAAGAACTCCCCATAGAGGCTGGCAGGTACAAAATGCAGCCACACATGCCCAGCCGTGCTCCTGCTGAAATGCTACAAGGGGTGACTCAGCCATAGCCTAGCACTTGGAATGTGGCTGCCAGCTTATTTTTAGACTCAGTTGTTGCCCAGCTTCTGTTCTGAGCTCTGGGTCCAGGCACACAGCAGCTAAATCACTTCAGCAGGCAGCTGGCAGACCAAGACTGTTCACATTTACTGGCAGGCTGGTGGGAGTACATCGCTCACCTTAAGGACTTCCTGATCAGACACGTAAAGAAGGGAAGCTAAGAAATGCCCTCTTGCCCACTACCAGGGAAGGAGAAAAAAGTAGGTTTGAAGAATGAACAAACACAAAAAATATAATACTGCTGTGAACCTCTTTGAAAGCAGAACAAATCTACTACCTCTGTGCTTTGTATAGCCAAGTCTCTACGCCCAAAGCTCTGTGGGTGACCAAATATGGGTGGATGATAAAGCACTGCAAAGACTTTTTAAAGTTATATGAATAATACAAGGGAAAAACATTTTTCCTCCTGCATATGTGTAAGCTCTAGAAGGAAAGAGATTGTTAAATAGTTACCTGGATCATTCTGTAGTTTAGACAATTATTTCACATTTAATGCTGGATGGATTTTGGAGAATAAGCAATTTACATAAATCAAATTAACTAAAGAAATGAAAAAGCACTCTCTTTCTGCTGGATAAACAGAACAGCCAGTGTCGCATTATTTCAGTTTAATATGTTTAGGGTTCAAATTATACAAGCATCTTCCCTTACCATTCTGTCAAAGAGCAGAGATCTCAGCCCTCTTTTTGTGGGTGGTTACATGTGTCCTTGGAGGGGAAAAAAGAAAAGAAGAAGTGCGCCCCACATCCATATGGCATGATTATTGGTGAAGTGATTTTTAGCTTTACAAAATCAAGAGTTAGGAAGATTCATAGAGTGAAAGAAATGTTCATAAAACAGCCTAATTAAGCAAAACATTTTTCAGAGTTTCCACATTTCTCTGTAAAGACACTGACAAGTGAATACACCCAGCTGGTAAGGGCTTGCCAGCATTTAGGTTAGCAAAGTGGTAAATTATTTGTGTTTCATGGTGGCAAATGTACCTATTTCTGCAAAGGCTAGGACAGAACAGCCACAAGAGGCCATTTAGTTGACACTGATTAATGGAAAGAGCAAGTAAAAATTTAAAGAAGGAAGGAAGAAAAAAGGGGTAGAAAGAGCTCAGTGGAAGTGGAAGAGGAAAAATGGAGGATGGGCTGGTAAGAAACCTTGGATTCAAAAGCTGGCTCCACCACTTTCTGCATTCAGAAGCATGAACAAATCATTTCATCTATCTGTGCCTCAGTTTACACTTTTGTAAATGGGAGTTATTCATACTTCTACTTGTCTTGAAGATTTGTAGGGAGGAGCCAATGAATAGTGTGTTTGTGTCTTTAGTTTTGAAAGCACTTTGAAAACAAATAGTTACATAGAAATGTAAGATTTCTAATAATTGTGCTTGTTTGCCACTGAGAGGTGAAGCCAGCTGGACTTCCTAGGTTGAGTGGGGACTTGGAGAACTTTTCTGTCTTACAAGAGGATTGTAAAATGCACCAATCAGTGCTCTGTAGCGAGCAAGAGGATTGTAAAATGCACCAATCAGCAGGATCCTAAAAGTAGCCAATCACAGGGAGGATTGAAACAAGGGCACTCTGATAGGACAGAAACAGAACATGGGAGGGGCCAATAAGGGAATAGAAGCTGGCCACCCCAGCCAGCAGAGGCAATCCACTTGGGTTCCCTTCCACACTGCGGAAGTTCTGTTCTTCAGCTCTTCACAAGAAACCTTCCTACTGCTCACTCTTTGGGTCCGTGTCATCTTTAAGGGCTGTAACACTCACTGCAGAGGTCCCACAGCTTCATTCTTGAAGTCAGTGAGACCACGAACCCACCAGAAGGAACAAACTCTGGACACACTACTAGCCCATCTCAATCCAGTTATTTCAAGCAAAGGCTGTACGTAGAAGGGAACATACCACCCAGACCCTCAGTCTGAGAACTAAAGACTGGGTCAGTAGTTGACAGTATTGAAGCCTGCATGAGGGAATGTCATGTTTTCTTACATCAAAAGTCAGGCAAAGATACCTGAGCCACAAATAGCCACTTTCTATGATCACACCTGAGGCTACTCCTACAGAGAACTCCAACCTTATAGACAATAATAACATCGGGAAATTAACAAGGTAGTTATTCTGGATAAGTCTGGTGTGGGGCCTGGAAAAATCTGCATCTTAATCAGCAGCTCTGGTCTTTCTGAAGCAGGTAGTTCACAACCACCAAAAGAGACCGAGTTATGACTCCTGTGAGTAGAGCACAGCCCCAGCATGCACTTCTCTCATTCTGCAGCATGGTTGTGAACATATTTGGACCAGGAGGCATCTTTTCAAGAGTCAAGAGAAACAAGGAATGGTGGAGCCTCAGTCCTTGTTTTCAGTAAGACAGGCTTGATTCAAGAAGTTATTTGCTCCTAGACTGCATGGGAAAGGCACTTTTTTTGTAATTTTTAAAAGCTTTTTATTTTGAGATAACTGTAGACTCACGTACAGTTTTAGGAAACAATACAAGAAAGATCCTATGTACCCTTCACCCAGTTCACAACCAGGACATTGACGTTGATACACTCCACCACCTTATTCGGATTTTACCAGTTATACATGCACTTATTTGTGTACATATGCGGGTACTTAATTCAAAGTGGTTTTATCAAATGTGTAGAGTCATGTAACCATAGTCAAGAAAAAGAACAGTGCCATCACCACAAGGACATGCAATCCTCTGTGTTGCTCCTTTATACCAAACCCGCTTTCCTCTTCATCTGCTCCACCCCAAGGTCTGAACCCATGGCAACCAACTAGTAATCTGTTCTCCATTCCTATAGTGTTATTTCAAGAATGTTATGTAAATTAAATAATATACCATGTGACCTCTTAAGATTGACTTTTCTCACTCAGCATAATTCTGACAGTGACGTAGTGCAATATAGAAGTAGTCCATTCTCACAGGTGTGTAGAGATAGCTCATTGTCATTTTAATTTGCATTTCCCTAATGCCTAATGTTATTGAATGTATTTTCTGGAGTTTATTTTTCTCTTTTTCTAGTTTTATGATTTAAAAACATTTTTTATCTCCATAGGTTATTGGGGAAGAGGTGGTGTTTGGTTACAAGGGTAAGTTCTTTAGTGGTGATTTGTTAAGATTTTTGGTGCACCCATCACCCGAATAGTGTACACTGCACCCTATTTGTAGTCTTTTAACCCTCACCCCTTCCCACCCTTTCCGCTGAGTCCCCAAAGTCCACTGTATCATTCTTATGCCTTTGCATCCTCATAGCTTAGCTCCCACTTATAAGCGAGAATATATGATATTTGGTTTTCCATTCCTGAGTTACCTCACTTAGAATAATAGTCTCCAATCTCATCCAGGTCGCTCTGAATGCCATTAATTCATTCCTTTTTATGGCTGAGTAGTGTTCCATCATATATATATATATATATATATATACCACAGTTTCTTTATCCACTCCTTGATTGATGGACATTTGGGTTGGTTCCACGTTTTTGCAATTGTGAATTGTGGTGCTATAAACATGCATGTGCAAGTTTCTTTTTTGTATGACTTCTTTTCCTCTGGGTGGATAACTAGTAGTGGGATTGCTGGATCAAATGGTAGTTCTACTTTTAGTTCTTTAAGGAATCTCCATATCCTTTGTGGCACTGATCAAGGAAATAGAAATGCTACTCCTAAAGCCTCAGGAAAAGGAATTAAAGAACCTAAACCAACTTCCAAACATGTAGACATACACATTTCTCCGCCTCTTGTAGGGAAATTATCCTGTATCTTTACTTCCCCAAACACTTAAGACTAACCTTCTGCCCTTAAAAGACTAATTCTCTTTTCTCTAAAACAAATGGACCTTGGACGTAGGCTGTGTGGTAACATCAAAAATGTTCCTTTTTGAAACATAATTTTTGAGGCCTCAGCCTCACAGTAAATCTTTTTTTAATTTAATTTTTTATTTCAATGGTTTCTGGTTACATGGATAAGTTCTTTAGTGGTGGTTTCTGAGATTTTGGTGCATCTGTACCCTGTACCCAGCGCAGTGTAGACTGTACCCAGTATGTAGTCTTTTATCCCTCACCTCCCTTCTACACTTTCCTTCCAACCGAGTCTCCAAAGTTCCATTATATCATTCTTATGCCTTTGCACCCTCATAGCTTAGCTCCCACTTATAAGTGAGAACATTTGATATTTGGTTTTTCATTCCTGATCACTTAGAATAATGACCACCAGCTCCATTCAAGTTGCTACAAAATACAGTATTTCATTCCTTTTTATGGCTGAGTAGTATTCCATAGTGTATATACACCACATTTTCTTTATCTACTCATTGGTTGATGGGTACTTACGTTGGTTCCATATTTTTGCAATCATGAATTGTGCCTCACAGTAAATCTTACTACATTATAGATGCTCTGCTCCACCCAGGTTTCTCTGGAGAAAGTGCTCTTTGCTGAGGGAAGGCCTCCAAAATCAACTCTTTGAGAGAGAAGGTGTGCCGTTCACCCAGAAAGATAACTATATAAGTGGCAGAGATTCAACATGGAACCCTTCATATACTCAGTGTGTACTTCTCTGCTTGCATCCTCACAACTAGGGGAGTGGGAATGCCCTCCGAAGAGCAAGGGTTGGATTCCAGCAGTCTGGAACAAGGCATTTGTGAGCCACTGATTCCCCCGATATGTCTTTTTCTTGTTTTTTGCTCAATATAAAACCTAGACTGTTTGTGGGAGTAACACTTCTTTCACATTAAATATTTCATTTGCTGTTTTATTTTATTTTATTTTTTGAGATGGGTTCTCACTCTGTCACCCAGGTTGGAGTGCAGTGGTATGATCTTGGCTCACGGCCACCTTGACCTCCTGGGTTCAAGTGATCCTCCCAGCTCAGCCTCCCAAGTAGCTGGGACCACAGGCACACACCATCACATCTGGCTAATTTTTGTATCTTTTTTTGTAGAGATAGGATTTTGCCATGTTGCCCAGGCTGGTTGTAAACTCCTGGGCTCAAGTGATCTGCCCACCTCGGCTTCCCAAAGTGTTGGGATTACAGGCATGAGCCACTGTGCCGGGCTTCACTTAATATTTTATACATCAGTATTCCCCAAACTGTGTTCCACAGATGAGCTGTTCAGAGACATTCAGGACAAAGACTATTCCCAGGACACAGGAGTGTGGAGAATACCACAGGATTCCTCAGGGCTTTGAGGATGCTGATGAGCTTTGGGACTCTCCAGGATAATCTGCAGTAACCGGCATCTCTCAAATCTATTTGATCACAGAATCTTTTGAGGAAGGCTGAGCCAGGTAACTATCTAATTCCATGAAACACAACTGGGAAAATTCTATTTTATAGGAAATATGCATGAATTGTCTCATCAAATCCTTTCAACAATCCCAGTGAAACATATTGTCATCATTACAGTTTTACAAAAGTGAAAACCGATATTTTGGAAACTTATATCTCCAGCGGTCTGGTGGACCAGGTATCCTGACCAACCCTTCTGCTGAACCAGCTAAAATGCTAGCTAAATATAAAACACATTGTTTAAATTCAGCAATGAGTTAGCAAGTGAGTAAGAAATACTCGGAGGCCAAAAATTAAGTGAAAGCAAGAAATTAGAGAGGTAAACAGAAGTTGGTTTTCACCAGCATGTGCCAAATGTCACCAGCTTTTTCAAGTGTTTGCCAAAACTGGTAAACTTGACCTTTGGTTTTCAGAGTGTCACAGGATTAGAGCAGAGTGAAATGGGGGGAAAAGCCAAAACCTAGGGCTTATTGTCTGTCTTGAAACCTGGTGGTGATTCGAAAGAAGAAAAAAAACTCCCTTGATAGCCTTTAACCACAAACTACCCTTCACGTGGATTTGCAGTCAGGATTCAGACAAACTGGGTGGTCCAAAAAACCACTTCACACCTGGAATTGGTTTGGAGTACTGGTAGGATGGTAGTGACCTAGGCACTGTAGGCACTGGCAAAAGCAAGCACAAATTCTCTTTGAAGGAACATACTCTTAACCCAGTCTCAATTCCCACAAAGTTCCAAGAATATGGGTTGATTATTAAAAATTTAAAAATCAAAACTCAGTAAGTTCACAGGAACAAGAATCAGCAGAATCAGACCCACAGCAACTTCAGATATTAAAATTGCCTGAAACAAAGTAATATGTTTAATATATTTAAAGAAATTTTAAAAGTGTTGAAAATAAATATAGAACATTAAGCATGTTTGAAAAAAGCACATATGACTTTAAGAAATAAAAAATATAATAAGTGAAATTAAAAACTCAGTGGACAGGCTTACAGAAGATTGGAAGGAGCTGAACAGAGCATTAGTCAACAGGAAGACAGATATGAAGAAATTATACTACATGTATCACAGAATGAGATAAGAAATATGATAGCATGATTAAGAAGATACTTGATTAGAATGAAGTTTATATACATCTAATCAGAGTTCTAGAAGGAGGAGAAAAGATAATATTTAAAGAGATATTGGCTGAGAATTTTTAAAATTGATGAAAGACAACAGTACAAAAATTCAGAAAGCCCAATAAATCCCAAGTAAGTTAACACTTACTTGGGTAACTGTGGTGAACCTGCAAAACATCAAAAACAAAAAGAAGATTTGAAAAAATGGCCAAAGAGAAAAGACAGATTACCTTCAAAGGAGGGACAGTTCATTTGAAGTTAAATTAGCAAAGGCAATAATGAAAATCTGTAAATAAAAGAATAATATTTTTAATGAGCTTCAAGAAAATAATTGTCAACTGGAATTCTATATTTTTAAAATTATCTGTCGGAACAAAGAAAAATTAAGTCTTTCACTCAACACACTCTGTCTAAAGGATTTCTATGGGATATAGTTCAGACAGAAGGAAATTGATCCCAGATACAAAAAGAATTATTAGCAAATAAAATGGGAAATATGTGGGTAAGTCCAAACAAACATTGGCCATAAACCCTTAACCTATGTGAGATTCTCTGGGAAATGACTGTGAGTCTGAGATTTGCATGTGGGAGGTTTTTGAGAGCTCTAGAGGGAAACACCTGCTGGGGAATAACAAAAGTAGAATTGACAGAGAAAAGAGTTGAATTGTATGTAGTCACAACAAAGGCATCACCCAATCCCATAGAGAACTCTGCAGCTGGAATGGCCATCAGAGTTGTCCCATCTTTAGGGAAGGGAAGCTTCATCCTTCCACATACACACATGTACACATTGACCAGGCTTAGATAAGAGCTGCCACTGCAGAGGGGGCAGGAGTTTGGGCAAGGCCATTATCTTCTGCTGAAAACAGTTTCCAGTGAAAGACTCAGTTGAGAACCATCAGCTACCAACACTCTCAGCATCTGGCAGAAAGAATGTCTCAGTCCCAAAGGAGGAACTGAGGCAGTGCACACAGCATACACTATAACACTAAAAATGAAAAAGGTAGAAATAAAATATGTGAAAAAATAGAATATAAGTCAGGAAGGATGATAGGAGTTGAAATGCTCTAAAGTTCTTGTATTGTTTGGGACAAGAGTAAGAATGTTGGTTAACTTTAGCCTTTACTGAAACCATTTTTTAAAAAACTGATTACAAGAAATGTACTAAAAGATAAGGATATGAAAAGGTGAAAGTACAAAGATGAGAAAAGGCATACAAAGCAAATACTCAAACAATCAACAATAACAACAAAAGCTTAGGGAGCTCCACTAATAGCAGACAAAATAGGCTTTAAAACAAATAGAATTACTAGAGATTAAACAGTCACTACGGAATGATTAAGTTTTGTAGTTTTGTTCACCAGAAAGATATAACAATTCTGAACTTGAATACACTTGTAACAAAGCCTCAAAAATATTATGTAAAAATTGTCAGAACCACAAAGAAGTACAATCAAATATATAATCGATAAATCACGAAGACCAATAAATCAGGAAGGATTCTAAAGATGTGAAACTAAGGCTCATAGAGGTTATAACTTATGACCGAGGTGGGAATCAAGTCCAGGGTATCTTACTGTACTCCAGAGCACTTTCCACTGTTCCCTCTAGAAGAGATGATGGAAATTGAAAGAATGAAGGGACAGGAAGAGACACGACGCTGATATCAGATTTTGGTTGTAGAACGTATCTTTTTGGTGGAGATCATATTTTCATATTTCTCTCACTCAAATCTACTACAGAGAGTGTTGAAAGGTATGATAATGTCGAGGACAGCAAAATGGTATGGTTTGTGGGGGTTGAGGGGAGTTGGGGATGATTAATGAGTACAAAAAATAGAATGAATAAGACCTACTATTTGATAGCACAACTGGGTGACTATAATCAATAATAATCTAATTGTACACTTTCAAATAACTAAAAGAGTAAAACTGGGTTGTCTGTAATACAAAAGATAAATGCTTGAGGGGGTGAATATCCCATTCTCTATAATGTGACTATCATGCATTGCATGCCTGTATCAAAACATCTCATATACCTCATAACATACACACCTACTATATACCCACAAAAATTAAAAAGAAATTTAAATGATATGGTTTTTTCAGATACCAATCAGGTGACTAATATATCAGTTGTTCCTGATTCCTTGCTCTTCTTCATTGTTAGGTGTAGATGGTAGAAAAAAACATATATATTTCTTTGCTGCTCAGGACCAGTAGCAATATTGATCTTCACAGAGAGAACCTCTCCTTAGTCTAAGTTGTCTGAGAAAAGTGACTTATAAAACAAAATCTTATTTGACAATAAGAGTGATGCCCCCTTCCCCAGCCCCCAGCATCTCTTCTGATTTTCAAGCTACATTTTATCTTATGGATAAGATAGATCTGTTATGAAGTCAGATAAGCTCTAATCAATGTCACCAGAAAATTGCAAAATCGTTTGCCCAGAATATAAGGATTTTACCTCTTTTTTCCTTCAGTAGGAGTCATGGTTAATGGCACTTAGAGAAAAATATTCCAGTGTGGTGGCCATTTTTCTGTTTTAACAGGTCTCATCTTCTAGTAAATAAACACTGAGCCAAGCCTGGCAAATGAAATGCTTACCAGGGGCTCAGCCTTCCCAGCCAAAGTTCCCATGAGGGCAGAGAGCTGAGGCCCTGGAAATGTGCTTCCTGGGAGATCCAGTTGAGGTAGCAAGGCAGTCACCCTGAGAAACACAAATCAGCCTCAACCCTGTGGCAGGACAGATCGCCCAGAAGCCCAGCCCTAGTTGGGCGGCCAGCGGCGAGGCCAGGGATTACCTCTAAATCTCTGGGATTCTTACCTACTTTGGGTCATTGATTTCTCTGGAAACGGAGTCAATACTATGTTCTCCCACTCTTCAGAAAAAAAGCGTATACTCAGACACAGCAACTTTTGCTCACCAACCCAAGAGGTCTGACCCCAGTTAAAAACTATGGCCGCAGCCTTAGCTTCTTATAGGACTTTTCTTAAATACCTGGTTCACTTTTTAGGGAAGAAGCAAGTGCTTGAGAGCATGGTTTCTGCAGTCAGGTTCTCAGTCTGAATTCCCACCTCACCATTCACAGTGGCCTTACAACTGACTTTAAGCAAGCACCTTAACCTATCTGTCACTCTTCGTCTGTAAACTGGGGTAAGTAATGCCTGTTTCATAAGGATGTTATTACGGCTGAGTGAGTTCACTCATGAAAGGGTTTAGACAAGTGTCTGGTACTTATGGTAAAGAATCAACAATTCAAAATGGTCATCATTCATCTTATTGCCAGTCCCTTGTGAAAGCTTCTTGGCATCTGTTTGTGACAAGACCAGCTTCTTGGTTTAGGCTAAACTCTCTCTGCATCTCTCAGCCTGAATTCTCTCTTGCCTTCATCTTCTTACCCAACCTTTTTTGTTTGTGGAATAGTTCTTTTTGGCAGTCCCAGAGTTAGCATAATACCTCACGATTTCCAAATTGGGGAAACACTCAAGGTCTTCTTCAACTAAACAAGTCTTTTCCTGGATTTGGGGATTACTGTTTGAAACCAGTGTTTTCACCCTACCCACCCCCAAACTCAAGATCTGTGGGAGTCACAGTTTCTCACCCACGCTCTCTCACTCACTGCTTCTTCAGCTGCTCCATCCCCCTCTCCCATCCTGGGTCTGGTCACCTCATCAGCTGGTCTCACCAGAGTTCAGTGGCCTGAATTCCGTTTTCCTAGACAAAACTGTACCTGCACTAGAGGACAGACTCCTACAGGCATCTCCAGATCACAAGTATAGGTCCGAGACACAGAAAGCATAATGTGAGTGTCAGTTCACTCCTCAGCAACTGGCGCATGCCCACCCTGGCTGAGTTGGGAAGGAAATAAATTTTTACTTTTAGAACTGCTCGGCCGGGCGCGGTGGCTCAAGCCTGTAATCCCAGCACTTTGGGAGGCTGAGGCGGGCGGATCACGAGGTCAGGAGATCGAGACCATCCTGGCTAACACGGTGAAACCCCGTCTCTACTAAAAATACAAAAAATTAGCCAGGCGTGTTGGCGGGCGCCTGTAGTCCCAGCTACTCAGGAGGCTGAGGCAGGAGAATGGCGTGAACCCGGGAGGCAGAGCTTGCAGTGAGCCAAGATTGCGCCACTGCACTCCAGCCTGGGGGACAGAGCGAGACTCCGTCTCAAAAAAAAAAAAAAAAAACAAAAAACAGAACTGCTCCTGCTTCCACATTGGCCCCTCTCCCTCATCCCAGGGGCCTTCATCTAAACCTATCCTGGGTTTCTCTATAATCACCCCTCCCAGGGAACAAATTAACAGAAACTAAGAAGTTGCCTCTCTTAATGGCTTTGAAATTTAGTGAGAAATTTTGAAAAGAGAGCCACAGCTAAGAACCTCCAATGAAAGCTTTTAGATGTCAAGCTCTTTTCAGGTGAGGATGGGGCAGGAGGAGACACCTGTCACAGTTGCCATATTGGATGGCCACCCACCCCCCAGCCTATCCATCAGGCTGTCCTGGTTACAGATCCAACACGGTTCTAGGCACACAGTTGGTTCTAATTAAGTCTTTGTTTAATTAATTGGCCCTTATAAATAATGTAAAAAAAAATCAAAATAAATGGCTCTGTTGTATCCAGGGCACATTTGAGCCATACCTTAGACATACAGCTTTTGTATGCTAAGTGGGAAGAGAACTCATTTGTATGGGAGTGTTTATCATTTTCCTGGTGATGTGCTTACTTCATATCATTTTTCCTGTCATTCTATAAGGTTTGTAGTATTATTATCCTTAGGTTGCAGCAGAGAGTCTCCAGGAGCTTAAATAACTTAGAAAGGTATAATGGAGTAAAAATACAATGGACTTTGGACTCCTTTTTAGTTTCAAATCTTTGTCCTAATACATTCTAAGTTATGAAACAGATGACAGTAGAACTTTTCCTAAAGCAAAAGTTGGGGCCCATAGGAACCCCCGCTGTGTACTCCAACTCTCACTTACCTCCCCTTGAAGAAACCTTGAAATACAATTGGAAGCTCCTGGATTCAAAGCCAGACACACCTGCCTGTGACTCCCAGCTTCACTGCCCCAAGTGGTGAGGACTCAGCCAGCCTCTACTTTCTGTTTGTCTGTCTATACAGGACGGGCTGGCTCTGATGACTGCCTGATGTGCGGGGGGCCTGAGGGGTTGCATACACAGCCAGTGCTGAGCAAATGGCAGCCATGTGACCACTTACGTTTGCACAGTGAGCAAGTCATAGACCAAACCCAGGACAGGAAACTTCAGAGCTCATGCCTTGCCTGCCCCATTGTACCAACTCCAGGCTTCTAATTAGAACCCAAAGAAAGCACACAGAACCCAAAGGCAAGCCAGTTTATGATGAAATGTGGAATGCTAACAAGAAAGAAAGAACACCTGCAAAGCAGACATTTTACAAAGAGAAGCACTGGCCCCACGCTCATGCAGGCTGCCGCACTCCCTAGCATCCAGTACAGCCATTCAAGGGTGAATTGATTGAGTGTGGGAAAGGCTGATGGGAACACAAATGTGGGGCACTGGTAAACACATGTGACTTGTGGAGCCTTGTTTCACTTGTCTTAAAATACTGTATTAAAAATCCACCACGTATGAAATTTCTTTTGATTTGCTTTGGAGTTTCTTTTTTAATCAGTTTGCAAATGTGATATGAATTTAAATATCTTGTAATAAATGTTAAAACACTTAAAACACAAGAGCTATGAAATCAGTTTGTCAATCACTTTTCTGTCAAAGCCTCATCATCAACTCTCTTTCTCAAGGTAATTCTAAAAATAAGGAAGTTATACCCTTCCGCTGCAGCGGTAACTCTCCTTATTCAGCCACTAAGAGCGGACAGCATAGTAGACCTGGGGCGTCCTTTATCCATGTCCCAGGTCGCCGGAGCAAGCACCCACCACCGTTTCTGTGCTGACGCCGCCACTGCAGACAGCTCAGTGGGACTCAAAATACTCTGTCATTGGCTGCCCCTGGGTCTGGCTAAGCTGACATGGCCTGGGGAAGCCAGTGCTGATTTAGGGGTGATTCAAGGCTCCCCAATTTGAGCCCAGTGACAGGAAAGGTGATAAAGAGGCACAAGTTCAGGTTATTACTCTGAATTGCAAACTTGAAGAGAATAGCAATGGGCTTTCCTATGAAGATAATTCAAGATTTAACTAGCTCTGAATCCATGCTATTTCTTGAAGTACAATTTCATGCAGCTTCATTATAGAAAATAACACTGTCATAATTTGTATTTTTCTTTACTAAGAAGAACTGTCAAATGTTGGCTCATTTTTTTATGTGAATGGGGCCATTAGCGAGGTTTCACAGGTGTAACACAAGCCTCAGATTAATGTATTAGAAGGTAAATGGTTTAGACCTGAGTTGTTCTACTGCTATCTTTCAAACCATGCACAAAGTATATTCAAATACCTTTAGATTGAGATCCCTTCTCCTTCCTTGTAAAGTGCCTTTTGCTTCACTGTGGTAGAAAGAATACTGCCCTACCAAAGACCTACATCCTAATCCTCAGAACCTGGGATGTTCATTACATGAAAAGGGACTTTGCATGTGCAATTAAGTTAAAGGATCTTAGGACAGGGAAATTAGCCTGGATTATCCAGGTGGGGCCAATGTAATCCCAAGGGTCCTTATAAGTGAGAGAAAGAGGCAGGAACATCAGAGTCGGAAGTGTGATGACAGAAGCGGACGTCAGCATGGTGCAATTTCTGGCTTTGAAGAATCCAAGCCAAGGAATGCAGTAGATCTCTAGAAGATGGAAAAGGCAAGGAAACAGATTTTCCCCTAGAGCGTCCAGAAGCGACACAGCCCTGCCAACACTTGATTTTAGCCCAAAGGGACCCATTTCAGACCTCCAACCTCCAGAACTGTAAGATAATAAATGTGTATTGTTTTAAGCCATGAAATTTGTGCTAATTTATTACAGTAGCATCAGGAAACTAATCTACTGATGTTCCCCTTTCTTCCTACCCCACATTCCACCTCCCTGTACACACACAGTGTAACCTTCCCTGGTTGAAGCATTAATTCTTCCAGAAAGTTGTCTTTTCTGACTCCTGCTCCACCCTGCCCCAAAAAGAGGTGAGATGCCTCTCTCCGTTCTGACCTCCATCATAGCATTTATCACAGTGTATCATCATTGCCTATTGGTTTGTCTATTTTCTCCACCAGACAGTGAACTTCTGTAGGGCAAGAACTACATCTCTGTATTTTGTATCCCCCGCTCTCAGCACACTGTCTGGTGTAGGATAGACCCTCAAAAATATTTTTTACGGCCGGTCAGGGGGGCTCACACCTGTAATTCTAACACTTTGGGAGGCCGAGGCGGGTAGATCACCTGAGGTCAGGAGTTTGAGACCAGCCTGGCCAACATAGTGAAACCTCATCTCTACTGAAAATACAAAAAATTAGCCGGGCATGATGGTGGGCACCTATAATCCCAGCTACTCAGGAGGCTGAGGCAGGAGAATCACTTGAATCTGGGGGGCAGAGGTTGCAGTGAGCTGAGATCGTGCCACTTCACTCCAGCCTGGGCAAAAGAGTGAAACTCTGTTTCAAAAAAAGAAAAAAAATTTTTTACATCAATAATTGTCATTTGAAAAAGTTATGAGCACTTCATCTTCTACTGAAAATAATACCCATTTTCAAGTTTGATATTGTGAACAAGTATTGAATGAGTGAACAAATGAAAATGTACTGTCAAATCAAAATGCATTCAAGCATGAAGCACATCAGGAACAGCAATGGCCAGCCCACTGGACTTTTTAGGCTGTTTGTTTCCCCAAGACCAGAGCACAGCTTCCTTCTCAGCAGTCCTCGCTAAGGAATCTCAACAGCTCTTCCTGGACTTAATACAGATTTGCCTAATGTTAACTTGCCCAAATAATTTTGTTTTAGGTTATTCTATACACAGCAATAATGCCTAAAAAGGTTATCGGTATCATTTAAGGAACTTTCAATTTTTATATTAATAAAAGAAAAAAGTTACCAAAGCAATGCAGCTATTTTTCTGAAGGAAGGGGGGAAAATGCCTCAATAAGGGATATAAAATTCTGAAGGGAACGGAAGCGAGATTTTACAAGACTGAGATAATGTCTAGTACAAGAACAAAAGAACATAAACTAAGGCTCAGAAAGGGTCAGACCCTCACGGAATTTAGGCAGAATTTCTTTAGACATAGAGAAGTAACTTTATAGACTAAAAATAAGAGTTAAAATAGAGGAGAGGCTGTTATAAATATATTTGAAGCTGTTAGACCAAAATTGTTCCCTGAGCTGCTTTCAAATCATAGATCATGGTTTCTAATTCTTCAAAACAGAACAACTTGAGTTGAGTATTGGACTGTCTTTTGGTGATGCCCTTTTTAATCTTCTTTTTAACTTCTTTCAAATTAGTTATTTAATTTAGCCACTTGGTGGGGCCTCAGGGTTCTCAGCAGTGCCATACAGAGTGTTGGCTTCACAGATGAGACAACAGAAACTTTGAGATTAAATTGCCCGGACGGTGGCTCACACCTGTAATCCTACCACTTTGGGAGGCCAAGGCAGTTGGAGCATTTGAGGTCAGGAGTTTGAGACCAGCCTGGCCAACATGGTGAAACCCCATCTCTACTAAAAAATACAAAAATCAGCTGGGTGTGGTAGTACAGGCCTGTAATCCCAGCTACTCGGGAAAGTGAGGCAGGAGAATTGCTTGAACCTGGGAGGCGGAGGTTGCAGTGAGCTGAGATAGCACCACTGTACTCCAGCCTGGGCAATGGAGTGAGGCTCCATCTCAAAATAAATAAATAAATAAATGGTATGCCTTAGCATAGGTGATGAGTCCCTGACTGGGAAGACTGGAATTCAGAGCTGTTATACCACAAAGGTACTGCTTATTGAATTGCACCTGGGCTGTAATTCTTCCTTCCCATCTGAGAAATAAGGCTGCTGTGATAAACTTCTCATCAACTCCAGAGACCACTGTTGTTATCATTTTCCTACTACATGCATAAATCTTTTATTACAAAAGATAATTATTATCTGTGCCACTTATTTGATAGACTTGTTAAATGAGTAGCTTGGTCAATAGGTGTGATGTATTCAATAAGGAAAGAAATCACTCCTGAAAGGAAGAGGGGCTTGAGCTAGCAGTTGTGGGATGGGTGGAAGTTGAATATGTGCAGAGAAGGAAAGATAGTGGGAGAGGGTCAGAAGAGGATAGGGGAGTGGGGGACAGCACGTGTCTTCAGCAGAGGGTCTGTGTGAGGTAGATGTTAGCAACCTCCTTGGGATAGGGCATGTTAGAGTTGGAAGCAGGCCCAGGGCATAGTCAACATTAGCCCAGACTAGGTCAAAATGACAAGTCCTTTGAAGGGGCACCTAGGGTCAAACAATCTCAACTTAGGGCAATGACTGACACAGAATGTTGTGGGCATCAGAGCAGTGTAGGTTGAGGTGGCTGAAATCAGGACAAGTATAAAAGTAGTGAGTTTATTTTTTGTTTTTCTACTCTGCAAAATGAAGAGTCTGGCATTTGTCTTTTAAAATGCACATTAACAAAAAAATTGAAATAACATATTCTATCAGATTGGCAGAAATTATTTTTAAAATATTATCTTGGTCCATTAGGGCTGCAATTACAAAATACCATAATCTGGACAATAGAAATTTATTTCTCACAGTGCTGAAAGCTAGAAAGTCCAAGATCAAGACACTGAATCAGTGTCTGGGGAGGTCCCGTTTCTTGGTTCATAGATGGCACCATCTTCCTGCACCCACACTTGGTGGAAAGAGAAAGTTTGCCCTCTGGGTCTCTTTACAAGGGCACTAATCCCAGTCATGAGATCATGATTTCATCTCCTCCTGGAGGCTTGGGTGTTAGGATTTCAACATATGAATTTTGAGGGGGCCACAAATACTCAGACTATAGCAAATATTTAATGCAAGGAAGGGTACTGAAAGACAGGCATTCTTATATTCACTGGTGGGGGCGCATACTGGAACAAACTTTCTGCAAACAGTCAAAATTAATTCATTTTCTTAATTATTTGTTGAGCATTTACTATTTAGGAAGCACAGGTCTTTGGAAACATCTTGCCTTTTGGTCACCTTCCTTCTCCCCAGTGTTCTCCTGTTGCCCTCTGGCTTCCCAGAGCATTCCATCACTGATGCTACAATCTGAATATTGCAGAGCCCTCCTGATTGAGATTAGTGCCCTTATGAAAGAGACCATGAAGAGGTAGCTAGCCCCTCCCACCATTAAGGAAAGAGCCTCACAAGACACCATATCTGCTGGTGCCTTGATCTTGGACTTCACAGCCTGCAGAACTATGAGAAACAAATGTTTGTTGTTTATAGGCTACCCAGTTTATGATATTTTGTTACAGCAGCCTAACCAGACTAAAACACCTAAACAGACCCGTCTTCTTTAAACAATGATCCAAGATTCAGACCTATCCCTCCACCTTGTTTCTCTTTTAAAACATATCTGCTTGGTATCCCATCCCACTAGGGCCCTGTACCAGCTAGCTCACCCCAGTAAAGTACAGCGAGTGACATCAAACACAAATTTAATTTGAAGAAATTCAACTTAAATTGTACCCTCCAGAATAAAAATAATTTTTTTTTGTATAACCTGAATGAACCCTGAACGCAAGTCAAATGCTTCATCTGGTGCTCACCCAAAAACAGCAATCTATTCCAACACTGAGGAAAAGCTGTGTTAGACATTACATACACACAAAACCATGTGTAGTCGAATTTCCTGGCAATTTGATGGTAATTTTGACTACATTGAATAGTCTCCCAACTCATTAATAGAATCTGACCCTGTCTCTAAGATGCTCCTCTGACTCAGGCTGAAGAGCTAATGGTTAATAATAATGTGTTTCTTAAAGAGATATTTGTGTTGTAAAGGAGGACATTTGAAGGAGTCATGCTTTTTCCAGGAGGAATAAGCCTGTTGGAGATGCAATATTTATTGGGGTGCAGGGGGAAGGGAGGGAGCTGCCTCCTACTTGTACAGCAGGCCTTGAATTCTGTCTTTTTCAGATTGGTTAGAAGAGCCAGGCTGGTCCAAAGTAAGTGGTTCACAGTGTCTTGGATGCCCTTTCATGTACTGCACATGCTTCTGGAATAAATACTGACATCCATGTATGGCTCGGGGAGTAAAATCAACATTCACTAAGCAGGTAACAGGAACCTAGTTGTATAAGTTACTCCATCATTTACCTCACTGAATCCTCACAATTACTCCGTGAAGTAGCTGTTGTAGCTATTTTTATAGATGAGGAAACTGAGGCTCACAGTATTGAGTTGTACATTGGTAAAGCAAAGATTTAAACTCAAGTCTGACTGACCACTGAGGCCAACTACAATGTAACCTTGCTCCTACTAACTTGCCTAAGGACAGCTGATAACCACTTTGAGCCTTTTGATTTAGACTGGAATGTTCCCAAGTTCCTTTGTCATGCTTGTAGTACAGATTAACTAATAACTCCTTACATCTTTGTATCATTTAGCAATTTGTAAAGCACTTTTAGCTATATTATCCCTTTCTGTCAAAACTTCATAAAGCTACAGGGCAAATATTATCACCCTCAGTTTTATAAATAAAGAAGTTGATATAACCCCAGGAAGCCTAGCAAAAAAGAAAAAGAAAAAAGAAAGAAATTGAGGACCAGAGAGGTGAGAACTGACTAAGGTCACGTGGTTAGGAAAAGGTGGGCAATTTTGTGGCTAGGAATGATGGGACATTAACTCTGGCACACTCTGCAATGCCACATGGACCAAGCTTAGAATTTCATTACATCAATCAGCCACATCTGTAGAAGAGCTATCAGAAATGGGTCTACCTGGCCTGGCGCAGTGGCTCAGCATTTCAAAAAGCCGAGGTGGGTGGATCACTTGAGGTCAGGAGTTCAAGACCAACCTGACCAACATGGTGAAACCCCGTCTCTACTAAAAACATTATATATATATATATATATATATATATATACACACATATTCAAAATTAGCCAGGTGTGGTGTCACAAGCCTGTAATCTCAGCTACCTGGGAGGCTGACACAGGAGAATTACTTGAACCTGGGAGGCACAGGTTGCAGTGAGCTGAGATCGTGCCATTGCACTCCAGTCTGAGCAACAAGAGTGAAACTCCGTCTCAAAAAAGAAAAAAAAAGAAATGGGTCTACCTGTGCACCAAATGCAGAGGTAGCAAACAGGAGGCCAAGATTGGCTTTGAGGAGTCTGTGTCTTTTTCCTTAGGAAACTATTTCTGGCTCATGCTGAACAGATTAGAACATTCCAAACTCATACCAGGACCTGAGTCAGAATCCAAAATATTTCTTTTCAATTTCCATAATGTTTTTCTCGTTTCTAAAATTGTTCACTTAATTAAAGATCCGCCTGTTCCTATCCCTTTCTCAGTTACCTTACAAAGTACAAAAATTACATCAGACAAAAATTTATGTGCTTGTTCTCCAAACTGCAACATGCTTGCATCACATCCCTTCCCAATTTTAGATTTCTCTAGTATATCTGTATATGAAAAAGCTTTATTCATGGTTAAGGAGAAATTAGATGGTATTTGGCTAGAGATGCAAGAATATACAAATTCCATCCTTCCTCTCCACAGAGGCCCCTAGACAGAAAACACCCAAGGAGTAATAGTAGGAATGAAACAAAATATCACTTTCTTGTTAGCCAGATGGGAATATCTTAGATGAATCCTATTTCCCCTACACTACTGTGGACCATGGGAAATCCCACTGGCCATTATCCTATATTTACGTTCCAGGAGTAATAGTGACAACCTTGGATTCCATCCCTGGAAATTTTCCCTCTTGTCGATCTGCCAACACATACCAAATCATATCTTCAGAGACCACGAAAACTGAAATTCAACATATAATGGGAATGAGATGCGGTTACCGCAGAGCTACCATTATGCTCTGCCTTCTAGGCCACTCCGTCCTGTCAGCAGCTTCAGACAACTGACAACTACAAAGCTGTCAACAAAGTCAGCAAAGAGCAGGGCAAACTCTTACCATGTGATGAGAACGAGCAGGCATAAACGTGGATTTCCCTGAATGAAATGGGAGGTCTGAGGGGTTAAATGTGAAGTCAGGTGTGCAAGTGAGACCCACAAACCCCCCAGCGCCTCAGGCCTGGATGTGCCAGTCCAGGATTTAAACAGATGGAAAGTGTCTATTCTGTCCTTGAGAGGACAGATAAACATAATAAAAAGGAATGTGATGCCTGTTTCTTAAATTTCTCTTTTCAGTCGCTTCTCAGCCATCTAGTTTCTAAATGTTATAGGAACTTAATGCTACAATAATTCAATATGCAGGAAGATGTAGCCAGCCCTGAATACCCAAGATCTGAAAATTGAACCATGTACCACTGAGGTTTTAGTTATTGATTTGAATGTTCTTTTGTGACCACTCTTCTACAGAATTTGACATTTTTCCCACCCCTACCTTGCTAATTCCATGTATTTAAAACCGAAATTCATCCAAATTTCCATTTCCAGAGAAACACATTACACCAAGATTGATTATTATGTTAAAACCTGGATGCACATAAACTAGAGCCTGAGATATTTAGATTATCCTTTTAAAAAATAGTGCAACAATATTTTCCCTGTTTCTCTTATGTCCCATGGAATCACAATGCTAGAAGGCAAACTCAGGAAGTTAGGTATATTTCTTAGGTTAGTTTGCATAGGATTCATTTTAAGTGACTCTTAATAGAATCTTAGAGTTACAGAAGGCACCTTGAGGTCACAAACTGGTTGCCCAAGGTATGTTTTGTTTGGCCAGCACAAGGCTTTACATTTTTTTAATGTGTTGCCAACATTCAAATATCAGGAAATTTCTCAGAAGAAAAGTAGAATCCCTGGCTTCTCTGTTAAAACCAGAAACTCTGGCCATGCTGTGCACTATTTCCACATGGCCAGCATCAGCCAGAGTAGGAGGAGAGCTGTTCCCTGCAGACAGGCAGAGGACTCTGGGCCCACTGTCCCCATCACCTGGCCTCATCCCCCCAAGTTCTTGGAGTGATGGCTCAAAGCAATGGCTCTGAACTGACAGTTTTATCAGAGTTGCCTAGAGGGAACTTTCCACCCCATTTATGTCCCAAATGCCTATGGAGAACCACTGCCTTACATGTCATCCAGCCCATCGGTGAAATACGAAAGAAAAAACAAAAACAGCCTTACCTTTTCCTGAAGACGTTAATGTTCCACTCCTATCACTAAGGCAATAACAGATTCTACTTCAGAAGTGTGTCTGACACTCAAAACCTTGCATCAGTTTGCCTAATTTATTCATCAGCCAATCAATACAGAGAAGAAGAAAAAAAATCTTTCAAGAAACTCTGATAAAACTGACACCCTGATAAAACTGACAAACTATCCCAGTCAAAATGGTCAAAGCAGTAGCTTTCATCTGTGATAAAGCTTGACTTTGGTGTTTTAATCCCTACTTTCCTTGATGGAAAAAGCTTTTAAAAAAGAGTTCTACCCAAAGGAATTAGTTCTATAAGTCCATCTATATGAGAGCTAAGATCTTAATGTCTCAAAAAAGCTACCTTTGCAACAAATTCAAAAACAGTTCAAGTCCCCAAGCCTAAACTAGTGTTGCTCAAAGTGTGAGCTACAGACCAACATCAGCATCACCTGGGAGCTTGTTAGAGGTGCAAAGTCTCAGGTGCCATCCCTTACCTAAATCAAAAGCTCGGGGGCCAGAGGACAGCAATTTGTGTTTCTGGAAGCCCTCTAGATGATTCTGCTATGTGCTAACATTTGAGAATCATGGGTAAGGTTTCAGAACATTCTGGGGAGACAAAAACAAACAAACAACAACAACAACAAAAGACAGATTTCTGGGTCCTACTCTCCAGTGCGTTTCTAACAAATTACAAGGTAGTACTGTTCCTGCTGGCCAAGGAACCACACTTTGAGTGACACCGCTCCCTCTACACTAGTGGTTCTCAGCCCTGACTGCTCACTAAAATCATCCAAAAAGAAGAAAGAGGGAGAAAGAGAGACTATTGACCAGGCCCCACCCCAAACCAACTGATTCAGGAATCTTGAAGGATAGGACTAAAACCCTGGTGTTTTTTAAATGTGCCACCCTAACGTATAGTCAAATAGAGAACTACTGCTCTCAGCATAACTAATTTCTACCATTGACATTAGCTCCCCTAACTCACTGATATAATCATTTGTCTTCTCTGGAAATGTTCTGAGACTATTTATGTCTTAAGAGACAGCCATGGCCAATCATCTCAGCTGTTTTAGTAACCTTTTCCAAGAGCAGCTGCTCATCAGTTTGGTAAGACTTGTCCCTCACAGTCATTTTCCATCCCATTCTTGGATTCATACATGAAGATAGTGTTATTTGGGGATAACTGCTAAGGAACGATGTCAGCAAATTGTTTCTGCCAATAGGTAAAACCCATAGCCATGAAAGTCAGACATCCTCCAGATAACACATTCCATGGCAAAAACTAAATGTTTTGGCTAAGGAAGAGACACAGCTGTTCTAATATTCTCAGTACTAGGGCAATTTCCTTCCAAGTAACTTCAACAGCTCCAAAAGAGATTTGTTTAACCCATTAACTTAAGTCAGCAAAGGTATCAATATGGCAGCAGGGGAAGGGGACAGGACACACAAACATACACCCCCTTAAAACACCATTTAAGGGAGGAGCAGCTTGAGGAGATGGCCCCTCACTATACAAAACCACTACAAGGACTTTAAAGAAGTTTTGATGAGAAGAAATGTGGATAGATGCCAATGTTTGCCCAAAACATTTCTTAAAAGATTTCTAAAGAAATATTCCAGAGCTATCAATGGATCCAAATACCTTAAAACTTGAGTTTCTCCCTGAAGCGGCTTGTACTAGTGACAGCTCATCAAATAAGGAAAAGGAGTAAGATGAAAACAAAATGCATATTCATGTGTAATAACAGAGTAAAAAGACACTATAGGAGAAAATATTGATAAACAAATATTTTCCTAGAGAAAGTGATGTGTATCTTTTAGCTTCATAAAAATACACTTGAAAGAGGAAAACAAACTTTTTTTTCCATTTTGGCTTTATTAGAACAACAAGAGACTTTGTGTCTCCCATCAAAGCACACCCAGGCCCTTTTGTCATGTCTGAGAAACTATTGATTCCTCTATTAAATTGTGCTATATGGAAAAATCTTGACAAGAGCAATATCATTTATTAGACTAACAAATATGTTAGTTGAACCAGCTTTGGAGACTTCTAAAATCCATTATACAACTGCAGCTCTTTTTCAGAGACCAGGATGTATTACAGAGACCAATTCTCAGGACACAGTATGACTAATTTACTTGCACATTTCAAGAGACCATTATTTCTTAGGAAGAGTAGAAAAATTATAACCTTCAACTTTGGGGGAAATCACCAACAGCTGATATGTCTATACTGAATATCACAACAAGCTGGATCTAAATTCCCTAATATTTCCATTTTCAGCATTTTCTGACACTAAAATTTTTATAAGGGGAAACAAAGTGAGAGGAATGACTACAAAGAACAAAACTGACCAGACAATTTTAGCTAACTTTTTGCATAAGGTTATCAAAGCCTCACCCTGGTCCTGCCCCTTTGTTCACACCTCATTTTTCCATGCACCCTAATCTACTCCTCACCCTGTTTTTCTTCCTTTTTTTCTTTGGACAGTGAGACCTTGTGTCCCCCACCCCCCACCCCACCTTTTTAACATAGAGATAGGATCTCCCTCTCTCACTCAGGCTGGAGTGCAGTGGTGAAATTATAGCTCACTGAGCTTCAACCTCCCAGGCTCAAGCAATCCTCCTGCCTCAGCCTCCCTAGTAGCCGGAGGATAACAGGTGATTGCCACCACGCCCAGCTAATTTTTTATTTTATTTTTTTGTAGAGACAGGATCTTGCTTTTTGCCCAGGCTGGTCTCAAACTCGTGGGCTCAAGCGATTGTCCCTCCTCAGCCTCCCAAAGTGCTGGGATTACAGATGTAAACCACCATGCCCAGCCAGTCCTCAAATAAGACATCCTACTAACAACCAAATGCATTATCCTCTGTGGCCAGCAAGATATGCCAAACTCAGAGAATCAGAGCTCTGAAAGCTGCTTCAGAGTTCACTTTGTCCAATCACTGCCCTTTGCAGGAGAGGGAACTGAGGCCCACAGAGGGAAAGAGACCCAGCACGAGGCACAGTAAATCTGTGGCAGATCCAGGCTGCCAATGTCATTTGCTTCCCTCCTCTGTGCACAAGCTCTCTTCATCTTCGCAAATATGGTGAGAAATTCAGGCTCCATCTTAACTTGCAGCACTCTGAGGCCCTTGTGGCAATCTGAAATATCACCTGGAGGCCTTTCCCCTGCTATTACAAAGTTAAACCAGCCCAGTGGGTTGGCTCACGCCTGTAATCCTAACACTTTGGGAGGCCCAGGCAGGAGGATCACTTCAGCTCAGAAGTTCAATACCAGCCTGGGCAACATATTGAGACCTCATCTCCACAAAAAATACAAACAAATTAGCCGGGCATGGTGGAATGCACCTGTAGTCCTAGCTACTCAGGAGGCTGGGACAGGAGGATCACTTGAGCCAGGAGTTTGAGACTGCAGTGAGCTATGATCACACCACTGCACTCCAGCCTAAGTGACAGAGTCAGAACCTGAGACTCTATCACTAAAACACAAAAAATTTCAAAAAGTTAAACTAATCACTCCTTAATGATCAATGAATGATGAAGGGTCAGTGCCTACATCTTGTATAGACAATCAAACTCACATCCTTCCAAATGTGCACCCAACTCCACCGAGCTGTATGCTGAGATAAGCAGGGTCATTGAAAGGCCAGCTTCAGGGGAGAAGGGGGAGCTTCTGAGCTGCCAGGGACTCCCAAGTACAAGGCAGCTGGCTCAGCCATTCACTAGACCTTTCAGCCTCTGGAAGGAAGGTGCTGAGGATGACAGGAGCTTTTCGTCACAAACCTCCAGCAAGCCCAGAAGGAGGAGGAAAACTCCATTGCCTGTGTCTACATCCAGGTAAGAGGCTCACACCAAGCAGACCAGATAGTTGTGGCAACATCATCCTTGGTCAGCCTCTGCTTTGGAGGATATAGGGCAGCAACTGCAGGGAAGTAAGAGTGGAGGGCACAGGAGGTAGGGAGGAAACATAGGTGAGAAAAAGGGAGGAGGAATGAGGGAAAAGCCTGCATTCTGAAAAAGAATTATAGGACAGCCTTCTAATGCTCATCCAGATCCTGTTCTCTTTGCCTTCTGGGACCTTCTGGGCCCATTAAGGGATTATCCTTCCCAGCCCTTGGGTGGTTCCATGTGACCGGTCCAGGCTAGAGTGGGTGGGGGTGACACAGGGTGGAGGATTTAATACCAGCATGAGTCCCTCCAGGGATCCATTCCCAGCCTGGGGAGAGTGGAAGCACTTGTTGCTACAGCGAGTCGTAAGATTGGAGAAGCCAGGGATGAGGAGCTAATAAGTGGAAGACATTATTTGGCTTGGACTGACACGCAGATCTCCAGGCAATTTTGCTTAAGTGAGAAATAAACTTTGCCATGTTGAGCCACTGAAATTTAGAGGTTTTTTATTACTGCAGTATAACCTAGCCTCTCCTGTTGACAGAAGAATAGATAAAGCATAGAGAAGTAGAGAGTTGATAGAGAACAAGAAAGAAGAACAGGGGACAGAAGGAGAGAGTGGGGGAAAAAGGAAAGAGGCAACATGAGACCTGAATGCAACCACCCTCATGTAAATTGCCTTATCATTGTACAACTAGCCCTGGGAGCACAGGAAAGACATAAGGAAATGTGCTCAGCAATAACGCCCACGAGAGAAGTCAGTGCTCATGGGTAACAAGTTAGCCACTGTGATGCATTTGTACTCATCTCCCTGCTGAGTCATGCTTCATGTAATGCACATATGTTTGTTTATTAAATATTTATCGAGCACCTACTAAATGCCAGGCACTGTAGTGAGCACCAGGGATACAGAAAAGACTAATGTAAGCATGGTTCCTGGCCTCGTGGAGCTTATAAACTATTATTTCTTTTCCTTTAAATTCTGCAAGTAACTCTTTCCAATATTGCACCTGGCACAAAGACAATAATGATTGCAAACTTCAGCCACTAGCCAGTGATAAGTTTGAGGAAAAACCTCCAGGGACTCCAATAGCTGATTCTGCCAGGAAGTGGCTGTGGGGACTTAGTGAGAAACCCATGAGTTCTGGGGGTCAGTTTTCTCATCTCTGATATAATGAAGCTAGGCCTAATGACCTCTATGCTACTTCCAACTCTAATCATAATAATTATAATAGCAGCACCAATCATAGCAGCCAACATTTATTAACCATTTACTACATGCTAGGCACAGAGCTTGGACTATTGCATTTAATCCTCACATCAACTCTGTACAGTAAGTGTTATCATTCTCATTTTGCAGATGAGTAAACTGAGGCTCAAAGATGTGAAGAGGCTTGCCCAAGGCCACAGAGCTAGTAAGTGCTATCACTTACTAGAGCCAAGATCTGGAGGGAATTCTGACCAAGTCCTGAGCCCATGCTCTTACCCACTCTGCCAATAGCTGTCACCATAAAATATGTCTATTACTGTGGTAAAACAAAAAAATTAAACATAGGAGACAAAGTAGATGTGATTTTTAACAAGCTGTTTGGGATGCTAGTACTCCACCCACTACAACCCCAGAAAAGAGTCCTAAAAGAGATCCTGGAGGCCCTTTAAGGTGCCTACTAGAAACAAAGTTTAATCATAATTTTCCATCTCTTCTGAGAAATGGAAGACTTTTGTCTGGACTATATATATCATTCCTGCTCTGTGTTAATCTAGTTGCCTCATTGGGTCCACAGAAAGGATAGTGCGAGTCTTCCCTTTGGACCTCACCCCATCTTTTTTAGCTCCTGTGACTGTAGGGACAACTTCCTGTCCCTCCTTTGTCCACATCAGGCCAGCTAGGTTACTGGCTGTCCCTGCACCATGTCAATTTGCAGCCTCGGATTCCTACAGTCTTGAAAGCCAGACCTATTTCACCTGAAATACCTCCACCCATCACTCTTTGTTTCAGCCAGTGTTGGTTACTTGTGTTCCTGGCTGTCCTTAGAACTAAATAAGAAAGTAAACCAACAAACAGTTACAGACATTTTTCTCTAGGCTTGTAATGGAACGTCAGACTAACCAGGTATTCCATGAATCTTGGTGACCTAACTTTTTAATTAAAAAGTTATTTCAAAAGAGTTCTTGAATAGAAACTCTAAGTAAGTGCCTGCCAACTCTAACTACCATGCCTAAGGAATCGGCAATGAGGAGAATTGAATGCAGAGGAAACAAGATTTTGACTATCGTCTTAGAGGAAAAGAGACACCTTAAAACATACAGCCTAGAGGGTGGGCTGCATCATGATACAGTGCAGTTGAACAACTTTATTCTAACCGAGAGGCCCCACTGTGCCAGAAGATACCATATTCAGCCTCATGCCCTTGCCGTTTCTCTTCACAGCATTAAAAAATGTTTTCATATATTGTCAATAGTTTTTAAACAGAAGATCTCACATAGAATCCAGATTTCAGACCTGTCTTGAAGTCAGAAGATATGGTGAAACTGAGCATATATCCCCTGTGCCCCCACAGCTATGATGGGCAGACGGGGAGTAGCAGCTGCCCCTCTCTGGATCAGGCCTGAGTTCTCTGGTTCTCTATAATCTCTACCACTCTCTAATGTCTCATACACTGGCCTGCTTGTCTATTTGTTACCTCCCTGGATCCTGCAGGCCCTTTAGTCAGCCTGTTTAATCCATGCTGCTTGGCGGCTGAGGAGAAGAAGGAAATTATAGACAGGTTGTATGTGGGTGTCCATGTGTTAAAATCCTTCTGAAAACTCCTGATCTGGCTGCTCTCCTTTCCCTATGACCAGCTTTCCACCCAGCCTTGCCACGTCGGACCTAGTAGACTCATCACCAAGATGTGATGAGCCTAGCATCCTACTCCCAAATGAAATTGCTGGTTATCCACACGGGGCCCTCACTTTTGAGTCCCATATGCTGAAGACCAGGATGACAGTGGATGCCGGGTCAGTTTCATGTACTGTGCCCCTCTCCATTCCTTCCTTATTCAGCACATATATCTGAGTGGTTACTGTGTGCCTGGCACTGCTCTAGGCATTGCACTTGTCCTCATGGATTTTACACTCTATGGGGGAAAGTCAGAAAACAAATAATATGTAATACATAAGATGCTGGTAAGTGCTATGAAGAAAAATGAAATACAGAAGAGGGATTAAAGGGTGACAGGGGTGCTATTTTAAATACAATGATCAGGGAAATTCTAATACAGCAACATTTGAGCAAAGATCTAAAAGAGATGACGATGTGCATGGATATTTGTGGGAAAAGTGTTCCAGACAGACGGAAGAGCCAGTCTAGAGCCCTGGGGCGAAATGTGTTGGTGTAATGTAGGAACAGCAGAGGCCAGTGTCGCTGGATCAGAGCTGGATCAGAGGAGAGCGATGCGAAGTGAGGACAAAAAGATCATTGGTTGGATAATGATGTTGGTTAGATCATGCGGGACCTTCAAGGCTACATAAAGACTTCTCACTTTTAATCCAAGTGAAAAGGGGAGCCAATGGAGAGTTTTAAGCATAGGAGTAATGTAGTCTGACTTGGGTTTTAAAAGAATCCTTCTGATATGCCACATGGCTTGAACATGCATGTTCATAAGATTGTTCTCAATAGTCAAAGACTTGAAAACATACCTATGAGTTCTGGGGGTCAGTTTTCTCTTCTCTGATATAATGAAGTTATGCCTAATGACCTCTATGCAACTTCCAACTCTAATCATAATAATTTTAATAACAGCACCAATCACCTGGGGGAATCTTTTTGGAATGGTGGAAATTTTCCAAACCTGGATTTTGGTAATGTTGTACCACTCTATAAATAACCTAAAAAAATTATTGACCTATACATGTCACACATATGAATTTTATGGAATGTAAAATCGTACCTCAATGAAGTTTTTAAAAAATCCTTCTGGCTGCTTTATGAAAAATAAACTGTAAGGGAACAGGAGTGAAACCAGGGATACCCCTTTAAAGGCTGATGTAATTATCCAGGTGAAAGACAATGGGGACTTAGACGGTCATGTGCAGTGAAGGGAATGAGATGTGGTCAGACCCTGGACATATCTGCAAGCACAACCCATAGAACTGGCTAGTGAGAGAAAGAAGGGTGCCACTGAAAGGTTTACTGAGCGAATGAAGTGGCCATTTTTCTTCTGAAGTGGGAGAGTCTGTAGGAAGAGTGGCTGTGGGAGGGAGTGGGAGAAATGAGTTCTGTTTTAGACATGACAAAGTGAGATGCCTGCTATGCACAGAAGCTGAAAAATTGAGTAGGATGGAATATGTAAGTTCATGCAAGAGGCTGCTTGAGTGAAACTGCAATAATCAGTAGAAAGAACACCACTGTTTTTGTTTTTTTGTTTTTGTTTTCATAATAGCCATTCTTACTGATGAGAACTCACAAACACAAAGAAGGGAATGACAGACACTGGATCTACTTGGGGGTGGAGGGTGGGAGGAGGGAAAAAATAACTATTGAGTACCAAGATTAACACCTGGGTGATGAAATAATCTGTACAACAAACCCTCGTGACACGAGTTCACCTATGTAGCAAACCTTCACATGTACCCCTGAAACCTAAAATAAAAGTCACAAAAAAGAAGAAAAAGGAAGAACACCACTGAACCAATGTTTAGCAAAATGCCTCTGTATTCTCATTATGCAAGCTGCTGGTAAGATGCAATGGGCGGACACACACACACACACACACACATACACACACACACACATCACATATATTTATGCTTACAGTCACATACATCAAAGTATATGTCTACTGTTAAAAGTTCAGCAGGTTATTTCTGTTGTAAAAACCTTATATTAGGCTGGGCGCAGTGGCTCACGTCTGTAATCTCAACAGTTTGGGAGGCCGAGGCGGGCAGATCACTTGAGGTCAGGAGTTCGAGACTAGACTGGTCAACATGGTGAAACCCCGTCTCTGCTAAAAATGTAAAAATTATCCAGGCGTGTTGGCACCCACCTGTAATACCAGCGACTCAGGAGGCTGAGGAAGGAGAATCGTTTGAACCCGGGAGGCAGGGGTCACAGTAAGCCAAGATCGTGCCACTGCACTCCAGCCTGGGCAACAGAGCGAGGCTCCATCTCAAAAAAAATCAAACAAACAAACCTACATTAGGAGGTAAGGTAGAAGTGTAAATAGAGGCAAAAGGGAAGAATATAATGAGCTTCATGTTCATTTCACCAGTTTCATAAAGAAATAATATCCAATAACAATGTAATGATGGGATGAAGAGGACTAACATTTCATAGACATTAATCATTCCTAAGTTACATGTAACTGAAATAAAAGTCTAATTAGTATCCTAAAAAAATATAAAGTTTAAAAGTAAGGCAGGCAACAGTATGATATTTGGCTGCTGTATTTTTCTCCAGTCATCATAAAACCATAGACCCTTAGACATGTAAAGGATCATGTAGTGTAAGACGGACACAGATGAGACACAGCACCCCCAAAAGGTGGAACAACTTGCACGTGAGCATGTTTCTAACTTCCTCAGGAATAGCGCACGAAAAGGAGCTGTGTGTCTATCTTCCAGAGGAAAATAATAAATCAACTGGGGCACTCTGAATATATCACAAGAGAACTGCTGTTGCTACACCAACTTTTCTCACGACTGAAATTTAGTTTATAAAAAATAAAATAAAATAAGAGATCTCTATGAAAGTAGCTTGGCCATGTAAGCCAAACTAGTAAATGTGCTTATCTTTGAACCCACTGATTCTATTTTCTACATATTAGAAAATTATGTAAAGGAAGTATTTGGAAAGAATCAATATTGTTCCTCATATTTTTATTAAATTACTGGTAATAATGTAAACTAATAGAGTACTGCTAACCAAATTTATTGAAAGTAAATAAAATATCTACAAATGGAGAGTGCGTTTAAATAAATTAAGGTGTCATCCCATGCAATTATAAAATACTGATGTGATTCTAAATTTACTAATATGAAAAGAAAACGAGGTACGTTGTTGAAGATAAAAGAAAACATACATTAAGGAACAGATAATTGAAGTTTCTAAATTAAAAAAATTAAAGAACATGGTATATAGTGTAATCCCATTTGAGATACAGAAAGGTATGAGTGTCTTTGTGGGTGGAGAGGTAGTAGGGCAAAGAGGGCAGGGGATAAAGATATCCGGAGGACTGCTTACCAAAATATTATTGTGTTTATCAATGCACAGAAAAACTTCAAAGCTGGTTTTATTTTGAAATTTATAATAATACTGCATGTTATGATCATTTGTAATATAGATATATAAATTATAGTTACTGAATGAAGTCTGTCTTCTTCCCCACCTTCTTTTAATGAGAAAAAGGGAGCTGGGAGCAGGATGCTGGTTCACCTAGGTAAGCCCTTTCTAGCACAGGTGTAGGGATTGAGCAGGAGCTGGGTTTGAAAAGAAACAGGAACAGCAACGCAGGTGGGGGCAGGGAGGCAGATCAGGCAGGTGAGCTCAGGGCAAAGCAACTACAGTTTGTTCCTTGGTATCAGAGGGACCTGGCCCAGAAGACAGAAAAGTGAATTCCTAGGACTGGAAAACGTGACTGGAATGGAAGGCTGGGTTGCGGAGGGCAGGGAGGCAAGTGGTTGACAGCAGTTAGGATTCCAGGAAGCAAAGCTGGCGCAAACAGGTGAGGGGAGGTGGAGAGATCCCGAGCCCAGCCTCTAGCTCTGCCACAGGAAGCCCCCATCCATTAACAATTATCCACGGATCCTCAATGGCAGCTGTTGCTTTACCTTGGCTGGAGCACTCATCAGCCCCCAAAGCTGGACTTCCCTGTGTGATTCCTCGCAAACACGTAGAAGTACCTTTTTCATTTGTTGGTTGGTTTATGGTTGTTCCTTCCTGTTTGTAATAGGGAAGGCTGCATAACGGACAAGCGCTTGAATCCCCGCCCCCAAGCCACTTGAGAGCATCCCATGTCTCTTCCAATCAGGGACTCTGTGGCTTTCCCTATTTTGAAGAAACTTTGCCACATTGATCAGTGAACTGCGTGCGGTCACAGATGTCACAAAGCCTGCATGTCCCACTTGGCCAGCCCAGGCCCCTGAATGGCCCCTGAAAAATCCCTGTGCTCCTTCTTCCTAGATACCTCTTTTCTCCTCCCCCTCCCACCCAGCCTAGTGAGAAAATTTAAGTATTTTCTTTTTTATTAAACTAATAACACTAGTGCTTTGTAATGTAAGCCCCTCCCTCTTTTTGACCACCTGCTACCATCAAAGTAGGGAAATATTTCCTTTTTGGAGGGTTGTAATGGAGGGAAAGGTCTTTTGCAGTCACTGATGCACCCTCCAGGAAAATTTCACAGTGAACAGTACAAGGGCACACAGGCCCAGATGTTCCAAGGAAAGTAAGTCCCAGAGATATGACTTCACTAAATCATACCTTTGCACATTCAAAAATGGGTGTCGTTTTCAGGCCTCACATCCCCAGGAGCAAAGCCAGGAAAACCCTGGGCCAGCTTCTGGAGTCATTTCTGTCGCTGAAGCCGGGAAAGGAGACCCAGCTGGGACAAAGATCTTTGTGCAGAGGGCACAGCTCAGGCCCATGCTGGTTCCCTGAGGCTTCCTTTTGATAAGTGAGTATTTAATCTGCAGGTTTGCAAGAGCCTTGGGCCTGGGCTGATGGTATCTGAGAAAGGTGGATACAAACAAGGAGGGCTGCAACCATCCCTGAAAAACATTTCAAACTGTGTTACAAGCTAGCCCTGCCCGAGAGAGGGCCCCTACTTTCCTCTCTACATGGCTCTTAAGTCTCTTCAAAGCACTCAATTAAAAAAAATGTTGCTTCTATAAAACTCAGAGCAGACTATTATTGAGCAAACAGCTGCCATGTGATTGGAAGCACGGGAAATGTTCCAAGGAAAAGATGCTTGGTGCTATTAATTTCTTCCTTTGTGTTCTAAATATGGTTCCCAGATATGGGGCAAGGTGACAGTGAGTATTGTTTTTATTTTCAAAAATGCAGTTATGAAACAGGTCTTTATTCATTGTAGAAATGTTTGAATATGCACAAAATTACAGAGGAAAAATCAGATTTACTCATAATCTCAGCATTCCAATATAACACCTCTTTTGGTGTTCAATGGTATATTTTGGTACCATATTCCTTCTACTTTATAAAAATATAATTGAGATCATATTGTATATAAAACTTTGAAATCTGCTTTTTTTGCTTAACACTGGTTCAAAAACATTTCATGTAATTTTTAATATCCTTAGAAATGTAATTTTAGTGGCTGTGTAATATTAAATGATATGAATGTGACATCGTTTCCCAGGGATTTCCCAGTAAGTAATTCTGTGATAAACATCTTTTTCTTTCTGCATTTCAGATTATCTCTTGAAGACAGGTTTCTAGTGCTCCCCAGTGAAAGTTAAATTCTGCGTTTGGTTAATTAAAAGACAACATAATAGTTAGCAATTTTACCTTTATCTTATTGAATATCGATATATCAGCAAATAAATGACTTTTCTATAGCTTTATCTCATATAAGAACTTTCTGAGTTATGAAATTGATTTTAAAAAAATAATCCAAATCCCAGGAAAAAAAAAAGGAAACAGAAAATATTTCAAAATGTTAACTGTGGCTATCTTTAGGAGCTGGAACTTGAGTTCATTTATTTCCTACTTTTTATTTTATTGCATTTTCCAGATTTTCTATAATGTGCACAAAACCACTCTTACAATGTTTCATAAAACCATAAAAGGTTTTTTATAAAAAGAATGTATGCTCTTCTTTTTTACATTTCTAGAACAAGCTACTATCAATTATAAGCATTTTTTAATGCATCCTCCTGCTTATTCAAGCCCACAGTTGGGAAAGATGGCAGAATTTCAGATTTTCATTTGTTCCAGAAAAAGCTTTGTGAATAATTTAATTGGATTTAGGTAAGGGAAACTGAAGTTATTTACAAAAACATGAAATCATTTATTTAGTTCCACCTGTATCATTTGAGTGAACTTAAGGATACCAAACAACAAAGCTCACCTTTCCTCCAAGATATACTTGGTCACATGTGCACACATGTGCGTGCACACACACACGGACTCATTTAACACTCGGTCTATTTGGCTCTACTCCCCACCACCCCCAAAAGCAGGAAAGTAAGCCCTCTGGGGAAGCAATAACAAAGTGCGAGTCTGGTAGATGAGCAGCTCCTAGTCCCCCTACCCAAAACAAGAACCATGTATACGCAATCTCTCTCTTCCCATTGTAAACA